>NC_036450.1:3882815-4188649 GCF_002775205.1 Xiphophorus maculatus
TCTTCCTAGCCTGATTCATCCAGTGTGTGTGTGTGTGTGGGTGTGTGTGTGTGTGTGTGTGTGTGTGTGTGTGTGTCAGTCACACACCGTGACAAACACAAGCTCCCAGCCAGCATATGCTCCGTGTTGGGATGCATCAATTATCACTTTCCAGGCGTCACGACCGCTCAGGATGATGAATTCATAAGAAAATAAATAAATAAAAAGACAGGCAGGTGCTTTTATTTTGAAGGCCTTAAATCCCCTCCTGTGGTCATGTTCGGTTTCATTAAGGCCCAAAGGTTCCTCTTTCTTAAACATCTGTGGTTCCGGGCCTGTGTGGTCACTCTGTTCCCGTGTTTCCTGTCATTTAGAGGCTGAAACAAAACGTCCTTGGCTGCCTGATTTTAGAAATTAATGACATTTATTTTGAAATTACATCCATCCAAAAATGTCGGAGCGGTTTTATAAACGTCGCTGTTTATGATTTCCCCCCCGCAGGTGCACAATAATCCCAACAAACATAATAAATGTTCGACTGTCGGACGTGACAGCCGCTGATTTTACCTTCATGTTAGAGGAGGAGAGGCCCGGCTCCGGTCCACATCGTCCCGCCCGGGTCGGCTCGGTTCGGCTCGGTTTGCTCCCTCCTCCGGACAACCTGGTGGGATTAAAACGGAAAGCTCGGCCCCCTCCGTCCGCACCGTGACATCAGAGCGGATTAGCGAGGCACAAAGCGCCTTTAGCAGCAGCAGCTGATGCTGGACAGCAGCGGCTCGACCCGCCTACTCCATCAGCAACCTGCAGAGCGCTGCGACACGCTGCCCGGAGCGGCCGCTGGGGGCGCTGTGGCCCGCGGCGGGGGCGCTGCTGGTGACGTCAGGGGCTGCGTGCATGAAAAACAAACTTAACAGAAAGCAGTAACAATGGAAATATAAAGAGTACTAAACAAACAAACAAAAAATTAAGAGTAATAATAAAAAAAGAAATATAAAATTTATATTAGGGAATATTTACATTCAGCCTATGGATTAAAAACAAATTCAAAAATACCTTATTGATCCCAAAGGGAAATCAAATGTAACTCGTATAAATTTAAATTCTATACTATAAAAGTATGTAAAATTTTAAACTGAACATCAACAGAAAAAAAGGTTATTCCAGTAATTTAAATAAATTGAAGCTCATGAACCGATTTAAATATTTCAAGTGTTTATTTATTTTGCTTGCAGGTTATTAAACTCCAATATTCAGTTTCTCTAAATAAATAAATAAATATTACTATTGTCAGTTGCTGATTATGGAGGACTGATTCTGTCAACATTGGCAGAAAATATAGAAATACATAAATGGCTTCATGAAGTAATTTTTTATTATTACTTATTTTTTATTTTTGTTGCGTGCTATGGATCAAAAAAGTATTATGTTATCTTAAGTAATGTGCCAAATTGTATGTAAAAAAAAAAGAACATATTTGTTTGTGCAGTTTGACACAAGTACATGTTTGTTTATCAATTTTAACTGTATTATTGTAATATCAGTAGCTATTATTTATATTTTATTTCCAGTTTTATTGTTTCTTTATTTGTTTTCTTTTGATTTCATTATTTTTTTTCATTATTTGCATACTGTGCATTTATTTAATACATCTGTTCATCTACTGTGACATTTTATTTCATTAATGTTTTCTCACTTTCTGAATATTCAACATTTAACAATTTTTTAATTCATTTTGTCACAAAGTATAAGGAGAAAAAATAGATAAGGAAAATTTAAAAAATAAATCCTTAAATAAACAAGAGAGAAAAAAAATCAACATGTGATTAAAAGAAATGACAGAAAACTAATTAAGTTTCCAGGGAATATTTCGATCCTTATCTGAGTTTGTTGCTATTGTAGCCAGAAATGCTCCAGCTGTTGCTGTGTGGGTGGATTGTGGTTTTCAACCTGAGCAGATGGAAAACGCAGGAAGTTCTCCAGAAACGTGGATAAATTGGCCTCCATCCGGACCTCCATCATCAGAGGCCCGTTTTCACACACGGCAGCCATCTCATCTGCGTCACAAACACCTTGAAGTCCCGCGGGAGCTCCCCGTTGCCGTGACAACGGCATGTAATGCAGGGATGGTGGTGGTGCGGGCCGGTAACCATGGCATCCGGTGTGTTATTACCATCCAAGGCGCCCTTGATCCCACACAGGGAGGCCGCCGCTCTTCGTTGTTGCCAGAGGAAGTGTGAGAACCTCCAGGTTTAGAAACACGTCAGAGAGCCTGAGAGGAAAGATGATCACATAAACCGCAGCTTTTATTCTCCAGGTTAATGTCCCCGCTCTTCTACTGTCAGGGAACGCTTCGATCATTTCTGTAAATGTGTTGGCAAACATGAATAAACCGTCATTCTGGACTAGAGAGCCAACAGTCAGCACACAAAACTGTAGCTTCTGGCATCAGCGACGCTCATCGTCCTCTCAGGTTATCAGGGATCAGCTTCAGAGAGGATGATGGGCAGACTGGGGTCAGGCTGGGGGTCAGACTGGGGTCAGGCTGGGGTCAGACTGGGGTCAGACTGGGTTTACAGATTGAAAATAATAAACAAAAAAGGGAATATTACTTGCATTAACCCTAAAGCACTAATCATAAACATTATGATTTATGATGTTTATGTGCTACACCAACAAAGGACTTAGCAGAAGCTAATGCTAAACACTAATTACAAACGTTCGTTCTGCTAATTCTAAAACGCTATACCAGCACGGTACTTAGCAGAAGCTAATGCTAAAGCGTTACTTTGATTTAATTTAATTTTGACGTTATAATTTTTATAATGCTCTTAGATTTTATATTTTTGGTCATATCTCGTTCTCTACTGTCTGTGTTTATTTTGTTTCTGAAGTGAAATTGCTGCGTATGAGGCGCGGTGGTGAAACCTGAAACTGCTGCTGCGCAAGTTACCCAGCAGGTTGTTGCTAGGCAACCAAAGAGCGAGAGAGTTACTAGATTCCCCAAACCTAGCTTAGCTGGTAGTTAGAGGTGGCTAACGCCTTAAAACTATGCTTAATTACGCACGCTATCATTTAAAATCCCAATAAAATCCATCAAAGTTTGTATTTTTAAAGTTACAAAACGAGGAAACTTTGATTGAGTGAAAGTTTCCACTCATTCAATCACCTGTGAAGTGATGTTTAGCTGCTGTAGGTCTCCACCGTTTCTCCTCCAACAGCGTTTTCAGGTCAAAACTTCCTAACCGTAAAAAAGCCTCTGGATGGGCAGCATGTGTCGTCCCTCGGTCGTTCCTGATGCGTCCGCCTCGCCGTTGATGCAGGAAATTAAACAAATAAACTGAAGATTGAAGTCGGAAATGCAAACCAGTTGGAAATTACAGCCGACTCAGAAACCTCTGAAGGTTTTTAACCTGCTGCTCCTCTGAACAGAACCAGCTGGGCAGTGAGTCAGAAAACACAATCAGGGGGAAAATTGACTTCTGGAGATCAAACAGCAGAAATGTGAGTAAAAACAGAGAAATGTGAGTAAAAACAGAGAAATGTGAGTAAAAACAGAGAAATGTGTGACTGTGGAGGAGAGGAGGGATCAGAGGAGTGTTTCTGTTTTCCTGCGCGGCTGCTGAAGAGAAAGTTTGTTCCACTGCACGGAGTCTCCAGAGGAAGAAGACAGCTCTCCTTTTGTTTCCTCATGGCCGCCTGTCAGAAACCTGCAGGCTCTGCTGGGATTTTACACTTTAGAGCCGAAAAGCACAAAGTTTCATATTTTACCCAAAGATAATTAATATGGTGATTATTTATATTCAGCATCTTTATTTTTTTCCTTCCTTTTGTCTTTGTTTCCTTTAATCATCCCTTCTTTCTTTCATTCCTTTTCTTTTCTTCCTTGTTTTTTTCCTGAATCTTTCCTTTCTCCTATCCTTGTGTCCTACCTTTATTCCTCCCTTCTTATCCTTCGTTTGTTCCTTCCTTCCTTCTTTCCTTTCTTACTTGTGTCCTACTTTATTTCATTCTTGTCCTTATTTCATTCCTTCCTTCTTTCCTTCCATTCTCACATCCTTGTGTCCTACTTTCATTTCTTCCACCCTTGTCCTTATTTCCTTAATTTACTTCCTTTTCTTCCTCCCACCCTTGTGTCCTACCTTCATTCCTATCATCCTATCTTGTTTTTTCTCTCTTCCTTCCATCCTTTTTTTATTTTTATGGGCAGAATTAGTTTCTAAAACCAATAAAACACAACAAGCTGCAAATATGAGCCTCAAATATATTTTCCTAAAGAGTTACAGCGTTTTCTTCTTTATTTAAAGCGAACATTTGCAGGAGTTTTTGCTAGTTTTCTTCCAAAAGAGGCTGCAATGCTGAGACGTGGCCACTAGGGGTCACTGAATCCTTTACGGTAAACGGAAGTTTGTCTCCTGCATTTCAGCCGCTGCAGCTTCATTATCTCACTTGGTTACCTCATATTTAGGAGTTCAGTTTATTTAAGCTGCTGTTGGCCCGCCAGCGTCTCTGTTTAATATTGTTTGATGAAAAACGCCTGTTGCTCGGTAACAAAGTGAATCAACTCGTTAAATCGTTTATTGTTTTTTTTATTAATATGTTTCCAATTATGGAGGGAAACAGCATTTCCTGATTAAATGGGAGAACATGAGAAAAAGAAACAGAGAATTTTAAAGGAAGATTTAAAGATTTGCTTCTATAAAAAGGAAATTTATGATGAAAATGTTTTGAATTAATATTTTATTGGAAAAACTCCAACAGAAATCAGGAACCTCAGAAGCTTTTTCAGCTTAAATACAGTAAAAAGTGGCTCTACTAAGACAGCTTTCAGATTTTAATGAAAACCAGGCATCATTTGCCTTCCATTCCTCAACTAAGCATATTTCTATGGAGAACTGATCCTGCCAAAATTGTCATAAATAAATGCATATAAAAAAATAAAAATGGCTGGATAAAGTAAAAACTGTGACAAATATTGAATCCAAAAAAATAAAAAATAGGAACTTTCCCAACTTATTTCATTATATTTGAATTAATATTTGTTCATTATTTTTTAATATTATTGCTATTAAATGTTTCTATTTTATTTCCATATTATTGTTTTATTAATTAGCTTATTTTTATTTCATTGTTTTTCATTTAAGATAATTTTTAAAAAATAATGAAAATAATGCGAAAAAATATTAACTTATAAATAAGGAAATTAATAAAACAAAGCAAGTGAAAATAAAATGTAAATAATAGTGATAATGTTAGATAATAAATAATATTTATTCATGTGACACTGTTTTTAATTTTTATTTCCTGAATGCAACATTTGCATTCAGGAAATAGTTCTATTTCTATAGAACTATAGAAATAGTTCTATAGTTATTGCCAATTTTGGCAGCATCAGTCCTCCGTACACTTTGTGTGTGTGCATCACTTAAAGGCTTCGTAAAGCTGTTTTACTTTAAGGCTTTTTTTGATCTTTTCCCCTTCAAGCTTCACTCTGAGTCATGTGGTCTGAGCTCATTCACTCCACCCAGAAAGTCTTTGCTGCAGGAAGCAAAAACTTATAATCTGTTACTTTAACTGTAAAAACACCAAATATTACCAAGTATTTCTGGTCCAGGTTTTAGCGCAAATATCACAGTACACTTAAAAAGAGCTGCAACTAACGACTATTTTAGTAATTGATTAGTTTGACGATTAATCGGATACAAAATTGGCACATTCAGCAGATTTCTCATTTATCTTCTTAAACTGTTTAAAAACTATTTTAGAAATACATTAAAAGATGCAAATCAATGCAATGCCTTTCTTCAAAATAAAAAAATATCTATATTTTATTGCCTAAAATGCATTGAAATTTGTGAATTTGAACCAGGTGAAGTTAAAACTGCTACTTAGGGAGTTTTTGGTAAACAAAAAATATACATAAATAAAATCACAACCAATGTATTTTTATCTTAAATTAACATAATGTCTATATATTTGAATATATATAAAAACAACAGTGAATATGTTGTTTTTCAGTTTATATACTCCAGTTAATAATAAATCGATTATTAAATCAACTGATTCCTTTAATAATTGATTAATCATGATTAATATGAAGAAAAAAAAATCTTTAAATTGCAGAATGTATATATTTTTGTACAGTTTTGGCTTAATTCCTGCTCTAAATATGTTGCTTATAAGCAAAAGGCCATTTTTTAAAAACTTGTATATTTCAGTTAACAATTAATGAATTCCTAAATTAACTGACAATTATATAAATAATCAATTAATCACAGTTTATCTGATTAATTGTTTCAGCCTTACATTTGAAATCAGACAAGACTAACTTATTAACTTTTCAGCAAGATATTAGAGTTTGTTTTAAGTTAATAATTCATTAATATTGAAGAAAAAGTATGAATTCCAGTGGTAGATAATTTCACTTATAACAAGAACTTGTTTTAATCATTATTAAGGAAATACTTACTTAAAACAAGCACTTATATCCTGCTGAAAATTTATTTTAAGTTAGTTTTGTCTTATTTCAATTACAGGACTAAAATGATTAATCATGATTAATCAATGGGCGAAATAATTGTCAACCAGTTTTGTCATTGATTAGTCGTTAACTGGAGTATGCAGAGTAAAAAATCATATTGAATTTAAACAAGCTCTTTTGTCTTATTTCAATTGCAGGGCTGAAACAAATATTTGTGATTAATCAATGGTTGAAATAATTGTCAAATTATTCAGTAGTCGATTAATCGTTAGCTGAAATATCCAGGCTTAAAAACAACGTAATTAAGCCCAAACTGGAAGATATATATATATATATATGTAAGATAAAAACACCTTTGCTGTGAATGTTTTAGACATTTATAGTAGAAACTAAACCGAAACACTTGGTGAGATTTTGTGTTTTTGCAGTGTAGATTGATTTCCACTGACCTGAATGGTGCCAGCTGGTTTTGATAAAGACCAAAGTGACTATCAGTGTTTTGATCACGTTTTGTGAACTACAAGTTTTATGTCCTTTTTAGCTCATCATTCACCTTCCTTTCTCCTCCCACCCTTCCTCTCCGACCTCTGGCTCCCTGCTCCTCCTCCTCCTCCTCCTCCTCCTTGCAGTGTGCTGCCAGTCTTTGAGCTGGAGAGACACTCAGACAAACCCTGCAACACTTTTTTCTGGGGGGAAAAAAAAAACACAAAAAACTTTCTTTGCTTCTTTTATTTTCTGGAGAGCTATGGCGTTTTTCCTCAGAAAGAAAGCTGCGACGCTGCAAATCTACCTCCTGGCGTTTGTCGGTAAGCTCTCATTACTGCCGGGGAATATCGACACTTGCCGATGATTCATTCTCACCGTTCCGTCTGTTTCTCTCCGTTTCTATTCCTGCGCTCCAAGCCGCAGTCCGAGCCCACAGCCGGCTGCTGCCAGGCTCATGTAACTTTGAGTCCAACACCTGCGGATACACGTCAGACGCAGACTTTTCCATCTGGACCCTGCACAGAGACGGTACTTTTATTCCCTGCTGCACCTTTAAAGCTTCTGTGTGTCACTATAACATAAAAATATGGTTTTTCCCCCCTCATTTGTTCAGATTGTCACCATGTTGTGACAGTTTTATATAATTATATAATAGATATAATTTCCTTCACCTTCTCCCTGAGGCGCTCGCGACCAAAACAACCTGTTTATCCGCCATTATCGGGGCTATTTAGCATTTACGGCACGTTATGCTAGCTGAAGTGTAGCGGCACTTTTTGTATCATCAGTATGATAAAATGTTTTTTTTTTTCGTTTAAGATGGTCACTATCTTGTCACAGTATAATGTATAATAAACGTCTATTTCCTCCCTGAGCTGCTATCGCCAAAATGAACCGCTAGCGATCAAAAACAACCAATCAGAACTTACCGTTTTTCTGCCGTCATCAGTGGCCATGCTAACTAGCCTTAGCATTTACGACAGGCTATGCTAGCGGAAGTTTAGCGGTTCTGTTCCGGAAGCTCTTTTTGTTTCATCAATATGATCAAATATGGTTTTTTTTCCGTTTGTTAAGATTGTCACTATTTTGTGACAGTATAATAAACATCAATTTCCTCCACCTCCTCCCTGAGCTGCTATCACTGAAATGAACAAACAAATTACCATCACAGAAAAACTGTTTATCCGCAGTCATCTATGGCTATGCTAACTAGCGTTAGCATTCATGACATGCTGTGCTAGCTGCTGTGCTAGCTGTGCACAGCTAAGAAATACTTGCAGATTATTATTAAAATGTACATCAACAAAGTGTAGCATATTTATTTACATTAATTAAAATAATTCTTGTTACAAGACGCCTACAAGTTTAAACCGGAAGTGATCCTGAACCGCCATCTTGGTAGGCAAAAATTGTAATTGATTAATAGTTGTAATGTGCTTATATTGTTCATAAATCAGGTAAGAACGAGGTAGTTCTAAGATGGTGGCTTATTTTCTGTTGTCATAGTAACTCCATAGCAACTGCCATGGCAGTTACAGATGGCTACTTTTACAATTAGAGACAAAAAACTAAAAGGAAGAGGAGCTCAATTTTTCTTCTGATGATCTGGCTCATTTTTTCATATGTAAAAAAAAAAAAATTTTTTAGATAAAAGTTACATTCTGCAGCTTTAAGGATGCAGAGTGTGGCTTCAAGAAGCTGTTATTGCTGCTGATTTCTTTGGCTGAAGCACTAAAGCCCTCCGTAGGAAAAAGTCCATCTGGTCTGCATTGACTGCAGCATCAGTGAACATCTGGAGAGAGAGAAGCAGCACATTTTGGCTTTTCCCTCGGGTTTGTAGTGCAGCTCATATGAATGAGCGAAACATCCCCATATCAAAGTTATGTCAGCGTTTATTAGCTCACAGCCTGATGAATGGAGCTCAGATCATGTGATTACAGTGATTACTCTGTCATTTGTTGTGCATTCATGTTTCTGTACTGAAAAACACAATTCAAGCACAGAGTTGGGAAGAATGGCGGCATGAACCTCTGGATCTAGCACAAACAGCTGGACTGTGTCAAGCTAACTGTGACACGGAGTGTGGCCTACTTCAAGGCCACACTTCAGGTCACTTTATTCATGGCGTTTAAAGATAAGCAAAGGATGCAGTTTCTTTTAACCTCATCATAACCAAACTTTAAGGCAGGAAAACATAAGCTACATATATTATACAAAACTAAATTATAAATTATAACAGTGTATCAGTGCCATTGTAGATAAAAATAAAAGAAGAGTAAATTTCCACCACAAAAATTAATCTCAGAATTTACAAAAAAAAGAGAAATTTTCTGCATTTCAAAAAGTGGAAAATGTGATAGATTTATTTCTGAACATTTCTAGTTTTTGAAACTTCCATGTTTTGTTTTTTAGAAAATGTCTTTAGATGAACTCTGAAATAAACATGTCTTCATCACAGCTTGCTACCGTTTCCGAGTGGAGCGGCCATATTGGATCCTAAAGTCGATGTCTGAAAAACTCTACGACTTTCAGAATATAAAATCTAACTTCCTGCTGGCAGCGCAGTTGATTTTCTCTCCTTCGGAAATCAGGATTTCTGAGTTTTTACTACAAATGAAGCATTTGAAGCATTAGTACGAGCTAGCAAGCAGTCATAGTCATGCTAGCAGCTAATCACAGAATGCTAATGTTTTAGCGTCTGCTGTACTAATTAATGTGAACCAGAACCAAACGAGGAGAAGCAGCTTTCAGCTTCTATGCACCACAAATTTGGAACAAACTTCCAGAAAACTGTAAAACAGCTGAAACACTGACTTCCTTTAAATCTCAACTAAAAACCCAAATGTTTAGAGTTTTATTTGAAACATAATCAATTACGAATTTAATGATGGAACTTGATTTAATGTCATGTTTTGATTGTCGACTCTATGTTGCATGACTTTGTGTTTTTATGATGTAAAGCTCTCTGAAATGACTTGCTGCTGAAATGTCCTATACAAAACAAATTTGATTGATTGAAAACTTTTGTATTTTACAGTTGCTTACATTGTTACTATTAGCTTAAGTAAACTCTGTTGCTCTGGGTTTAGCTTTGTGATGCGACCATAACTTGTTTTAGTTTATTTTTAAGCCTTATTTATTAAATAACTGCTTTTCAGTATTGCTGAAGAGCAAAAACAGATATTCTGTAATCGTCTTTGCATCACCCATAAACCAGACAGCTGGAAAAACTTCTGTAAGCTTTTCTTTGTTTCCATCCACCATCACTGGTTGAACTTGACTACAAACTGCCCTGCTGCGGCAGCGGGACTCATGACTCAGTCGCTTTTCCTCCAACTGTTTCCATCCTGATTGCTGCGTCCTCACGCTCGTTAAAAGCCTCAGTGGCGGCGCGGCCTTTCATTATTCATTTCTCCTCCTTTCTTCTGCTTTTGTTTATGCTCTTTTCACACCAAACAGCACGAGAAAAGCCGTGTTAACTGCTGTTGATTGGATGCGGTTAGTTGACATTTATTGACAAACGCTAATGAAATGAGTTTCCCGTTGAGTGGCTGTTTTGAGTCTCGGTACTTGGGTGTTTTTCTCTCATTCTGCGGAGCTGCAGGGCTGCAGAGCATTCCACAGGGGCAAATAATAAATGACAGACCACTGAGGAGAGCTCAAAACGCCCTGAGGCACACAGGGGTCAGGAAAAAGGATTTCATGCTGAACTGACTCAGAGATTTATGACTCTGGGTTTTAAATCCTGATCTGGATTAACATATTCACTTCTGTATATTGTTTCTGAGACTCTAATATAAACAGCATTTAGTCTGTTGGGGTTTTTCCCAAGGGGAAATCCTTTCTCCTTTTTGACTGAAATTAGCTGTAGAGTCCATGTTTCAGTATCTTATGTAACTTTAATGTATTAGAAATTATTTGCTTCTTCTACTGTTTTGTTTTATGTGATAACTGGGCTCTGAGGGACGGATGCTGCATTTGTTTTGGATTAGATGTCGGTGCTAGGAATGCAAAAATGATGGAAATGATGTTGCTTTTACAGCTGCAGTATGTAACTTTGATACAGAATATGAGGTGAAGATTGATCTCCTCCACCTCTTCCTTGAGCTACTGAAGAAATGCCCCGCTCCCGACCAATCAGAGCCAGGAGGCGGGTCTTACCGCTGCCAGTCAACCTCGTGTACTCGCTGCCAAATGTGCTGGTAGTGGAGAAACAACTTAACATTACAAGAAAACTGTTTATTTATCATCATCGGTGGCCATGCTAACTAGCCTTAGCATTTACAACAGGCTATGCTAGTTGTAGCATAGCAGAGAGCAATGGGTGGATTGATTGTTTCTAGTTAGCACTGGGAGAAGGCTTGAACTCACTAATCATAAATATTAGTTTTGCTAATGCTAAAGTGCTATACCAACATGGTATTTAGCTGAAGCTAATGCTAAAGTGCTAAATTCAGTCATTTATGACACAACATGTTACAACGCAGTATATTGACTGTTCTCTGTGTAAAGAGATGCGCATTCATTATCGCAACATAATGAATTTAAAGTGGAAAATGGTTAATAGTTAAATATCCTGTCTATTCTGCTTTGTTTAGGACATTTTGTTGCCGTGGAAACCGTGAGCGACGACGTGGAGGGCAGCTCAGGTTCTGGTGTCGAACCAAAGAGAGAAGCGACGGGAGTCCTGCTGAGCCCGTCCCTGGAGCACGACGAGTGGAGCTGCGTGCGGCTGGTGTACCAGATCGCCGGGTCGGGTCACCTGGAGGTTCTGCGGCGCAGCGAGGGGCGGAGCTTCGACACGCCGCTGTGGAGCAGCAGGACGCCATCAGACAGCTGGGTCATCGCCAGCGTGGATCTGCACAACGCCTCGGAGCCGTTCAGGGTGAGGAGAGGGGCCGCGTCCAACCGTACATCCAACCGTACAGCAAAACATCCAACAAAACATCCAACCGTACAGCAAAACATCCAACCGTACAACAAAACCTCCAACCGTACATCCAACCGTACAACAAAACATCCAACCATACAACAAAACATCCGACCGTACACCCAACTATACATCCAAATAAACATCCAAAAATGCATCCATCCAACTAAATAACCAACCGTACCTCCAACACTACATCCAAACAGGCATCCAGATTGATCATAAAACCAATCAATTGTTGTTTTATTGTAAATTTCCGTCTTATTGATTGTTTTTCAGTAGAGTCTTGTTATTGGATCTTTATTGATGAATAACATCAGAACCCTGTGCTGCTGCAGCAGAACCTCCTGCAGCCCGGTTCCCCACGCCGGTCTAAAATTAGTCCGATACGCAGAGCTTTTATCGTAGCGTAAACACAGAGCTGGTGTTTACGTTGTGAGCCGAGGCAGGGCCCGGCGGACTGGACCGGGACCACGATGATGAGGTGCCAGGCCTCCGCCATGTGTGGGCCCCTCATCACATAAACACCCCGGCAGAAAGTCCTGCGCCGCTTCGGCCTTCGAACGCCGCTCTCTGTCAAAGCATCGAGAAAAACTCTGCATGCATGTTTTCAATTAGTGCTTAAGTTACATTGAACCTGCTGCTTTCACTTCTCTGGGTGTTCCCGTCCCGTTTGAACAGATTGTGATCCAAGGTCGGGCTGGAGCGAGCGCAGAGAGCAGCGTGGCCATCTTTGAGATCCACATCAGCCCCGGATACTGCCTGGGTGGGTGACTGCACTTCTGCTGTTCGACTCTCACATCTCCACCCAGAACAGAAGAAAAACAAGACATCCTGATGGACAACATCTGCTGCTCGTTTCTGCAGCACTTAAAAAACAAAACAAAACAAAAGAAGCAACAGGGTGAACCCTTATTTTTACAGCATTGTAAATAGAAAAAAAGGGAGTACATTGCTGCCAAAAAACTTGTTTTAATTCCAGAAATGTAGGAAAACTTGGAACGTTCCTAGTTTGAAAAGTCAAAGATTTGCTAGAAAAATGCAAAATTTTGATATTAATTTGACATGTTTTCTAGAAAAACATTGTAAATTTTTGAGTATGAAAAGATGAAAAATTGCTAGAAAAAAACTCTGAAATTTTCAGATTAATCTCAGAATTTTAATCAAAAAACTAGGAAATGTGTGAGTTTGAAATGTCAAAAGTTTTCTATAAAAATCTCAGAAATTTTCAGATTAATCAAAGAAATGTTCTAGAAAAAACAACAAAATTTCTGAGTGTGAAAAGTCAAAAATGTGCTAGAAAAATATCAGAAATGTTGAAATTAATGTCAGAAATGTTCTAGAATAAAAGAAGGAAATATCTGACCTTGAAAAGTTGAAAATTTGCAACAAAAAATAAATAAATAAAAATAAAACCTCAGAAATATTTAAATTAATCTCAGAAATGTTCTAATAATAAAACCAGAAAAATTCTGAGCTTGAAAAGTCACATTTTGTAGAAGAAATCTCAGAAATTTTGAAAGTAATCTCAAAAATTTTCTCTCACTTGAGAGAAAATTTGAGAAGAATCTTTGGGTCCTCTGAAGAATTTTTGGGTCCTCTACTTACATCTGCTAATGAATCCTATCACAGTTTTTCCTTCCGCTAATTTTTCTAATTTGTTGCTTAAATACTCTGTGAACAACCAGCTGCTTTAGCTAATAGCTTTGATGTCACTATGAAATGTAATCAAACTAGAAACTGTTTTTTTATATAATTAATGCATTTATCTTATGAACATTAACAGAAATAAGCAGGTGAAATAAATTATGTGTTCACTGAGTTTCAATTTTTCAATATTTGTTTTATATTTTAATCTATAAATGATGCCATAATTAACTCTTCCCAGATTAACGGGCAGCTCTAGGTTCATTGTTGATACAGATGGTTCTGGTTTAGTTTTTGTCCAGACTGCAGGTTCATTTCGGTTATTCTGTCTCCAGAATGTGATTTTGAGGAGCCTCACCTGTGCGGCTACAGCAACCAGTGGAACGTAAACGTGAACTGGTACGTTGGCGGCGGTGGAGTCCAGCTGGTTCACAACGACATGCCGGACGATCACACATACCACAACAAGACAGGTCAGACCTGCTGCATGCAATGCTTTTAATTCTGTACCGACACAAAGGCTGAAACGATTAATCGTGATTAATCAAGATTAATCGATCATTGAAATTACTGTCCACTAATTTAGTAATTGATTAATTGTTAACTGGAGAGTACAGTCTCTAAAAGAGGCCATTTGCTGAAAGAAAACAACATAATCAAAGCAGCAATTAAGCCAAAAATTGTATAAATATATTTACATTTTATATTGAAGATTAAAAAAAAACTTCGTCTGTTTATATTTTGCCCAAAACTTATCAAGTTTTCTAGTTTTAGCTTCAAATTCTTCCCAGTTACTAATCAATTAATCCAAAAAATAATCAACAGATCATCCAGATGAAGATATGAATTTTTCATGTTAGTTTTTTTTATTTTTGTTTGGCTGCAGATGTTTCCTTTGCTACAAATAATCAAGTTATATTATTATCTTTTAGCCTAAAAAGGTTGATTTCTTATTTAAAAAGGAATTAAATTATTTGTTTACTTGTATTTTTTATACACACATATTTCTAACATGGTGTGAAAAAGGCTTCAGTGGTTGAATGAAGAATTCGATTAATTGATTAATAATTGATTAATCAGTTAGCCTTTGATTAAGGCTAATTAATTGGAGGCTACTTTCACTAAACCGATGGATAATCTGCACTATTGATTAATCAATTAATCATCACAATAATCAGTTACTAACTGACACCCAAAACTGTACTTAAAAAAAAAATGTGTTAAAGTAAATCAAATAAAACATTGAGTTGTGGCTTCCTGGACGTTTTCAGCTCTGTGTGTGTCTGTGAAACAAACATTCACACATTATTTTTAGACTGAGAGAAACAAACCAGCAGATTATGGGACTTCACAGCTGGAAACCTGTAATCAGGAGCATCTGATTGGATTACAGTCATTTAGCTAACCGCTACACCCTGAAGCTGCTGACGGCGTCTCCGCGGTTGAGAGAAATCTTCTTCCAGGTTTGCTCGTCTTCCTCAGGTCACTTCATGTACGTCGACTCCAGCTACGCCAAGACGTTCACAGAGGTCGCCAAGCTGGTCTCTCCCATGGCGACGACGCCGATGTCCGGCTGCCTGAGCTTCCAGTACCAGCGAAGCGAGGAAAGAGGGAACATGTTCACCGTTTTCACCCGGGACCGCCTGGGCCAGTACCAGGAGCTGTGGAAAGCCGAGCCAGACAACCGGGTCGACTTCATCAGCCCCCCAGGAGAGTGGATCCCTGTGCAGGTGGACCTGAAGGCTCCACACCCCGTGCAGGTCAGGAAATCACAGCTATGTTGAACTTTATTTGACGATGCGGTGACAAGCGCATACACTGCTGTGACACCATGTTAGGCGTTTGGGCTCAGTAAGAGTCCAACTGGTGCTGGAAACATTTTCCATCAGATGGGACTGACCAGCAGTACATCCATAGGACCGCGGAGCAGTTTGGGTCAACCTGCTCACAACACAGTCCATTGATTGTTCCACAGAAAAATGCCCCTGATTGCGTCTCATTTGTCATCGCACTAGTTTGATGCCATGTCAGGCGTTTGGGTTCTACTGGCGATTGGACTCTGTGGTACGGAACCAACCTGTGCTGTAACACTCAGTGGAAACGAAGCACAAAATACCTGAACTCTTCCACTAGAGACAGTTACCAATCCCAAACGACTGGAGCTGATTCTCAGCCTCAGAAACCAGAGATAAAACTGATTTTCCTCAACCAGACATTCATCTGACCATGAAGAGTCTCTGGTTGTGTCCACTGCTAACAGGACTGGAGAGCAGAGACAGAGGATATCTCACTCTCCTCAGTAAATCCACATTTCCTTCTGCTCTGGTTGCAATGAATACATAAATATGCACACAGGAAACTTGCAATATTTTCCAGATTTGTGGAAGAGCTGCTTCATTTATGGGTTTCTGTTTGTCTCCAGGTGGTTTTTGAAGTGGGCTTTAACAGCCCGAGAGGCGGACATGTTGCTCTGGACGACATTTCCTTTTCTCCAGAGTTTTGCAACAAAGACACAGGTGAGCTGTGAACTTCTGTCTTCATCATGAATCCCAACAAGCCAACAAAACACCTGGAGAGCCGCAGAAATCATTTCTCCCAGAGCGCCAACATGCTGATCCCTGGCATTACTTCCACAGAGCCGACCTTCGATCCGTCCGTCGCCAACTGTGATTTTGAATCTGGTCTCTGCCTCTACACCCAGGACCGGAGCGCCGCGTCGTCTTGGAGAAGAGTGTCGGTGAAACCCAACATATTCAGGAATGGAGACCACACCACAGGAGCAGGTGAGAGAAAACTGCAAACACGACTTGATGAGATATTGCACCACACCTTTCAGATTTAGCACAACATGGATGGTGAAATATGTTTATTAAATTGAATTAAAATGAAATATTAATTTCATTTCAATGGTGGGCAACACTAGTTAATCAGAAATATTAGTTCTGCTAATGCTAAAGAGCTATTTCAACATGTTAATTAGTACAAGCTAATGCTAAAAACTATATTAACATTGTATTTAGTGGAAGCTAATGCTAGACTGTTTTATTAACATGGTATTTAGCCTAAGTTGATCCTAAAGCGCTTTATTTACTTGGTATGTAGTGGAAGCTAATGCTAAAAGCTATATTAACATTGTATTTAGTGGAAGCTAATGCTAGACTGTTTTATTAACATGATATTTAGCCTAAGTTAATCTTAAAGCGCTTTATTTACTTGGTATGTAGTGGAAGCTAATGCTAAAGCTTCAACTATGTTGACATCTATGTTCTGTAAAGACTTTAGGTATTGATTTATGTTTTTATCTTCTCTACTGTTGGTTTTATTTTGTTCCTGCAGGTTTTTTGGTTTTAATAAAGAAATTGGGGGAAGAAAGAGAGACAGTGAGGAAGAGAGGAAATGGAACTGCTGCGTTAACATTCTCCACCAACTTCAAAATAAAAGCCAATATCAACGAAATCTTACCAATCAATAACCAAAACTTTATTCAGCTGAAAATGTACAAAAATAATTGCACTTATCTTAATTTAGTTTAAGATAATTGCACTAAAATTTTTAAAAGTTAGCAAAAATGCTAAGCTAAATTTAGTTTTGCTATTAGCGGATTAGCAGAAATGTGCCCAACAGTTTCACAGTTTTTTCCTTCGGTTTAAAGGAGTTTCGTCAGAGAGGAATAGAAACAAATATTTTCTTAGCTTAGCTCCAAAACCAACTCAGTTCTTATGAAATGTTGGCGTTCTGTAGTTGAAAACAGACTTTCACAAGGAAATAAATCCCGTCTTCTCCCACCAGGATCCTTCCTGTTGGCTCACTCCCGGCTGGGCCCGCGCTCCGGCTACGTTAGCAGCGTGATCAGCCCCATCCTGCCGGGCAACACCAGGTTCTGCCTCAGGTTCTACTTCTCTCTGAGAGGTGATCCGACTCCGGCTGTGAAGTCTCTCTGGTGTGAGCGGTTTGCAGGAATGTTGGGTTTTTCTGAATGAAAACTGTGGCAGGTTTCAACCAGACGGAGCAGGCGCTGGTGGTTTACCTGCTGCAGCAGGGAGGCCGGCAGGAGAAGATCTGGACCCAGGCCGAAAAGTCCAGGGGAATCTGGATCTCAGCAGACGTGTCCTTCCAGACGTCGCAGGCGGCCAAGGTCAGTGGAAGACAAGAGAGAATCGCATGTGGAGGAATAAACACGGTAATAAACAGAGAGAGAGACTGGAGGGAAAGAAAAACCACGGGAAAATGAGTCTTGAACCGTCAGATAATGCTTCTGCATGTCGGTGTTCCTGCTAAAGCTTTTTTTTTTGCCCCGATTTTCCCTTTACGACAATCTTATGTCCTGCAGTGTGTGCTGTGTTACACTGCACACACTGCAGGACATAAGCAGTGTGTGCTTATGTCCTGCAGTACACCAGTTACACTGGTGTGTTCGATAAGCCCGATCTAAAATCCGACATATTGAACATTGTCTTGGCCCGATTATCTCAGCCTGTGGGGTTTTTCCTGACTGGGAGAAGAACGCAGCCGACATTCCTTAAATCGTGTCGTGTGAACCAGACCTAAAACTCACAAGCTCTACTCCTCTCATCTTGTCTCTCCAGTGCCCTAACACTCTCCGACTCTGGTCGCTATGATGACGTTTACATATCCCTTCAAAATAAGATACATATGCGCCACAAAAACGAATATTTTACTTTTGTGAAAATTTTAACTCATGATAACGACTAATGGGAGCCCTGAGCTTGTTTCTCTGTAACCAGACGGTCTCATCCCAACGAGAGAGGAAAGAGATGAACACGCTGAAAAAACGCGGAGGAAAACGGTTATTGAACTTTCCTGATACCATGGTACCCGAAGTGTTGCTTATGCACAGGGTGCTCATGGTCTCTACGTGGTGAAGCAGTTTGAAGCTTCATTGCCTCGTTAACATCATGCAGAGCTTGGACTGTGGGAATCACCTGCCGGGATAAATCCGTTCTCCTGTCTCTTCTCTGGGCCTTTTCCCTTCACAAAGAAACTTTCCAAAAACGTCTGATCTGTTTCTGACTCATTTTGCTGCTTGTGGATCAACGTTGGCGCACAAGACGTAACCGAGAGAATCCGGTTAAAGGATTTTCAAACTAAAAGATCCTCCAGACTCAAATAATACATAAAACGGAAATATTTAATTATTTCTTGTGCGGCGCCTCACTTCCTGTTTGCCTTCTTCAGATGGCGTTCGTCAGCACCTGCAGGAGTTTCTGGGACTGCGGCTCCGTGGCTCTGGACGACGTCAGCCTGAACCTGGGAGACTGTGAGCTGACGGCCGGTAACAACGTCTGTCTCTTTTCCAACAGACTGCAGCAGATTTAAGGATGAAAACATATGTTAATTTTAAAGTCTAAATACTAATTTTTAACATTTTTATATTTGAATTGGTTTTTGTTAACTTGGAGTGTTTTCAGGCAGTTACTTTCTTTTCAGGTAAACATTTATTATTATTATTTATTATAGATTCTTATTTTTTTTAAACTTTTTTTTTCATGCAGTTTTTTTTATTATTTTTTTATTAGTGTTGTTTTTGTTTTACTTTTAATTTTATTTTTTTATTTATTTTTTTCAGGTAAAAAGTTTGTTTAGATTTTTTCAATTTTTAACAGATTTTTTTAAGCAAACAGTTTCTTTTTTATAATTTTTTTTATTTTGTATCTTTAAATTTCTTTATTTCTTTTATTGGAGTAAGTAGTTGTTTTTAAATATATTAAACATTTGTATTTATTGTACATTTCTTAAGTTAAATTGTTTTTTCCAGGTAAACAGTGTCATGTATCAGTCACTTATTTTATTCTCTACCAGCAGCTGGTGGATTCTTTCTCAGGGTCGAACCAATCATGTGGTTTCTCCTGTCTCAGGCTTCCTGTCCGCGCCGCTGCCTGGACACTGTGACTTTGAGGCCGGACTCTGCGGATACTCCCAGGACAAACACAGGGACGCTGCCGCCTGGCACCAGAGGAGGGGCCCCACTCCCACTTCCTACACGGGCCCCAGAGGGGACCACACCACAGGACTCGGTGAGGTCACCCCCCCGTCACTTCCTGTTTCCTGTTGAGGCAGCGGCATCCCTCAGACAGCGCCCCCTCTGCCTGCGACAGGGTACTACATGTACATCGAGGCGTCGCCCATGCTGCCGGGTCAGAGCGCGCGGCTGCGGTCCCGTCCTGTCCGGGGAACCCGGGGCCCTCAGTGTCTCCGGTTCTTCTACCACATGTACGGGTCGGGAACCGGGAAGCTCCGGGTGCTCGCCGACAAGGACGGAGAGGAAGTGTTGCTATGGCAACGGAGCGGCGAGCAAAGCATCGCCTGGCTGAGAGCCCAACTGGAATACCAGAGCCAGAGTCACCATCAGGCGAGACAGAAATAAATCCTGTTATTGTTGATTTGGTGGGACATATAAAATAAAATAAATATGTTTTAGTCCCTTTAACATGTAAAAAAGAAACAAAAAGTATATAAACATCTATTTATATTCTAATATATGCAGTAATATATATCTATACATTAAGGATGATTCATGTTTCCATGGTAATACTGTAAGTTTATGTACACAATTTTCTTGCTCATGCCACTGATGTAATTCATAACATCACCACCAAATCAATATTTTAATTCGATATTATACATAATAATTCATTAATTATATAACATAATATGTACTTTTGGACTATGAATAAAATTATATTTAGTAGTGATATTAAGGTATTGGTGCCAACGGTAATCATAATTAATCTGAGTCGTCTCAAAATCCAAACAATTATTGTTTAGTTTGTTTTTCCTGTAAAGTTAAAATAAAATAAATGGCTATAATAACAAACAAAAAATAATAACAGTGGTACGATAAAATGGTGCTAATGATAGCAGCAGAGTAGCTTAGGAATCATAAAGCATCTGGTGTTCACATGTTGGTATGAGGGGCCCCAAATGAAAATCTGGTTAGGGCCCCCAAAAAGCTTTGACCGGCCCTGTTGAAACAAAAACAAAGTATTTCCAATAACTTCTGAGTTCATTGAATCAATGTTGTTAATTTATTTCTGAAAACAACAGAAGCTGCTGTAAATAAACATCATTTTGTTTTCAGGTTGAATTAGTGGAAACATTTTGGGCCTGAAGTCACTTTTTCTTCTATATCATCATCATCATCATCATCATCATCATCGTTTCTCTTCTGTAGCAGAATCCAAACTAACAGAATGAAAGATGGTGAAACTAGAAAACATTGATGACAACATTTGAGCTGCTGCCATGACATTAACCCAGATAAGGAGATAATTTTAGATTCTTACTCCCATTTATCCATCATCACTTTTCCTATAAACATGGAGGTGAAGCCAAACAGCCGTAAATGGTTCCGTTTCATCCAGAGGCTTAAAATTGTCAAGCAGTTAAAAAGAAAGAAACGGAACAAGTGAAAAGAAAATCTGCTTTTTTAAACTTGACAAAATCATGAAGTCATGAATCATCCCTAACTTCATTTTCTATCCAAACATGTTAGCTAAAGCTAAAATATCCTAGCATAGCCTTTAGTTTACTTAAGTCCAGCTTGTTCTAATTCCAGTTTACATTAGCTTAGCTTATCCGTTCTCGTCTTTATGAGGTTAGCTTAATGTATTATTTCAGCAGATTTTAGCTTTTCTTGGATAATTTTAATTTTTCTTAGCATTACATACCTTGTTTTAGTTAAATTTAGCTTTTTAGTTCTTTCTCATTCAAATTCTGTTAGTTTTTAACTTGGCTTAGTTTACAAAAGGAAGTTAAACTTTAGTTTTCATTTGAATACTGTTATCACAGTTAAGTTTAACTTTGCTCAGTTTCTTGACTTATTTTATCTAAATTTTCTCTTTAGCAAATGTTAGTCTAGTTAATCTTAGCACATCTGTTTGCTTTTAACATTTTTCATTTGATTTAGTTAAATGTTAAAAATCTTAGACTCAAGCTAAAATATTGATTTAGCATGTTTTTGTTGTACTTGAGTTATTTTTAGTTTCGGTCAATATAAATTATGTTCGCATGGCTTAATTTATTATAATTTAGTGTATTAAACCAGTGTAAAAGCTTATTTTATTTCATTTATATAATCACAAATTAGCTTACTTTTTTATTATATTAGATTCTACTTTCCCTTGTTTCGCTTGTTTTGTTTTTTTAGTCTCATATTAGCTCATGTTAATTCATTGGAGATTAGCTTTAGCAGTGTTGATTTAATTAAGCAAAATAAACTTATTTTATCTAATATATAATGTATTATTTTAAAGTTAAAGTAAAAGTTTAGTTTTATGATTTAGTTTAGTTGTCCAGAAAGGATTTAATTGTGTTTTTTTTGCAGATTGTGTTTGAAGCGACTCGCGGTTCTTCAGTCAGGAGCGACATCGCCATCGATGACATCATGTTGGACAGCGGTCCTTGCCCAGGTGACCCTCTCCCTCTGAACTACATCAAATAATCAGATTATATTCCTGACTCCTCCGTGTTTTCCTGCAGAGTCGGAGGTCGGCGTCGCCGTGGGAAGCTCCAACGAGATCGAGTAGAAATATCTGCAGTAGGATGCATGAACCCTCCACTTTCCTCACTTTTTATTTTTGCACATTAGACAACCCGAAGCGTTGTTGACTCCTACATGTCAGCCGGAACATGTGGACTAAAGAAATTCAGTTTTGAACGGGGCAACATGTCAGATATATCAGGCTTTCTCTCTGCACTGATGCACCACAGGGTGTCAGACGGTGTTTTCCTTCACACTTATATGCATTAGATTAATGCTCATCGCTTAAATAAACCCAAGAATGTCGTTAAATAAGATTGTTTGTTGTCACATTTTGAAATAAAACGTGCAGGAATCGTCAGAACAAGAATATGAAACCATCATATTCAGATTTATTACACAAACTGTACATCTGTAGGGTTTTTCCTCGAGTCTTTAGGCGGCGCTACAGGATGAGAGTCCCGTCGTTCGGGTATTTCATGGACGCCATCTGCCGCGTCATTGCCAGAACGTCCTGAAAGCCGGTGCTGAGTCCAGACATGTGCTGGAAGTACGCCTCCTTTTCCACCTGGACCGACAGATTGTTCACCCCGGCGTCTTTCAAAATGGCCGTCACCTGGAGACGCAGTCAGATAATCAGGTTGCACAATATAATCTGCGATAATAATTGAAGCTGTGGTAGGAAACTGGTTTGAACTGACCTGCTGGATGATCCGCTGTTCCACCACGTCTGACATGACCTGCAGGTGGACGGTCCCGGCGATCACGTTGGCCGAATGCCTCCAGAAATGAGGGTCTCTGTACGACAGAACTCCTTCAATCTTCTCAATCTGCAACAGGACAAAATGATTGAAGAAGTCTTGCTAATTACCATGTTGGTTTAGTGTTTTACCACTAGCTTCTTCTAAATACAACATTGATTTAGCATTTAGCGCTACTTTCTGCTTGATACTATATCAGTACAACACTTTAGCTTTAGCCTCCACTTAAAATGCTAGCATAGCGCTTTAGTCTTTGCTTTTGCTAAATACCATTTTGATATTGCGCTGTAACTTTAGTTTATTTCAAATAACATGCTAATATAGCTTTAACTTCCACTAAATACAACAGTAGTGTAGCTCTTTTTTTGCTAGCTCCTTCTAAATATCATGTTGATATAGCGCTCAAGCATTAGCTTCTAGTAAATAACATTCTGGTTGATTTAGCATTTAGCATTACTATATGTTTAATACCATGTTGGTAAAACAATTTAGCATTAGCTACCGCTTAATAACATGCTGTTATAGCACTGTAGCATTAGCTTACAGTAAATAACATGCTAGTATTACATTAGCTTCCATTGTTACAATGTTAGTGTAGCGCTTTTTTGTTAGCTTCTGCTAAAGGTTAAGTAACATTTAGCAGTATTGGGATTAACTCTGCATAATCCAGCAGAATTAACTCCAGTTTCTTCTTTCAGTTGAGATGATGTGTTGGAAACTCTCATTTTGTTGCTATAATCTTAAACTTTGGTTTAAGATGTGAGGATCTGGGCCTCCTCACCTTCTCCAAGGCGCTGTTCAGGTCCTTCTCTTGTTCCGGAGGAGTCCGCAGGAGGAGAACCTCGCAGGCGTCCTTCAGCAGTGGGATGACGCTCAGAAAAATGAGCGTGGCGATGAAGAGCGAGCAAATCGGGTCGGCGATCAGCCAGCCGAACTGCCGGATGAGGATGGTGGAGATGATGACGCCGACGCTGCCCAGAGTGTCGGCCAGAACGTGGAGGAAAACGCCTGGAAGGAGCAAAACCAGTTCAGGGAATTATCGCGTTTCCACGAACTTCTCTGCGCCGCAGCGACAAACCTCGCATGTTGGCGTTCATTCCTCTGCTGCCCGAGCCGTGGGAGTGGGCGTGGCCATGTCCGCCGTGGGAGTGGCCATGTCCGCCGTGGGCGTGGCCGTGCTCGCCGTGGGAGTGGCCATGATGCGAGTGTCCGTGGTCCTGAGACGAGCAGCTTTTCCCGCCGTGGGCGTGGGAGTGGGCGTGGCTGAAGGCGCAGATTCCCACCAGGTTGACCAGCAGACCGCCAACGGACACCGGCTGCAGAAACGACAAATTATCAAACGGCGTTTCAGATAAACGAGGATTAGAGCCACTGAAAAAATAAAAAAAATAAATCTGTCCTTTTCTCTGAATTCTGACTTTAATCTTCTGGGATCAAATGACAGAAATTGGAGGAGAAAAAACTAAATTCTGAGAAAAATGCTAGAATTTTGACCTTACAGTCAGATTTCAGAGAAAAAAAGATAAAAATTCTAAGTTTAAAATCAGAATTTGGAGAAAAACGGACAAAAAAAAATGGCAAAATATTTGGAAAAAAAAAGTAAAGAGTCCGAGATAAAAACATAAAAAATCTGAAAAAAATTCTGGGGAAAAAAAGTAAATTCAGGGACAATTGAATTCAGAGATTAAAGTCAGAATTCTTTAGTTTTTAGTGGCTCTAATTGTCTTCCGTAGTTTGTGTCTCTGAGCTTTAAGTGGTTCTGGCTGTTTGCAGGTCGCAGTGACCCGTAACCTGATCCAGAGAAGCTTCAGATCTGAGGTCCAATTAAACCCGATCCGTCTGATCTCAGAACCGTTTGTTTCCTCATCCAGAGCAGCGAACGTGTTAAAGAGAGTTGTGACACCAACAGTTCTCACTCTCACACGTTTATTCCTTCATTCATAAAGCTCCTCTTTAAATCAGAGCTCCATTTGGACCGGATCAGGTTCTGTTCTGAAGGCCACCCTGACCCAGACTTCTCTTCTTTAAATCTTGTTTGCTAATAATAATAATATTTTCTGTCAAACACCTGGAGGAGCTTAAATCACCCGACTGCGTTTACTCTGCTGATCCAACAAAGTTCTTCCAGAACCAGAACAAACCCGACTGTTTTCACTCCGGACTCGGTTTATTTTGGCTTTTAATTCGGAGTTTGTGCAGATAAAACTCACGGTCAGCATGTCGGTGTTGATGTTGGGAGGATCCAGCAGGCGGCTGACCGACTCCACGAACACAAAGAAGGCGATGACCATGAGGAAAAGGCCGTTGATGAAGCCCGACAGAATCTCCACGCGGCCGAACCTGCAAGACGAAAACATTCAGGAGAAACCAGACCGGACCTGGAAACTACGGCACAGCATTAGGGACACGAGAAACAGGACAAAGGAGTCATTTCTGATAAAAGAAGTCAAATTTTCTAGAAAAAAATTAGAAGCTTTCTGAGCTGTAACATATAAAAATTGCAAGAAATTTTTTTTTTTTATTTTCAAATTAATCTCAGAAATTTCCTACAAAAAAATAAGGAAATTTCAGGTTTAAAAGTAAAAAAAATTTAAGAAAAAAAACATTTTGAGAAAAGAAAAATGTTTCAAGTTGAAAATTCTTTTTTTTTGCAGCTCAGGAATTTCTGTTTTTTTCCACAAAATGTTTGAGATGGATCTTAAGATTCGATAGAAAAATTTCAGAAATTTTGACCTTAATCAAAAATGTCAAAAAGTTGCATATTTTCAACTTTTAGAAATTCTGTAAAATTCTCAAAATTACTGTTTTTTCGAGCAAATATTTGACTTTTAAAACTCAGAAATTTGACAGTTTAAAAAAAATATTTGAGCTCAATCTCAAGATTTCTGCGTTTTTTTTGGCAGCGATTTTCTCTTTTTTACTTTTCTACTTTGGCCCTAATGTGGCGCCGTAGAACGGCCGCGGCGGTTTTACCCGTAGGAGAAGATCCTGGTGGCCTTCCAGCGGGTCATGAGGGCGGCGAACAGGCCCAGAACCAGAGCGGAGCAGTCGAACAGCATGTGGAAGCCGTCAGAGATCAGGCCCAGGCTGTTGGTCCAAACGCCGTAGAACAGCTCCACGAACGTGAAGGCCTGCGGAAAACCAACAACTCTGGTTGCTATGGTGATTTTAACAGGTCACAATCAAACTGAAGGCATGGAGGTGAACTTTAGGTCAACCACCTTAAACCTTAGTCAGATAATTTAGCATCGTTAGCAATGATACTTTGATTTATTCTCATAATGTTGCAACTTTCATCCTATGATTTTATCCTCGTATTTCTGACTTCAGTCTCGCATCGTTACGACTTTAATGGCGCGGTACTTGACCTTTGCACCATTACGATCTTTGTTTGTATTTTCTCCTGAGCGTCTCGTCGTCTTTGGTCGACCTACCAGGTTGAGACACAGGAAGTAGAAGATCTGCCGGGAGTCGTACTCCTCCAGGATCTGTTTGAGCGAATCCTTGATGAAGCGCGGCAGCGACTGCGACGTGTGCTGCAGGGCGTCGCCCATGAAGTTGTACAGCGGCGTCCCCTCGGGCGAGTAGCCCACCAGCGTTCCCTTCTGCCCCTTCTTGGACGGCGCCGTCAGGATGCTGGAGGCTGCGGGGGGCAGAGTGGCGGTCAGAGGACGAACTGAGGCGCGGTCGGTTCTAACTCCGTTCGTCACTCACCCATGACAAAGAAGACGGCGCTGACGATGACTCCGCCAGAGAGCACGTGCTCCGTGGCGAGCTGCGTCGGCGGCGGTCGGCGCAGCGGGCCGGTCCAGAAGTTGGCCAGCGCCAGCGCGGCCGGGAAGAGGGCGAAGGCGCCGTAGCGGGCGCAGCGCGGAGCCTCCATCTTGGCGCTGCAGACGGCTTCGACGTAAAACTCCAGGATCACGACGGAGAAGATGATCATGGCGAACGGGACGACGAGCGAAGACCAGGAGTCCACTTTGCTCTGCAGAACAAAATATAGAGACAGTTTGGAAAAACATTACAAAATTATGTTTATAAATATTTGTACAATAAGTCTGATTAAATTAATTTCCTGAATGTCAAAATAATATATAATTACACATAAAAAATAAAAAACAGGATGTAGGAAATATTTACTTTTTGTCTGAAGATTTATTGTTTATATGAATAAATAAATGATGATTTTTGTCTCCGTTTCTCTGATGACTTTCAATTAAAATATAAAGTTTCAAATATTTATTATTTTTTATTTGAGTTCAAATAAATTTCTTCCCGTAAAAGAAAAGATGAACGGATTAAAAAAGGATAGATGAGAAGATTTAGGGATGAATAAATTCAGAGAGAAAGGAAGGAACGAGGGATTAAGGAAAGGAGAAATGAGAAGGATGGAAGGAATGAAGGATAAAGTAAAAGGAACAAACAGGGAAGGAAAGAAGGAAATAAAGTGGGGAAGTAATGATGAATGAAAGGATGGATGTTTTCCATCTTCCTCTCTTTCTTCCTGCGGTGCCTCTTTGATCGCCCCTAACTCTCCCGGCTCGTCACCTCGGTGGTGGCGGTCAGGACGGCGGCCCAGGGCAGCATCACGGCGGCGGACAGCAGGCTGTCGAGCGCGTAGAGCCGCTTGGCTCCGCCGATCTCCACCGACAGCTTCCTGGAGGCCGTGTGGAAGCCGACCTTCAGGCAGAGCGACACCACCAGCAGAACCACGCCGCCCTGCAGGCGGAGCAGGGAAACAACAATAAGACTTAACTTGATGTTCTCTTGCTTTGATTGGACTAAATACTAGACACAAACTTGCAGAAGCTAACATTAACCGCTAAACACATTAAGAATTAGTGGAAGCTAAGACTGAACCGCTAAACATGCTAAGAAATTAGCAGAAGTTAACACTAATCATTGAGACGACTGTCTTCAGTTTCTGAATTTGCTACATATTGTTACTCTAATGTTTTATAAATAAGATAAAGTCATAAATATAAACTTCATCCATGTCATTAAAGTAGAACATTATAGCCACCTACCTGAAAGGTTTAACAGGAATGTGCTGCGTTATACGTAGAGAAGAAGAAGAAGTTTCACTCACCTTGTGATCTGCGACTCCCAACAGAGAAATGGCCGTGTAGAGGAAGTGTGTGAGCGCGCTGTCATGGTGTCCCTCCGCTGCGTTACGGCTCCAGTCAAGGCCCAAACAGAACCCACCAGAGAAACCAGACTGGAGCCAAAAGTATGAGAACTCTGGGTGAAAGGATACGGTGATGATCTCCCATCTTGGCCATCAGTTGGTCGTTATCGAAGAGCAGCAGGCAGATCACAGCGATGATGAAGAAAGCTGCTCCTCTGGTCTGCAGGAAGCCACAGAAAAAGCTGCTCAGGTAACCAGAACCGGTACTGGTACCTGGATCCAGCCAGAGCTACACAACCATTCATCACCAGCAAGAACGCAGAGTTATTTCTGGCCCCTAGAGGGCGCTTCAAAGTGTTCTACCTGGGTCCATTGGATAATGAAAAAATAAGATTAAATAAATCAATAAATGTCCTAAAAATATGACATTCATCACCTAATAACTATGACAGAGTATCAGAGAAAGAATCATTTTGCTTTATGACTTTTATTCTGTAACGTTGCGACTTTATTCTCATATTAGTTCAACTTTATTCTGGTAATATTTGAACTTTCTGTCGTTTGACTGACTGTTTTCTCAAAATTTCACCTATTCTTGTAATTTAGGGCTCTAACTAACAATTGATTATTCTATTGATGATGATTAATTAATCAAATTAAAACACATTCTGACATAAACATTTGAAAAGCTCAGTTCTTTCTGCTTGATTTAGCGTTAAAAGTGTTGGCCTGATTATTTTAAAATTAACTGATTAATAACTAAACAGCAAAAGGTCCTTAATAAACGTTATTCCAACAAAGAGAAATTTAATCTAAATTAAAAACATAAATTATTGTTTCCAGGTTAGCTCTCCTTTTTCGTTATCTTTAAGAAATGTCCGACTCATTTCTAATCAAAAACAAACTTCTTGGCTGAATGACAATCATTTAAAATCTCAGTCTTTGGTAAAAATAAATAAAAATAAAATAAATAAAGTAAAGAGAAACCTTGGTCGGTCCGCCTCCTGAGTTAGTGAAGAGAACGCCGAGCAGAGCGACGACCACAACGTCACTGTGCTCGAAAAGCAGCAAAGTCCTGAAAAATAAACAATTATTATTTTAAAAAAAGTTAAATAGGAGTTAAATAATCATAACTGCTGCATTTAGACATCATGCAGGGGAAACAATGTGAGACATATTGAATTAATTTAAAAATGTACCTTAAAGGTCCACAGAGAGTGAGACCAAAGAAGCCCAGGAGGGAAATAACGCAGCTGGAAACAGCATGTTTAACCAACTTTATCCACTAAAACAGAGAAAAACACTTTAATTCATCACAGCAGGTTCATCTTTATTCATCTTTAAAAATAGATTTTGGTCCAGTTTCTAGTGAAAATATCTTAGTTCATTTGAAATAAGGCAAAACTAACTTTACAGAAAACAGAAGCTGGTTTTGAGTCAATAATTCCTTAATATCGATGAAAAAGTTTTAGTTAAAAATGAAACGGAAGTTAAATAAGATATTTTCCCCAGTTAAAAACATTTCTGTGAAAAATACTGAGTTTAAGTGATGCTACCTCCAACCTGCAGGTGGCAGTATATCCTAGTTTACTACAGAGCTGAACCTGTTTTTGAGTTTTTCCTCATCTTTCTTCTTCCATTTATAGATTTTGGACATGGTTTAAAGATTGTCACAAAAATTCAAAAGTAGAACCACAAAATTATCGACTTTATTGCAAAATAATTTACAAAAACAATCCTGGAGAGAGTAACTTTATAAAAAAGAAGTAATTGTTGAAAATTGTTGTTGGTGCAATTTGACGTCTCTAGATGAAGTTCTACAAAATACAAATCAATAGAGGCTGACTGTAAATGCCTGCCACACTTTTTAGAAGCTTACTGGTGCAAATTTAGGAAAAACAAGCAATAAAATAAAATCCAACAAACCTGCCGCTTTGAGATGACTTTCCCAGAAGAAAAGGGTTTTTGAAAGACAAGCAGAATAACAGCACTTCTACAAAACAAACAAAAACATTTATGTTACTAAACCATTGAGAAATGAATCAGAACGGATCGGAGGAGGAGAAATACTCACCCAAACTTTAATATGAAGATGAACTGAACTATATGAACGACTTTCAGGATATCATAGGATTCAAAAATACCTAAAGCCTTCAGGATCTTTGAGAGGATCAGCAGAACAATGTATCTGGTTAACCTGCCGGGGAAAAACGGCAGGAAGTACATATATGGAGACAAGTTAGATAATTAAACTGTTTCAAAACACATTCTAAGTGTTTAATAGTTAAAAATACGAACAATTCAGAGGCAAAGTTCATTTATTTCCTATCAGAAGGGCAAACAAACTGAATTAATTTCAATAAAATTAACCTTGCGTCAAGGAAAATAAATAATTTTGATAATCCTAACGAACAAATTTTAGTCGAGAAATAAAAAATGTATTCAAATTAACTGAATGAATAAAATAAAAGTGAACCAGAACAGATGTTACCTGGAATCAGGAACTTCCACCATTCCCAGTTTCCCTCCCGACAAAACGTTGCTGCTGTATTTATCCTCCATGTTGACCGGTACCAGTATATTTATGTTCCCAGTTTCCTCACCATCGCTTTTAGTGGAGAAATAAAACCTTACTAGCTGCACTCATTTACCGCTGGAGTAAACAACGAGGCCTCCTCTGGCTCGGGTCCATTCTGCCGTTTCTGCCGCCGTCACGTCCTCTGAGGCCGCCGGATGTTAAAGAAACGCATCTGAACGCTTCGTTAGAGACTGAAAATAAACCCGCTTTCTTTCAAAATGACGGTAATAACCGATAAAAGTCAGAAAAGCAGAGCGAGAACTACCCGAACCGTCCATAAAGCTCTGACGCTTCCGCATACGACACAGTTTACGTGACGTAACAGACCTCGTGACCGTTGATGCGGCGCGGTTCTGCGCAGAGGCGAGAGGTCTCACTCTGAGCAATATCTCTTGTGTCTAATCAGATGCACCGTGCTAGAATTCTAGTATTTTAATATATTTATTGATTTGTCTAAAAACGTTACATGTTCATAACGTTTTATATTTTGTTTGTGTCAAATAAAAACCTGAAAATTGTTTTTTTGTCTTTATTTTTTAAATTGATTGTTCAATTACTACTGTTTTACTGATTATTTTTTGTTGCCGTCGTTGAGCCAAAACATTTTTACTATGCAAAAACAAAGTGAAAGTAAATAAAGTTATATTTGAAAAATAACATCTACATGCTTTGATTTTTTTTATGCTGCACTCGAAAAATCAGGTTATGAGATTATGTAAAACGTTCTGAGCTTTTTTGGCAGAATTGTACTCTTCCTTTTTTCTAGCTACACTGGTATTAATACGTCATCATACAAAACAATTTTTTACACATCTGGAATTTAAATACAGACAAAACCGATTTTATGTTAAAATGGCTTTCCATATCACTCCAAACTAAGGAGTTTATAAAAACATGGTAAAATATGAACACTGTAGCCGTAATAATCCAGATTAAAGTAAATGTGAACCAGTTAGATTCATTGTAAATATCATTTATATAAAGTCAAAACATTTAGGACCCAGTACTCTAGATAACCTCCAGTAAATCTGAATTTTATCTCCTCAGGTTTTGGTCAAATTTCCATTAAACTGTCTGACTTTGTCAAATATTAGGGTTTCCTCCACAAGGTTCTCCTGAGAGGTTGTTGGAGTTCTGGTCCATTCCTCCTGACAGAACCAGTGGAACTGGGTCAGGTTTGAAGGCTGTCTTTGTATAAATATTAACTTTTTATGACCAAATTAATAATAACATGACGATCACCATTTGTTTCAGGAACACAACATGATGAGCAGCAAATTAATAAAATTCAGAATAAAATGTGTTTATTGTTCACTAAAACACTTGAAGTAAAACTGCAGTAAATATACAAAAAATAACATTTGAATCCAAGACGAATTTAAGAATATATGAGTTGACAGAAACAAAAAAATGTCCAGTGATTGAGAAGAACTGTTGTAAATTTAAAGAAATCTGAATGATAAATGAAAGGAAAAAATCAAGAGAGAAACAAAACATCCTGAGATTCATTGTGAATCTTTGACTGGAAACAGAAAAAACAACAAGTTGATCCAGTTATAATCCTGGAATAATCCCAGGGTTGTGTAGAAGAGTTTAACCAAGAAACAGTTTGGATCCATGAAAATATGTTTCTGAATGAAACAGACATGAAGAGACTGAACTATCTTTTAATCAGTGAGAGATTTTCTAGCAGGATGAAAATCTTTAGACTCTTTAGACTCAACTCAGCACAGAAACACTGAGGAACCATAATAATTGAACCCAAATCCAGGAATCAGAGGTTCAGTGAATGTGGTGTTGAAGGTGTGGAGGAGGATCAGTGAGTCAGAGGAAACTCTGTAGAAGGACAGAATGCCAGCAGGACAGTCCACATACACTGCTACTCTGTTAGAGACAGAGGAGGTGGAGAGACGAGTTACTATGTTATTGTGCCAGACACAGTAACCATCATCAGAGCAGATCAGACTCCAGGAATGATGATTATATCCAAACAAACAGTTTTTACTGTTTCCTTTCCTCCTGATTCTTCTGTAATTCACAGATATATCAACATCTCCTCTCCACTCGACCTCCCAGTAACAGCGACCAGTCAGACCAGTTCTACACAGCAGCTGAGTCCAGGTATCAAATCTGTCTGGATGATCAGGATATGACTGAAGCTCCTCCACACGTGTCACCTTCCTGTTGTCTTCAGACAGTTTGAGGTTTCTGCTCACTGTGTTTGTGTCGATGGTGAGTTGACAGGAATCTGATGGAGAGAACAAACACAATCCAGCTGCAGTTATTGATCATTTATTGACACTTTGATGATGACTCCTGAATGAGTGATGTGACAGTTTGAAGATGGTTGAATGTGAGCTGCTTTGTTGTCATGAATCAGATGAAAAACACACTTACACTTCCTCAGACCTGGTGTCAAGAATGGGACTCCAATAGGCTCCACCCTGAAAGGAGGAGGGGGGTCAGACCATCAGTCTCTTTCAGCACTTCCTCTACCAACCAACACCACCAGGTGGCGCTGCACACATTTACAATGAGACCCAGAAGAAGAAGCAGCATCCTGAATCCAGCAGTAACAGGTTGTAAAAGTAATCCTCCCTCCACTGCAGAAGTTCTGGATGAGCTGATCTTGTCTTTTTTATCTTTCTCAGTAAATTTATCAGAACTTTGGATCTGAACGAGTTCCTCTACTCTCATTTTTACTTTTTCTACTTTTTTCATCATTCACTGCAATTCTTCCTTCCTTCTGGAAAACAAGGGATTTATTTTATTCCCTGATTGATTTCATACGTTTGATCATTTTCCAGATGTCGCCTCCTGGTGGAGATCAAACTGTCAAATAGATAAAGCTACTAAACTTCTAAATCTCTCTTTGTCTTATGAATAGTTTTATTCACTTTTTCATGTGTTTTATATTTTAACCCACAACTTCATTAAAGTTGAGAGGTTTGCTTAAAATCTGAAGTTATTTATTTCACTCTGAGAACTTTTAAACATCCATCTGACACCATGGAGCTGCTTTTCTTCTCATCTTTGCTTCTGGGGGCTGATTGGTCTGAAGCTCCATCCAACATTGTTTTAATGTCTTTTCTATCCTCAGTAAATCATCATAGAAATCTAACTGCTGAACTCCTTAGACTCCTGAATGAGTGATGTGACAGTTTGAAGATTGTTGAATCAGAATAAATTCATTATTATTTTCAGTTCCTATTTAGCTCCATGCACTCCACACGTTCTTAGTCAGAAGAATATTCCACAATCAGCTGAAATCTTCCTAGACACTAGAGTTAAATCAAGGACTGATCCATTTCCTGGATCAACATGTTTTTGTCTCTTTTCCATCATTCAAACATCATCAGTTCGTTCCCTCTAAATGTTCTTCTGCTGCTCTTTCAGTTACTTTCAGTGTTCTGTTTCCATCCCATTGTTTTCCATATGCATTAAAGTTACCACATGTTACTGATAATAATACTTATATCTTTACTGATCAGTTCCTCTACTTATTTTTCTGAATGTAGATGATCATTTCTAGATGTTGCTCATCCTCCTCTTGTTCCTTTCTTCCTGTCACTGAACCATTTAGACTTGATCTAAAATCTGTATTTGCTCTCAGCCATGTCTCTTTATTACCAAATATTAGCGACTGTCAAACAAAGTCACTGATCAGCTGAATAGGAGAATCATTGTTGAAGCTCCAGCTGATCAAAACTTCAATCCAAGCTGCAGTTAAGATGATTTTATTTTCCTCAATATCATCAAAGTCAAAGGCAGAACATCAGTGGATATCAGATATTTGTGTCCAAAAGCAGAATTAAAACCAGATCTGCAGGTTTAAACAGTGATCAAAGACAAAAACATACTAGCTTGAAGCGGTCAGTAAAAAGTAAACCTCCCCCATCACCCACTGACTAAAGTCACCAGGTGAGCAACAGGTGATCTATAATCACTAATAACACCATGTGATCCTGCGCTACGCCTATCCACAACACCAATACTGTCTGATTTGTGATGTAATTCATCTTCATATTTTAACTTCCTGTCCATCAGCCAATCAGCTTCTTGTATTTCCTCAGTAGATCCATCAGTGGAAGCCCCGCCCAGCCCATGATGCTCCTGGTTTGTGAAGACAGAGAGACAAACTGAACTCTGATAGGAAACAGTTTCAAACTGATTTTCTCTCTCCAACCTCTTGGTTCCACATGGAGCTATATTTGGCCCCCTGCTGCTCTGACTACCATGTCATTGTGGTTCCAGTAGATGGGTCGGTTTCCCAGGTTCATTCAGCACCATGTAAAAGATTCCTACAGTTTTTAATTGGATGTAGTTTGCAAACTTACAGAGCCAATATTACGAGCAATATTTATAATTTAGCTGTAATAAATACAAGCCAAATACTGAATTAGCATAATAAATTTTAAGCTTCAAACTAAATGTTTCCCAGCAGACTGACTAAAGACATTTCTCCCTCTTCCTCCTCTATCAGACCTTCTCTGCTCCTGCAGCAGGTTCCTCCATACCTGAGAGCTTCCAGTCTCCAGTGTGGATCCTTCAGTCCAGCCAACAGCAGCTTCACTCCTGAGTCTCCTGGATGATTGTAGCTCAGGTCCAACTCTTTCAGATGGGAGGGGTTGGAGGTCAGAGCTGAGGCCAGAGAAGCACAGCCTTCCTCTGAGACCAAACAGCCTGATAAGCTGCAGACACACAATTCATCACATGATGAGAATATGAGAACATTGAGGTAGAACCCAAAGTCTGAACTGATCATTTTCACGGGAGGAAAACACTCAAGAAATGATATTAATAATGAAATTATCATGAAAATTGTAATAAATCTTTACATCATTCTGTAGGTAATAAAAATCAACATTTATCACTCGTAGAAGGGACGAGAAATTCTAACAACTGGTTGGAGGAAGAATCTGCAATAATGCTTCTTTGTACACTGAGGATGCAGCAATCTGTCAAGTGTCCAGCGTTACACTAACAGTTAAAGCCTGATCCCCACCTTTCTACATTCCTCTCTTCTTGGTTCTTTCAGCCTGGAGTAAATGAAAACCAGCTGAGTTTATGTGTCAAGACTTAGCATGATTAGCCTCATCACAGTCAGACATCTACTGATGTTATAATCTGCTACTGAAATAAAATTTACATAATCTCTTATAGCAGCTAATGGACAGAAATCTGGATCCACCTCGATAGAGAACATTTTACCTGAGAGTTTCCAGGTTGCAGTTTGGACTCTTCAGTCCAGCAGAGAGAAGCTTCACTCCTGAATCCTGCAGGTTGTTGTTACTCAGGTCCAGTTCTCTGAGATTGGAGGACTGGGAGCTGAGAACTGAGGACAGAGCTTCACAGCTTCTCTCTGAGAGGTTACAGCCACTCAGTCTGAGGAGACAGAGAGAAAAATCTGTTATTAATCCATCAAATGTATGTGTTACTTTCTAGTCAACAATATTCTTCTTGGACTGATTTAAGAATAGGTCATATTATTCAAAACTTTATGATATCTTTATTTTGAACTGGTTTATTCTCTAGTTGGGACTTTAGCCTTGAAGAGCTGAACTACAGGCAACAAGGAGGCTGGCAAGAGAACTATTAAAATCTACAATGAACTGCATTAATTCAGTGACAGTTTCAATAGAAAGAAGAGAATTTCTACTGCTTCAACATGTAACATCATGAATAGAGCCGGTCTCTCTTTTACTCATCACCCTCTAGCGGCAGACTAGGAAACAATATACCGATAAATAATCAGTAAATACCAGTAGATGGTTTGGTTTCCTAGGTACATTAAGCATCATGTGAAAGAATCCTACTGTTTTAATGGGCTGCTGTTTACAAAGTTGTACAGTCCATCTAATCCAAAAGTTTTTTCTGCAAAACAAGTGTATGCAATTCCCTCCTTAAATCTCCCTAACACATGATATTTATGAATCAATTAGAGGTGTGCCAATTGATCGGCCACCGATCATAATTGGCCGATTTCCATCAATAAGTGTATGATCGGTGATCGCCGATCACGGTCTCCTGTTTCTGATCACCAAAACCGATCACATTTATCTCACTTCTCAGCCTACGTGTGCAGCTCATCTCCTCTTTCCTTCACACTGCACAAGCGCGCAGCAACAAATCCTGTCATGCGGAACTATAAAGCTCTGAGACTGAATGGGGAAGTTTGCGTACTGCGGCGGAAAATTACCTCGGGGGTGAAGCACGTTAAAATGCATAAACACAACGTATCTAATAGGGCAGTTAAAAAACAGGATGGCCGGTAAAGTAGGTATAGCAACACAACTACCAAAACTCACCCAGATTAGCATCACGGTCAAAAAGCTAAACAAAAACCAAAAAAACAATTCAAGACTTTGAGCTGGTGGAGAAATACGTTGGTTCTGCTCTCGCTGTTGAACCGACGCTATTCGCTACTGGTGGTCTCCATACCTGAGAGCTTCCAGTCTCCAGTGTGGATCCTTCAGTCCAGCCGATAGCAGCTTCACTCCTGAGTCTCCTGGATGATTGTAGCTCAGGTCCAACTCTTTCAGATGGGAGGGGTTGGAGGTCAGAGCTGAGGCCAGAGAAGCACAGCCTTCCTCTGAGACCAAACAGCCTGATAAGCTGCAGACACACAATTCATCACATGATGAGAATATGAGAACATTGAGGTAGAACCCAAAGTCTGAACTGGTCATTTTCACAAGAGGAAAACACTCCAGAAACAGGAGATACTCCAGTTAATAACATAAAATAGTAATAAAACTGTATTTCATTCTGTAGATAATAAAAATCAACATTTATCACTCGTAGAAGGGACGAGAAATTCTAACAACTGGTTGGAGGAAGAATCTGCAATAATGCTTCTTTGTACACTGAGGATGCAGCAATCTGTCAAGTGTCCAGCGTTACACTAACAGTTAAAGCCTGATCCCCACCTTTCTACATTCCTCTCTTCTTGGTTCTTTCAGCCTGGAGTAAATGAAAACCAGCTGAGTTTATGTGTCAAGACTTAGCATGATTAGCCTCATCACAGTCAGACATTTTTAATTTTAATAATCTACTATTGAAATAACATTTACATCATCTATAGCAGCAGGTAATGGACAGAAATCTGGTTTCACCAGGATTGAGAACATTTTACCTGAGAGTTTCCAGGTTGCAGTTTGGACTCTTCAGTCCAGCAGAGAGAAGCTTCACTCCTGAATCCTGCAGGTTGTTGTTACTCAGGTCCAGTTCTCTGAGACTGGAGGACTGGGAGCTGAGAACTGAGGACAGAGCTTCACAGCTTCTCTCTGAGAGGTTACAGCCACTCAGTCTGAGGAGACAGGGAGAAAAATCTGTTATTAAACAATTCTTCAAAATTTTATTGTTTTACTAACAATATTTTTCAGAAAACTTTATTTTACTTGGGCTGTTGTAAACGAATATTTTTATAATCGAGTAATCTATTAATTATTCTTACGATTAATCCAATAACCGGGTAAAAAATAAAATAAAATAACATATTGGTAAATCTGGCATAAATCTGATATTGATATGTTACTATGTCATGAAAACCAGTCGAGTTTTTAATTTTTGAGCTTCCCTAACAGTTACTTTTCTGTAGTTTAGAAAGTTAACCTGTAACAATAATAGCTCACTTTCTACCTTAACCTGAAGTAAAGTTCTACAAAGATCTGAAATTCTATTCAATTTAATAATAAAGAGGTAGGCTCACAAATACGCTTATAAAAATGTATATACTCCAGATTTTAGTTTATGTATTCATCTTCAGTCATTTTAATAGATTAATTGTCACCATGCCCCATAGCTGTCAAGCTTTGGGTTTGTGAATATGGGAAACGTCGCATGGAGCTTGCAGCGTGGGGGCCAGGCAAGCGAACGAACGTAAGATGGGGTGGAGAGGAGGAAATAGACCAGGGGACGAAAGTAAGAATGGGGGGGAGCAATACGGGATATTGGAGGTCAGGCACATTTGTTTGTCACACTCAGAAACTCATCTACCAGCCATGTCCCACCACGATGATTTCTGCCACCCGTTTGTTGAAAGCGGGATAATTTGAAATTTATTGTGCGGTTTCTCCCCAGAAATGATGAAAACCCAGGCATTGTTATCAATCAATAAAATTCCCACGGGCTGAACTTGAAAATTGGACAGTATGCCGCTAACACTTAGTTTTCATCAACAACTCAGAGGCGGAAGTCAGAGCTACGCGTAACGCAAGTAATGTTCCGGCCGGAACACGATGCGCTAAATAATAAAATATAAATTAACGAAGCTTCGAGGCAGGTACATTTTCCTAGAGGAATTTTAATAATCAAGGTACACGAATCATTCCAGGAATTGTTTCAACCCCATATTTTATTATTAAGTCGATACTTTTTTCTTTTTTTACTTTGTATTGCCATTAGTGTATAACCCAAGGTCTGAACTGGACATTTTCACGGGAGGCAAACACTCAAGAAATGATATTAATTATGATAATAATATCATGAAATGGTAATAAATCTTTACTTTGTTCTGTAGGTCATGATTAGCCTCATCACAGTCAGACATTTACTGATGTTATAATCTGGTAGTGAAATAAATTCTACATAATCTCTTATAGCAGGTAATGGACAGAAATCTGGTTTCACCAGGATGGAGAACATTTTACCTGAGAGTTTCCAGGTTGCAGTTTGGACTCTTCAGTCCAGCAGAGAGAAGCTTCACTCCTGAATCCTGCAGCTTGTTGTTACTCAGGTCCAGTTCTCTGAGACTGGAGGACTGGGAGCTGAGAACTGAGGACAGAGCTTCACAGCTTCTCTCTGAGAGGTTACAGCCACTCAGTCTGAGGAGACACAGAAAAGAATCTATTACTAAGCAATTCTTCAAAATGTTACTTTTTTCCAAACAATATTTTTCAGAAAACTTTGTTTTACTAGGGCTGTTGTGAACAAATATTTTAGTAATCGAGTAATCTATCGGTCATTCTTATGATTAATCGAGTATTTGGGTAAAAACAAACAAACATAAATTAAAGCCACAAGTGGCGTTGTGCGGCCCTCGCAGCTCAGCGCTGCGCCAGCCTATGGGCCACCGTGGGGGTTCCTGCACCGTCACCCACTCGCCATGGTAGAAGCTGTCACGCCATTTCCGCGCCCGTCCACCAGGTGCGTTAGGCAGCCGACTTCCTGTGAACTTGTGGTATGACATTAATTGTAATTTCTGAGCATCTTGGGGAGCTCTACAAGTGTACCAAATTTAATAATAGGAATAATCAGTATGAAAACAAAAGGCCTTCGCAGCGCTTTGCTGCTTGGGCATAAATATTGGTAAATCTGGCATAACACCGGTGTTACTATGGCATATCAATATCAGTCCAGTTTCTCATCTTTGAGTTTCCCTAACAGTTACTTTTCTGTAGTTTAGAAAATTAACCTGTAACAATAATAGTTCACTTTCTAAGTTAACTTGAAGAAGTTATACAAAGATCTGAAATTATTTTCAATTTAATAATAAAGAGGTAGACTCACAAATACGCTTATAAAAAATGTCTGTACTCCAGCTCTTAGTTTATATATTCATCTTCAGTCAGTTTATTAGATGAACCCTCACCTTGCCCCATAACTTTGGGTTTGAGAATACGACAAATGTCGCTTGGATTTTGCGGTGGTGAGAGTGGAGGGCAGGCGAGCGAACGAACGTAAGTTGGGATAGAGGGGAGGAAATAGACCAGGGGACGAAATTAAGAACGGGGGGGAGCAGTATGGGATATTTACGGCACCTTCGTTCGTCATACTCAGAAACTCATCTACCAGCCATATGTTTTCCGCCACCTGTGTATTGACACTGGGATGAAATGAAATTTATTGTGCCTTTCTTCCCTAAAGTTACACTTACACTGTAAGCATCAACTACTCAGCCGCCCGCCGTGGTCAGTTTATGCGCAAACCTGTGTAAATACTCCTGCAGTGCTCTTCCCGCCGTTTGCTCTGACCCAGCAGCTCCCGGAGGAGAAAGGTTGCCATACTCCAGGCATTGTGCCAATCATTTTAAGGATACTTATTGGTCCCCTCAAAAACAATGAACACCCGGGCATTATTATCAATCAATAAAATCCCCACGGGCCGAACATGAAAATTGGACGTTATGCCGCTAGCACTTAGTTTTCGTCAACAACTCAGAGGCGGAAGTCAGAGCTACGTGTAAGACAAGCAATATTCTGGTGCTGCACTAAATAATAAAATATAAATTAACGAAGCTTCTAGGCAGGTAAATTTTCCTAAAGGAATTTTAATAATCGAGGTACTCAAATCATTCGAGGAATTGTTTCAACCCTATATTTTACACCTATTTATGTTGCCTTTTGTTGTTAACTGGTTCATTGTATAGTCCTCCAGTCATAAAGGACAGAACAACAGACAACCAGAAGGCTGGAAAGAGAATTATACAATTCCATAAGGAACTAAGTGAATCATATTTGAATGTTAACATAAAGAGGAGGTCTTTTACTACTGGATTATGTAATATTATGTCCAGCTGCTGAAGGAAGTCTGTCTCCCTGACCCCTCAATTTGACACTTTGAAGAGACAATGAACTGATAAATAAACTGAAACATGAATATATATTTACCTCATCAAAAGCAGATTTCTATAAAAATAAATGCAATAACAGTGTGTGTCCTTACAGAGCTTTGTTGGAGGCTTCAACCACTGGCAGCAGCCTCAGAAGAACCTCCTCTGAAGCAGAGTATTTCTTCAGGTCAAATACATCCAGATCTTTTCCTGATGACACTAAGATGAAGATCAGAGCTGACCACTGAGCAGGAGACAGTTTATCTGTGGAGAGACTTCCTGAACTCAGAGACTGTTGGATCTCCTCCACTAGAGAACGATCATTCAGTTCATTCAGACAGTGGAACAGATTGATGCTTTTCTCCGCAGACACATTCTCATTGATCTTCTCCTTGATGTACTGAACTGTTTTCTGATTGGTCTGTGAGCTACTTCCTGTTTGTGTCAGCAGACCTTGTAGGAGTCTCTGATTGGTCGGGAGTGAAAGTCCAAGGAGGAAGCGGAGGAACAAGTCCAGGTGTCCATTTGGACTCTGTAAGGCCTGGTCAACAGCTCTCTGCTGGAGAGAAATTATTTTAGGTTTATTAAATAACAAAAACTTCTTAGGTGTTTGTGTTTCTACCATCAGGTTGACACCAGAGTTGATGAAGGTCAGATGAACATGAAGAGCAGCCAGAAACTCCTGAACACTCAGATGGACGAAGCAGAACACCTTGTCCTGGTACAGACCTCTCTCCTCTTTAAAGATCTGTGTGAACACTCCTGAGTACATTGAGGCTGCTCTGATATTGATGCCACACTCTGTCAGGTCTGATTCATAGAAGATCAGGTTTCCTTTCTGCAGCTGATCAAAAGCCAGTTTTCCCAGAGACTCAATCATCTTCCTGCTCTCTGGACTCCAGTGTGGATCTGTTTCAGCTCCTCCATCATACTTGACCTTCTTCACTTTGGCCTGAACCACCAGGAAGAGGATGTACATCTCAGTCAGGGTTCTGGGCAGCTCTCCTCCCTCTCTGGTCTCCAACACATCCTCCAGAACTGTAGCAGTGATCCAGCAGAAGACTGGGATGTGGCACATGATGTGGAGGCTTCGTGATGTCTTCATGTGGGAGATGATCCAGCTGGCCTGCTGCTTATCTCTGAATCTCTTCCTGAAGTACTCCTCCTTCTGTGGGTCATTGAACCCTCTGACCTCTGTCACCATGTCAACACACTGAGGAGGGATCTGATTGGCTGCTGCAGGTCGTGTGGTTATCCAGAGGAGAGCAGAGGGAAGCAGTTTCCCCCTGATGAGGTTTGTCAGCAGAACGTCCACTGAGGTGGACTCTGTAGCATCAGTCAGGATCTCCTTGTTGTGGAAGTCCAGAGGAAGTCGACTCTCATCCAGACCATCAAAGATGAACAGAACCTGGAAGTGTTCAAAGCTGCAGATTTCTTTGGTTTCAGTAAAGAAGTGATGAACAAGTTCCACCAAGCTGAACTTTTTCTCCTTCAGCACATTCAGCTCTCTGAAAGTGAATGGAAATATGAACTGGATGTTCTGGTGGGCTTTGCCTTCAGCCCAGTCCAGAGTGAACTTCTGTGTTAGGACTGTTTTCCCAATGCCAGCCACTCCCTTTGTCATCACTGTTCTGATTGGTTGATCTCTTCCAGGTGGGACTTTAAAGATGTCTTCTTGTCTGATTGATGTTTCTGGTCTGTCTGGTTTCCTGGATGCTGTTTCAATCTGTCTGACCTCATGTTCATCATTGACCTCTCCAGTCCTTCCCTCTGTGATGTAGAGCTCTGTGTAGATCTGGTTCAGAAGGGTTGGACTTCCTGCTTTAGCAATCCCCTCAAACACAGACTGGAACTTCTTCTTCAGACCAAATTTAAGTTGATGTTGACAAACTGCAGCAAATTGTTCTAATGACACAAAAAGTAAAATCAGTAACTAAACAATATTATTTTCTGAAGATGATGTTAATAAATGTGATTCCATCTCTTCAAATTTCAGTAAATGTGTGATTTATCCATCAGGTCAAATCTTTGTAGAAATCCTCTTACTGCTCTGCAGACGGTCAGCCAGCTCCTCCTGCTTCATCCTCCTCAGAAAGTTCAGTGTGATCTTCATCAGTGCTTCTCTGTTGCTCCTCCTCTGCTCTTCATCCTCACCTTCCAACACCTCATCATCATCTCTCTGACTCTCTGAACGTTCTTTGTTATCAGGACTGAGAACCTTCTGAATCTTTTTCAGCTCATTTTTCACAAAAGTGACAATGTTGTCCTCCAACGTCTGGAATAGAATAATAGATGAAGGAAACATCAGACTGAAATCATGGAGCCAAACACCAGATGGATGTTGAACAGACTGACACTCCTCTGATCTACAAAGCCCAGCATGAGATGACTGTGAACAGAACCCATGGAAAAGTTGTTCATATACACACCTTAAATATGGAGTCCATCTGTGTTTGTTGCTGCAGGGCAGATGGACAACTGGGAACCTCTGAGCTCTGCTGGTCCACTCTGTGGAGGAACCAGGAACAATTAGGAAGTCAGGAAATATTCATCCAACAGTATTCAGAAATGAAATCACCAAGACTTTCACATTAAATGTACTTGAAGCAGAAAAACAGAGCATCATATGAACAAAATGGAGTGAAGTTAAAAAGAGGAAGATGAACTACAAGGATGAAGAGCAGTAACACCAAAATCACCTAGTAGACATTTTAAAAGGTTGATGCTGAACTTGGACTTCAAACAGTCCAAACTGTCATTAGATCTGATGCTGGTGGAGACAGTTTCCCAGAGCTTGGGGACAGTGTAAGTGAAGGCTCTGTCCACACAGGTTCTACAGGACAGTGTGGGACATCCATCAGGTTCTGATGACTAGATCTGAGGTGATGTGGACATGGAGGAGGTTTGAGATATGTGGGTGTGTGTCCATGTGGGGTCCTCTACTGGATGTTATAGAGAGGATTTTAAACTGGATCCTGTGGATCCCTGGAGGCCAGTGAGATCATATTGTATCTGTCCACACAGAGACAATCAGAAGGTAAAGGTCCATGATGTAATATCTGGATGTGAGCAGTGAACCAGGTGATCCAAGTAGTTATAAAGATTTAATGTTCCTGCTGATCCCATTCAGAACCAGCAGAACCTCTGATGATCCACATCAGCTCAGTTTGGTTGAGTTCCAGCAGATCTCACCAACCACATCATGAAGCTTTCCTTCCCTGCTGAACTGCTCTCACAATGCACACAGGAACCAAGTCCTGATGGACCAGACTGGCTTTACCAGGTATTTCCCAGTGGAAATGTGTTCCACTGTTAGTCTGACATGGAGCCAGGAAGCAGCAGAACATCATCATCAACATCCCAGAGATGAAGATATGAAGGTGTTTTCATGAGAACAGATCAGCTGATTTCTGTAAATAATGGATCAAACCTCTCTGTAAATATAACTGGAAACATCTGAGTTCTTACTGGTTCAGTTTCCATAGTTACAGCAATTAGAAACAGCTCACCTCTCTGATGATGGAGGTCCAGGAGATTTAAAGTGAATGAGACGATTCATTGAACCGTCGCTCCTAAACGACACACAGCTGGGTTCTGATTCTTCTTGTGTGAAAATCTGATGGATTCTGCTAAAAAAAGAAACTCATTAAAATCTTTCCTTTGAATTTTGCTTTGAAGATATTTTTAATGTGGTTCATTGTAAAATAAAGAGCTGTGAGACACAACAGAACCAGACAGATCATCGACTTGATGTTCTAAATGATTCCTATCAGAACCGGTCCAATCCTCCAACATGTTCCTGATCATTGATCCTCCTGAATAATGTCCAGCCTTCTTTAAAGAGCAGAAAGATTTGTTTCTGAGACCAACATGTTGGTTTGAAATGACTGAGAGAAGTTTGGATCTTAGTGTTGAGCTCTGACATGGAGAAGAACCAGGAATCATTTCCACTCTGACCATCCAAGGAGGATCTGATGGAGCTTCAATCAGAACTGAATGTTAAGTTAGAGAACATGTCGTTCTGAATGCGATTCACAGGAGACATTATTTAGTTTTACTGTAGAAATGTTTGATAATACACCGTGTTGGATGATGTTTGAATCTCAGAGATGCAACTAGAATCATAAAATTAATTCATAGAAACTTTTCTTTCAGCATTAATCTGTGTTTAATCGGACTTAGAGACTAATCCAAATATAAACTTAGAAATTTAATTTACTTCTGCCTTTGTGTTTCTGTGTTAATATTAATATTTGGTTAAATAAATGAATCTGTTTCATTTGGAAAAATTAAGTTGATGAAAATGCATTTAAATGTTTGTGGGTCAAAGGTCATGTCAACATGATAGTTTCTGTGTCTTGATTGAAAAGTGAGTTCATTATGGGTCATTTTTGTCCCCGTTATTCATCAGCAGTAATTGGGTGATTCTCTGAATTTGGTACATTTTGGCGTCTCAGATTACTTAAAAATATACCACAATAAATTATGTTTTTGATCACTGCATCTATTGAAGGACTCTTTAAACCTCCAGGAAAATATGTCTCCCCACCTTATTCATGAAATCCCAAACAGTATTAAGAATTTCTTTGTTACTTAAGTTGCTTTAAATTCAACCCCATAACAAGACAATTTCATTCCTCTATGAGTAAAACTCTAACATAATTAAACTAATTCTTCCAGTTCCTTTTAGATGACTTGTCCCTTGATATTAATGTATATCTTATTTGATTCTGAATTATAATAATTAGACTGATAAGTAGAATATGGCAACTTGATGTAAAAGCTCTTTTCATAAATCATAAAAATATACTTTAAAATAAACATTCAATCAGGCTTTTTAATGTTTCTGAATCATTCTTTAAACTTTGCATACAGTCCAACAAATATTAGTCTAATATTTGCTGTTATTATAAAAAAAATCATAACAATGTATCAAGTAACGGTTGAACCCATTGTAACAGTTGACCAGACTGTAACGGGGTTGAAGATTTTTACTAAAAGTTGCCATAAGTCCACATTAGCTGGGTTATGGAGCAACATATGATATGATGAAAACAAGAATTAATATGTTTCAAAGACCATTCTTTACTTTTTCCCAAACAACAATAATTATCATTTACATGCCTAAAGGGTCATGTTCTGTGTTTTCTGTGTCCCCGAGTCTTCGTGTTGTCCTGTCTTCCCCTTGATTGTTCCCAGGTGTGTCTCGTTCTGTGATTACCCGCTGTGTATTTAACTCCACCTGTGTTCCTTGTCGGGTCCTTGTCAATGTCTTGTCAATGTGCGTGCTTGCCAGTTGTTTGGACTGTGCTTTTTCTTCATTAAAATCAACTATCCATCCTACCTGGGTCTACAGTGTCTGCCTCAACACCCCTCACTGCACCGTCTCATGACATAAAGGTGTTGAAAGGTTGAGCTTGACAATGACGATGTTTGGATAAAAAATAATCAAATATCGGTAAGAAACTATATTAACACTAAAATCTCTTTACAGTGTGAGCGGGAAAAAACTTAAGTGATGTCACTTCCAGGGTGCTGAGGAAATTGGACTGAACCATTATTTATAAAAAGGAGGGATTGGTCTGCTGTTACAGGGTTAAACAAAACTGGAGGGACATGATTAAAAAGTGATATTTTATAAATAATTAATATATTTTTCTCATATTTCTTTTATTTAGATTAAAATATACCTAAAATGTTTAAAATGGTACAAATAAGTTGCAGTTACTGGTTAGTTTCATTTGTTTTATATTCAGTGAAAAATTAACATTAGTCAGTGGGGACATGCTCATTTGGCTGATCTCTACGCTTCAACAACCCATCAAATCTTTCAAAACATAATTTTTAAAATATATTTGTATGTTATATTACCAAGACACATGGATATTACCAATACTTGATTTTTCTTTAAAAATGTTGGTTGAATTATATGAAAATATTTGAGATAAAACTGTGAGACACAAAATGCACCAAATTCAGAGAATGACCCAGTTGCTTATTTATGGTGTCAGTTAGAGATCATCTGGTTCTGAAAGATATCCACATGAGATATTTTTTATCTTAACTGTGGAAATGGTTAATAATCCACTATGTTGGATGATGTTTGAACCACAGATATGAAACTTTAATCATAAAATTAATTCATAAAAGCCTTTTTCTTTCAGCATTACTCTGTCTGGAAAATAAATTACATTTAGATTTAGAGAACAATTCAAATATCAATCTAGAAATTAAATTCACTTCTGCCTTTTGTGTTTGTGTGTTAAATTAATATTGGATGGTCATAATAACAGATATAAACTGAACAGTTACAGCAGTTAGAAACAGCTCACCTCTCTGATGGTGGAGATCCAGGAGATTTAAAGTCAATGATTGCACCCTTTGACATGTCGCTCTTAATGGACACACAGCTGGGTTCTGGTTCTGGTTCTAGTTTGAGTCTCTGATGGATCCTGACAGAAACATGATGATTAAAACTTAATCAGCAAAGAGGAGCAGCAGCAGCTTCATCACCACGTCTGTTCTGGCCTGATATAGTGAACGCTGTGTGAAAAGGGCTGTGGACAGTTAGAGATGGTGACCTCACCTCTGACCTTTGCTCTGGCTCTCATCTTCCCCACACAGAGTGGTTTTAGAGGGAGGGACTCCCTCCTCTCTGTCCTCACACTGATCCATGCTGCTGAATTCACATCAGCTCACACACACTTTCTACCTTCACCTGCAGAGGAAACACACATCATTCATCTGCACATCAACTCTGATCATCCTTTACATCATTAGAGCTGGAAAAAGATCAGCTGCTCCTCCTCTGATTGGCTCTTCTTCTCTGCTTCATATCAGTGTCAGGTGAATGCAGTCAGACAGCAGAGAGGCAGAGGAAGCTGCCATCAGCTGCTGCACTTCTACTATCAGTCCACTAGATGGAGACATGGAGCAACATTTACATTCACTGATTCAACCTGAACAACAGGAAATATTTTAGTTAATTATTAATCTCTACAAGTGGATTATCAGCTGCATCAAAGATTACCTACTTAATAATCTGACTGAATTGAACATATTTCAACTGTACTATTTTACAATAATAATAATAGTTAATAATAATAAATATTATTATTGTAAAATAATAATAAATACTATTATTGTAAAATATTAATAAATACTATTATTGTAACATATTAATAATAATAATAATAATAATAATATAATTATCATTATTATTATTATAGCAGGTCTATGGAGACAGCACTATTCTGCCTTATTTAACTGTGTAAAAAGTTAACCCTATGGATTTGTAAACATTGCTAAGAGTGATGCGGTTATAATAACTCCTAGTGAAGTCCAGCAGGTTATAGCGTACTTGTGTGAGAATAAGTCAACAGGTTCTGATAGCATTACAGCAGAACATCTGAAATAAGTGGCTGAGCTTCTTGCAATGTGTTTCTCTGGGTTTATGACCCATGGGCAGTTGCCTGATTCCTTATCATCTGTTACCCTTGTGCCGGTAATTAAGGACAAAACTAGTAAGGTTATTAGCCTTAATAACTACAGACCAATAGCTTTAGCTAATGTGATATATAAAGTATTAGAAAAATATCTTGCTTGGTCGGCTCAATCAGTTTATTATTACAACAGATAATCAATTTGGTTTCAAAGCCAAGTTGGGAACTGATCTCTCTATTTATGGCCAGAAAGAGCATATCTAAGAAAAAATTCATCTGTGTTATTTGGTTTATTGATGCCTCTAAGGCCTTTGATCGTGTCAATCACTGCAAGTTATTTGACAAATTAAAACAGAGAGGTGTTCCAGATATTATTATACGAATTTTGGTTTACTGGTATTCTAACCAGAAAATGCATGTAAAATGGGGCAATAACATCTCTGCTTCCTTTGGTGTGACTAACGGTGAGCGTCAGGGTTCGCTTCTTTCACCTGCCTTGTTTAACTTGTACCTGGACGACCTGTCAAAAGAAATGAACCTCTGTAAAACTGGATGTATGATCGGTGACACTTTGGTCAATCACTTTATGTAAGCTGATGACCTGGCTGACCTCTGACCCAGCAGTGCTGGTTTTCAGCAGTTACTGAACATCTGCTCTGATTATGGGTTGAGATGAGATGTGCAGTATAATGCTAAGAAAACTGTTGTACTAGTATGTAGGACTAAAGCAGACAAAAAACTTTGTTTCCCTGATTTTTTTCTGTCAGGGCTAAAGTTAAATGTCTGCTCCAAAACTAAATATCTGGGTCATTACATCACAGACCAGCTGTGTGATGATGATGATGATGATGATGATGACAATTATTGGCAGTGTCGCATGTTATACATCCAGGCAAACATTTTGGGGAGGAAATTTCATATGTGCACTGATGAGGTAAAAATAAGCCTGTTTAAAGTTTACTGTACACCCTTGTATACAGCTCCTTTGTGGTGTAAATTTAAAAAAGCTAGCATGCAGAAGCTTAAGGTTGCTTATAATGACTCTTTGAGAATTCTACTTAAAAAACCCAGGCTTAGCAGTGCAAGTGAGATGTTTCGTAACGCACATGTCAGAACATGCCAGGCATTTGAGAGAAATCTGATATACAAGTTCATGTGTTGTTTAGGCAGCTCATTGAACAGCCTTATTGTGGCATGTTTTTACATGCAACTCTCAGTGAGACAAGATACCAGACGGCTCTGTGGAAACATTGGTATGCAAGTCTTTTATAAGATATATTTTTTTTTGTCTTGTTTTTTTATATGTTGTGTTGTTGTGTATCATCTCTTTGTGGACCACAAGTCTGTTGAATAAAGCAACATCAATCAAAAATCAATAATAATAATATACATTAACATTTTAGTTTTAAAAGAAGCAACAAGACACTGTTGTTTCTGAGTTTAACAGTGGAGACCAGAGTTTGATTCCAGGAAATGAAATCATGAAGCAGTTTGTTCAGAGAAGAAAACAAAGAAACATCAGCTGTTCATCATTCCAGTTCTAAATAATCTAATAATCCTCCAGATTAACCTTAAAACAGCAGAGAGATGAAACTTTCAACTGAAAATGTTCTCTAAACATCACAGAGCAAAAACTAGCAGGAAAATTCCTAAAATCAAAGTTCAAGTAGATACAAAAAAACCGAATCAAACTTACAGTTTGTTCAAACGATCCAAAGGGTTGATGAAGAATATCTGAACAACAAATAGAGATACAACAACCAGACTGGACCACACCTTAAAATGTGAATTTAAACTGAAAGTAAATGAGACAGATAACAACTCACCTGGTTTGTAGTTTCTTCTTTCAGAGCCAAGTCCCGCCCCTTTCTGTTTGCTGCAGCCAGGTGTACTTGCTCTGTTCTGCACAGAGGCGAGAGGTCTCACTCTGAACAATATCTCCTGTACCTAATCAGATGCTGGGTGCTAGAATTCTAGTATTTTAATATATTTATTGATTTGTCTTAAAATGTTACATTTTCATAATGTTTTATATTTTGGTTGTGTCAAATAAAAACATGAAAATTGTTTTTTGTCCTTATTTTTTTAATTGATAGTTAAATTACTACTGTTTTACTGATTATTTTTTGTTGCCGTCGCTGACCCAAAACATTTTTACTATGCAAAACAAAGTAAGTGACAGTAAATAAAGTTATATTTGAAAAATAACATCTACACACTTCAATTTTTCTTTATGCTGTACTCGAAAAATCAGTTTACCTTCACAGGTGCTGGCTTGATGCAGAAAACGGCTCTTTTTAGTTTAAAAACAGTATTTTTAAATCATTAGTACAACAGATGAATTGTGACTTTTTACAGATACCAGTTCTGCCAATCTAGTGAAAATAAAGCCTTTTATTATGATTTAGCTAACTCACTATTTCACATTTCCGCTAAGTCTTAGAGGAGATGTGGAACAGAAATCCTAGTTTTGTTTGTTTTTTCATCAAATGGGATCCATAACTTCTAAATAATTGCAGAAAAAACAACACAATACAAAAAAAAAACCCATCAAACTTCTGTTACATAGTGAATAAAAAGCATATTCATGTCGAGGAAGTGAAGGTTGTCTGTTTCTGGTGAACTCTGAAGAACCTTGGATAATATCAGTTAAAACATTTAATTTTCCTTTGGGATCAAAAAGGTATTTTTATTGAATTTGTGTCAGTTAATCTCAGTATTAGCCATAAAATGTCCTTCCTGCAGGCATGTTGGATCAGACACGTCTCCATTTAAACACAATTTCCAGATATAATCTCAAATTCAAACAATAAACAAGCAAACTTTTTCATTTTTCTTGTATTTTTTTCCACCAGCAGCAGTAAAACAAATAGTGGAAAGAGAAACTTTATTAGAGCATGAATTTGACTGATTTTTTGCTTCCTCAGAGGCCGAGGTTTTAACTCGGTCCGCACAACGCAAGCAGGACTTTCTGATAATGTCCTTTGGTGTCGTTCTGTTAAAAAACAAAATCAGAAACATTATTGATGTGGTTTAACGTAAACATAGAAACAGTTTGGGAAACGTATTTTACCAAGATGTCCTCATGTAGGGTTCTCTCAAACATTGCCCGGTTCTCCTCTACGACCTTCTGCAGGTCGACCTCGGAGCGGCTCACCAGGATCCGGATCAGAGTCTGATCACTCGTACCGTGACCCTGGTAAGGCAGAAAATGGACTAAATGAAGTTTTAGTTGGAAATTTTGATTCCTTTTCATTGATCAAACTAAGTTAATTTAAATTATTATGTGTGGTTACTCTAACAAAAACTGTACTCTACTAAAATAAATACTCTAATAAAAAACTGTTAACAATCTTAGAAATCTAGTTTGCCAAAAGTTACTTTCTACACAGCAAAAACTCAAAATTATGATTTTATGCTGATTATTTGTGCTGGTTTGTGCAAAACGTTTGACACCAATTTTGTCTGATTTCATAAAAGTGGGGGGGGCTGGTTGACCTTTTGACCTTTAACCTTTCATTAATATCTTCAAAGCCAAAGCAGCACAAACAACAATTTTTGCTGCACAAACCAGCACAAATGTAGTCGAGTTAACTGACGCCCATTTTGTCTGATTTGAAGAAGGTGGGGGGCCAACTTCACTCAGGTCGGCCCCAGGCCTGGCTCCAGGGTGGGACCTCATGTACGGCCAGTACAACCACTGTTTCCAGTGGTCGCATTCATCATAATGGATCTTTGGGCGGCACTTGGTCTGGTTCCTCACCTAGAACCTGTCTGCACTGGGTGGCCCAACCAGAGGCATGAAGCCCCGACAGCTTAACTCCCAGAATGTGTGTGTGTGTGTGTGTATTTATGTGTGTATATTAAGTAACTTGTTAATTATGTAGGAAAGAGAGAAAAAGGAAGAAATTTGTTTTTTAACATGAGGAAACGAGCACAATGTGGTGTTAAGCATATTATGACTTTTGGTTCATTTGTGAGGTGAAATTTATTTATTTTATTTTTTTTAAATGATTTTTAGGCTCTAATAAAGTTTTTAGGCTCTAATAAAGTTTTTTAGGCTCTAATAAAGTTTTTTAGGCTCTAATAAAGTTTTTTAGGCCGTTATTTAACAGGTTGAACAGGAAATTGGGAGGAGAGAGAAGGAAATGACATGCAGCAGATTCTGCAGGACTGGGAATTAAACCCAGGTTGACAAACAAAACCTATAAGTAACGTCCTAAACAAAACATAATTTGCTGTCTTACCATATACTGGTTAAAAAATAACTGAATTATTCATTTCTAAGCCAATTTTTCTTCTCTTTTATACAAGCAGACAACACATAAGCTCAACAACACAAAAGCTTTATATTTATTACAAAGTATTGATCTAAGAATTGATTTCTTCCTGTAATGGAAATGATTTCTGATTAAGTTTTCTGTTTTCATGCTTTCATGGATTGTTCTGCTTTTTTCCCTTTTCTACAGGTTTTCATGTTAAATTGCACTTTTTTGTTAAGTTTGTTAAACTACCTTGAATCTGTATTTCTAAATAAAGACTAACAGAAAGATCACACAGTAACTTTTATTTTTTATAAAACCTGTTTTGTTCTTATAACAAACAAACCAGATAAAACAAGTTTGGGTTTCTTAATGGTCCGGAGAATTAAATTATGATTACAATTATCATCTAATATTATGTACAGATTAAACTCTAATCTTAATTTAACATCCTGGAACCTGAAGAATCCAAACCTGTTAAATCAACTTTTTATGTTTGGTATAAAAAGAAAAACAGGATTTATCAAAGAAAAACAGGTGAATGGACTGAACTTGTGTAGAGCCTTGCTGGTCATGTTGACCACTCAAAGCGCTTCACACTACAGTCACATTTACACCGACATGCAGGTCGGGGGGCAACTTGCCGCTAAGTGCCCCGCCGCGGGGCAGCTCAACATGTGGCTGAGGAAGCTGGAATCGAACTTACAACCTTCTGGTCACAAGACGACCACTCTACCCACTGAGCCACAGTCGCACTAAAAAAGCCACTGCATGATCCTTTTGCTAATCTTCTTTAAAATACAGATTTAAACAGTTTAAAAGCTACAATTCAGTGCAATTTAATATAAAAAGTGAGTAGAAACGGTAAACTAAAGGACAAACCATAAAAGCACAAGTACAGTGGAAATAAACAGAAATCATTACTATTAAAAGAAGAAATTTTAATTCTTAAATCAATACGTTGCTATAAAAATTGAGCCCAGTGTTGCTGCGGCGCTAAAACAGCGAAGGGAAAAGGGCTAACGTACGGCTAATTCAATTAATTTTAAAGTTTAACAATAAAGCTGCACATGTGTTTGGGGTTTCTTCAAATCTTTGGGGGCAATTTGCAGTGACCAACTGACCTGACCTACATGTTTTAGGAGATGTGGGGGGAACCGGAGCACCCGGAGAAAACCCACGCAAACACGAGGAGAACATGCAAACTCCACACAGATGGTCTCTGTGAAGATGCAGCGCTAACCGCTGCACCACCGTGCTGCCCACGTTTTTTCCAATTGGGTTGGGAAGGGATCTATTTTCTAGTTTGTCAATGGGGGATAAAACTTTAACGTTTTACATTTTAAATTTGACGGAGCGTGGCCTGGCGCCCCGTACACAGAGGCTACAACCTCCATGAGTTTGATTCCTCTTTTCCTCTCTTGCTCATCTTTCTCCTCTGAATATCAAAATCCAGAACATTAGACATGTTCATGACTGTCTTCACTCTTTAGTTTTGTTTTTTTTGGCTTCTGCCATCGCAGAGTATTCCGTACTTTTTTCCAAAATGAAATTTTAGATATTTGGGGATATCTGTAAGGAATTTTTTACAATATTTGCGCTAACATATGATGTTAAATGTGATCTTTTATTAATCGCTCTATCGGTCATGGACTATAACTTGACATCAGGTCAGGCTGAGACAGCAGGCACTTGAACCCAAATGTTTCTGGACAATTTTGAGAAAACATGTTGATAAACTCAGAAAACATGTTGATAAACTCAGAAAACATGTTGATAAACTCAGAAAACATGTTGATAAACTCAGAAAACATGTTGATAAACTCAGAAAACAAATATCTGTTGATTTTTGTGTGAATTTTTCGGTTATTTGTAAAAACTGGAGGGGCCCATTGCTATGATTTGGAGTCTAGAGGGCCACATAAAAAGCTATGGCGGGCCAGATTTGGCCCTCGGGCCTTGAGTTTGACACACTTGCCATATATGATAATCTATAGAACTTTTTTCAGTATCTAAACATTTTGAAGTTAATTTTGCTTGTTTAGTGAAACATTTATTTTCTTTTGTATTGTGGAAAAAGAGAGTGTGAAAGAAAATTTATAATAAATCGATGTAAACAACATGAAAAGTAAAAGATAAAAACTAAAACTATTGATTTATAAATCTTGTTGAAAGTTGGTTTGGATTGATTAAGCCTCGTTGTTAATATCAGGCTAAAGACTCAAAATTGTAAATGAGTAATAGATGTAATGTACTAGCATTGTTGTGGTTTGTTTATGTTGTCATAGCAACTGCCTAGCAAGATGGCTGTCAGTTAAAACAAAGAATGTTGCAATCTATATTTTCAGTATGTTTTTGTTAGCTTTTTAAAGGCAAGATGTAGTTCTTATTATAAATTGTTTCTAGTGAGAAAATAAATGTGTGTATTTTTTATCTGGTTTCAACTGTAAATAAACTTTTCCAAATTTTAATCTTCTAATCAAAGTTAAATTACACGTTAACACAAAACTGTTCAGTTTAAATATCAATAACTAGAAGCAAAGTTTAGTGCTTTAATGATTAAACACAAAATTAAAGCAACACTTTCACATTTTTTATTGTGAAAACCGCAAATTCGCATAAGACGACCAAGCAAGAATTTCACAGGATGAACTTACGTTTTGCGGAGGTGTTTAATTTAAAGTCAGAGTCAGATCAAGCAGCAGAGAGGTGGCAGCTTGTTCCAGACTCATTATTTACAACTTTAAAAACTAAAATCAGTTGGAAACATCAGGAATTTGGTCCATTAAGAGAAGTAATAATAAATGTAAACATTACTGCTGTTAATTGAGTAAAGTCTGTTTCCACTAAGAACTGTGAGCGTTTCCTCCAGTCTGTGTTCGGCTTTAATCTCCTGCAGGAAACCAAATCTCCACGTCTCGACTGGAGTCGCCATGGCAACAACTTTCCAAATGTAAGGATAGTGGATCGAGACCGCATGAAAGCTGATGAGTTGTTTTTATTTAGTGTTGCTCTTTATAGCAAAAGTGATTAGATATCTTGTTTTGAAGCAACAATCTTTAGTTTAAATTATAACTTTATATTATTGGCAAACCAACAAAAAACTCTTCAGATGGAGGAAAAATACTGTATGGAGGAATAAACGTGCCTCAATCAAGATATAAAGAATTATTCATATCATAGTTGTCACCTTAAACAGATTAGCTAACAAAGCTAACATCTTGTATTCCACATATGTAAAGATTTTAATTTTTAGATAAGAAATATGTAGAAAATTATATCTTAATGTCAGTTTTATTTTCTACAACATAGTATTAGGTCCACACTAAGAAAAACATATAAAAATAAAATTACAAAATAAGTGTTTCTGTTGTCATGTGTGTGACATAATCTTGGTGAGCCAGACTAAAATAAGAGATAATAAGAGATAAAATAAGCATTCTGAGACAACCTACCTGAAAACCAAACCTAAATATGAGAAGAAAGTCGACATGGAGTAAGTACTGGATGAGATCATTGGGGAACCCAGAGCTCATCAAAATGTCCCACTATCTAAAGTGCAATGAACCGGCAGGTGAAGGATTCAGTGGACAGACCTGCATCCCATAACATAAAGCATATACATTATTATTATTACGTAATAATATATACACCACAAAATGAGTTTATTATAGGCTTTGTACATTGTCAATGCTCTTCTGATTCAACTAAATAATACAATTTTAAAGTATGCACTGTAAGTAGTATTTTACCTTCCATGTCTTGCGGTCACTACAGTGGACAGCTATTTTCTTATATGTACTATATATATGTTTTTTGTTATAAATGCACACAGACCACTAAAGTGAACATTAGTGCATCATACAATACACTGCCATCTACTGGCCATCCACCTAAAGTACAAAAAAATTTAGTTAAATCCAACTATGGCAAACAGACAAAATAATGCTGGACAAATCAGTAATATCCAGTATCTCCTTCTCCTGTATGTAAAGTAATCCCTACAGATAATAATACTGATGTATTATCCAAATAACAACTTTGTATTCGGAGAAAATTACAACTAATCACTTGTCCACTAGAGTGGACATCATGCATCAGTGGCAATATTTTTGCAGGTATTGATATCATTACTGTGACTATAGTTCTACAAACTGTACCATTTACAGCAAGTATTTTGGCTGTGAAAGCACGGACCTATATTTTAGTTTTTAACTTGAAGATTTTGAAAGGAAAAAATGTCCATTGTTTCCATTAAGAAGTAACGTTTTTATACTTTGCTGGCCAGTGGCAGGAGTGGTGACAGAGATGAAGATGATGAAGAACCTTTGGACACTGAGGTAAATCAAGATGTTGAGGGACATGAAATAACTGAAGATGCAGCAAATGACAGAATATAAACCAGTATGAATGTCAAACCAGAAAAGAAAATGTGGCCTTAGCAGAACAGGAACTGGAGACATTTCCAGGAATGAGTATGGAAACTCGTCATACCTCAGACACCCAAGGTCAAGAATGTATTGATCATCAGAGCAGGTCTTCATCTTGACATGATATTAAGTGTTTTTTTTACTTCATGGAGACGATGAATCGTTTAAATTTCAAGGCATCTGTAGCTTGTGTGATAATAAATGAGGATTCTTCCGGCAGCTCAAGTGTGCCAGTCTCATCCCATCACCATCAAACCTCAGACTGCTGAGTAAGGCAGTGATGTCTCTAGGAACATCCTGCATGGTCTAGTTTTCTGTCTGGTTGTAACTTCCTCCTTAGCATGTCAGTGTCCTGCTTAGGCCTTCTAATGAGCCATCATTTGGTCCAGGTTTGTTGAATCAGGGAGAGAACTAAAACATGCAGGATGCCGGCCCTCCAGGACAGACTTTGGACACCACTGGTCTAAGGCACCACATGAGATCAGGCTGAGGCCTGGAGAACACTGGCCATACATCACTGATGCCAAAAATATCAACATGCATTGAACCAGCCTGCACACACAAAAAACTAAATACATTTTCATCCAATGTGTTGTTTGCAACCTCAGTGCTTTGAACATTTTCATACAAGATACATTTGTATTTTTATAGGTTTGTAAACGAAGAGACTGAACTGTCATCTTACAGAAAACTGTCATGTTCAATATTGTTAGTTTTGTAAAATTTAAAATGTCCACAATAATATCATACTGTCTAAGAGGAGCCAAAATAATAATAAAATAAGATCAAGAGGTTTAATAAAAGTAAGTGAATAAAGTGATGTAGTAGTGAACATTAGACTATGATGAGAGCTGAATGCAATGTTTTATTTTTATACATTCTGTTAACTAATGTCAAAATATATTCACATTATGATATACAGCATTTCATTAGTAAAAAAATTAAAACGCATTTTGTCCACCTGAGTGGACATTTGGGTAAATCCTAGAAATATATGTATATATTTTTTAAATTCTTTTCACACCAATTTTATGTCTTAAGAAAATCACAAACACTTTGGAAAAATAACACTGACTTAAAAAAAAATCATAATTAATGCATGAAAGGGTTCAGAGATCTTACCTACCAACAGCCATCATGATCTACAATAAACTTTGAAGACTTTGAATTTATGAGTTACATCATTTAATTTCTCTTTGGGATCAATTAAGTATTTTTGAATTGAATTTTGATTAAGCAACAAAGTAACGTAAAGTGATTTCTTAGTTAGAAAATAATTCTATTTATTCAATATTGCAGTAGTTTGTTTGACATTTTAACTTTAAATGTCAAAAATATTTTGTCAAGATAATCCTTCCAATTTGTGGTCTATTACCATTTGTAAAAATCAGATTTCATAAACTCCTTTTATTTCAGTATTATCATGAGCTTGACATCACTTTTTATTTTCTTGTTACTAAATATCAAAATTTTTCTTTTGCCATAAATTAGTGATATTTTATTTTTCGCCATAAAATTTCTTCAATGCTTGTATCCAGTGATTGAGAAAAACTGCCGTAAATTCAAAGAAATCTGAATGATAAATGAAATGAAAAAAAATCAAGAGAGAAACAAAACATCCTGAGATTCATTGTGAATCTTTGACTGGAAACAGAAAAAACAACAAGTTGATCCAGTTATAATCCTGGAATAATCCCAGGGTTGTGTAGAAGAGTTTAACCAAGAAACAGTTTGGATCCATGAAAATATGTTTCTGTATGAAACAGACATGTAGAGACTGAACTATCTTTTAATCAGTGAGAGATTTTCTAGCAGGATAAAAATCTTTAGACTCTTTAGACTCAACTCAGCACAGAAACACTGAGGAACCATAAGACCAGAACCAGAATCCAGGAATCAGAGGTTCAGTGAATGTGGTGTTGAAGGTGTGGAGGAGGATCAGTGAGTCAGAGGAAACTCTGTAGAAGGACAGAATGCCAGCAGGACAGTCCACATAAACTGCTACTCTGTTAGAGACAGAGGAGGAGGAGAGACAAGATTGTCTGTCATTGTGACACACAGAGTAACCAACATCATCAGAGCAGATTAGACTCCAGGAATGATCATTATATCCAAACAAACAGTCTGTACTGATTTCTTTCCTCCTGATTCTTCTGTAACTCACTGATATATAAACATATCCTCTCCACTCGACCTCCCAGTAACAGCGACCAGTCAGACCAGTTCTACATAGCAGCTGAGGATAGTAATCAAATCTGTCTGGATGATCAGGATATGACTGACTGTCCTCCACTAATGTCACCTTCCTGTTGTCTTCAGACAGTTTGAGTTTTCTGCTCACTGTGTTTGTGTCGATGGTGAGTTGACAGGAATCTGATGGAGAGAACAAACACAATCCAGCTGCAGTTATTGATCATTTATTGACACTTTGATGATGACTCCTGAATGAGTGATGTGACAGTTTGAAGATGGTTGAATGTGAGCTGCTTTGTTGTCATGAATCAGATGAAAAACACACTTACATCTCCATGGACCTGGTGTCAAGAATGGGACTCCAGCAGGCTCCACCCTGAAAGGAGGAGGGGGGTCAGACCATTAGTGTCTTTCAGCACTTCCTCTACCAACCAACACCACCAGGTGGCGCTGACACATTTACAATGAGACCAAGTAGAAGAAGCAGCATCCTGAATCCAGCAGCTGCAGTAATGGGTTGTAAAAGTAATCCTCCATCCACTGCAGACATTTTGGAACATTTAAACTTATTCTAAAATCTATATTTGCTCTCAGCCATGTCTCTTTATTACCAAATATTAGCGACTGTCAAACAAAGTCACTGATCAGCTGAATAGGAGAATCATTGTTGAAGCTCCAGCTGATCAAAACTTCAATCCAAACTGCAGTTAAGATGATTTTATTTTCCTCAATATCATCAAAATTCAAAGGCAGAACATCAGTGGATATCAGATATTTGACTCCAAAAGCAGCATTAAAACCAGATCTGCAGGTTTAAACAGTGATCAAAGACAAAAACATACTAGCTTGAAGCGGTCAGTAAAAAGTAAACCTCCCCCATCACCCACTGACTAAAGTCACCAGGTGAGCAACAGGTGATCTATAATCACTAATAACACCATGTGATCCCGCGCTACGCCTATCCACAACACCAATACTGTCTGATTTGTGATGTAATTCATCTGCATATTTTAACTTCCTGTCCATCAGCCAATCAGCTTCTTGTATTTCCTCAGTAGATCCATCAGTGGAAGCCCCGCCCAGCCCATGATGCTCCTGGTTTGTGAAGACAGAGAGACAAACTGAACTCTGATAGGAAACAGTTTCAAACTGATTTTCTCTCTCCAACCTCTTGGTTCCACATGGAGCTATATTTGGCCCCCTGCTGCTCTGACTACCATGTCATTGTGGTTCCAGTAGATGGGTCGGTTTCCCAGGTTCATTCAGCACCGTGTGAAAGATTACTACAATTTTTAATTGTATGTAGTTAAACTTACAGAGCCAAAATTACCAGCAATATTTATAATTTAACTGTAATAAATACAAGCCAAAAACTGAATTAGCATAATAAATTTTTAGCTTCAAACTAAATGTTTCCCAGCAGACTGACTAAAGACATTTCTCCCTCTTCCTCCTCTATCAGACCTTCTCTGCTCCTGCAGCAGGTTCCTCCATACCTGAGAGCTTCCAGTCTCCAGTGTGGATCCTTCAGTCCAGCCGACAGCAGCTTCACTCCTGAGTCTCCTGGATGATTGTAGCTCAGGTCCAACTCTTTCAGATGGGAGGGGTTGGAGGTCAGAGCTGAGGCCAGAGAAGCACAGCCTTCCTCTGAGACCAAACAGCCTGATAAGCTGCAGACACACAATTCATCACATGATGAGAACATGAGAACATTGAAGTAGAACTCAAGGTCTGAACTGGTGATTTTCACACAAGGCAAACACTCAAGGAATGATATTAATTATGGTATTAATATCATAAAATGGTAATAAAACTTTTCTTCATTCTGTAGGTAATAAAAATCAAAATTTGTCATTTGTAAAATAGATGAGAAAGTCTAACAACTGTTTGGAGGAAGAATCTGCAATAATGCTTCTTTGTACACTGAGGATGCAGCAATCTGTCAAGTGTCCAGCGTTACACTAACAGTTAAAGCCTGATCCCCACCTTTCTACATTCCTCTCTTCTTGGTTCTTTCAGCCTGGAGTAAATGAAAACCAGCTGAGTTTATGTGTCAAGACTTAGCATGATTAGCCTCAACACAGTCAGACATTTACTGATGTTATAATCTGCTACTGAAATAAATTTACATAATCTCTTATAGCAGCTAATGGACAGAAATCTGGTTTCACCAGGATTGAAAACATTTTACCTGAGAGTTTCCAGGTTGCAGTTTGGACTCTTCAGTCCAGCAGAGAGAAGCTTCACTCCTGAATCCTGCAGGTTGTTGTTACTCAGGTCCAGTTCTCTGAGACTGGAGGACTGGGAGCTGAGAACTGAGGACAGAGCTTCACAGCTTCTCTCTGAGAGGTTACAGCCACTCAGTCTGAGGAGACAGAGAGAAAAACCTGTTATTAATCCATCAAATGTATGTGTTACTTTCCAGTCAACAATATTCTTTTTGAACTGATTGAAGAATAGGTCATATTATTTAAAACTTTATGATATCTTTATTTTGAACTGGTTTATTCTATAGTTGGGACTTTAGCCTTGAAGAACTGAACTACAGGCAACAAGGAGGCTGGCAAGAGAACTATTAAAATCTACAATGAACTGCATTAGTTCAGTGACAGTTTCAATAGAAAGAAGAGAATTTCTACTGCTTCAACATGTAACATCATGAATAGAGCCGGTCTCTCTTTTACTCATCACCCTCTAGCAGCAACCTAGGAAACAATATACCGATAAATAATCAGTAAATACCAGTAGATGGTTTGGTTTCCTCGGTACATTAAGCACCATGTGAAAGAATCCTACTGTTTTAATAGGCTGCTGTTTGCAAGGCTGTACAGTTAATTTAATCCAAAAGTTTTTTCTGCAAAATAAGTGCATGCATTTCCCTCCTTAGATCTCCCTAACACATGATATTTATGAATTAATTAGAGGTGTGCTGATTGATCGGCCACCGATCATAATCGTTTGATTTCAGTGAAAAAGTGTATGATCGGTGATCGCCGATCACGGTCTCCTGTTGCCGATCACCAAATCGATCACATTTATCTCACTTCTCAGCCTGCAGCTCATCTCCTCTTTCCTTCACACTGCGCAGCAACAAATCCTGTCGTGTTGAACTATAAAGCTCTGAGACTGAATGGGGAAGTTTGCGTGTTGCGGCGGAAAATTACTGCTTCAAAATGCATCAATACAACAAATCTAGTAAGACATTTAAAAAAACGAGAACTTGACGGAGTTTGGCTACATCGAAGCTCAATGCAGGAACAAAATGACATCCAGAGCAGCAGGTAAAGCAGGTAAAGCAGGTCAACTACCAACACTCACCCAGATTAGCATCACGGTCAGAAAGCTAAACAAATAACCTGAAAAAATAATTCAAGTTTTCAAGCTGGCAGTGAAAGACGTTGGTTCTGCTCTTGCTGTTGAACCGCCGCTATTCGCTATTGATGATAATATTTCACAGACATAGCGCCGCTCTCCCACATCACTTTTCCCACCGTTCGCTCTGAACCAGCAGCTCCCGGAGGAGAAAGGCTGCCGTACTCCAGGCATTGGGCCAGTCATTTAAAGGAAGTCTATTGGTCCCCAAAAACAATGAAAACCCGGGCATTATCATCAATCAATAAAATACCCACAGGCCGAACTTGAAAACTGGACCTTATACCGCTGACACTTACCTTTTATCAACAACTCAGAGGTGGAAGTCAGAGCTCCGTGCAACATAAATAATATTCCGGCTGGAACAAGGTGCGCTAAATAAAACATAAATTATGTTTTATTCGAGGCAGGTAAATTTTCCTCCAGGAATTTTAATACTCAAATCATTCAAGGAATCTTTTCAGCCCTATATTTTACACCTATTTATATTGACTTTTGTTGTGAACTGGTTCATTGTATAGTCCTCCAGTCTTCAACATGTCTTCAACATTCCAGGAGGCTGGAAATAGAATTATACAATTCCATAAGGAACTAAGTGAATCATATTTCAATTTTAACATAAAGAGGAGGTCTTTTAGTACTTGAATATGTATATACTGGACATATTATGTCCAGCTGCTGAAGGAAGTCTGTCTCCCCGAACCCTCAGTTTGACACTTTGAAGAGACAGACAATGCACCGATAAATAAACTGAAACATGAATATATATTTACCTGATCAACAACAGATTTCTATCAAAATAAATGCAGTACCAATCAGTGTCCTTACAGAGCTTTGTTGGAGGCTTTAACCACTGGCAGCAGCCTCAGAAGAACCTCCTCTGAAGCAGAGTATTTCTTCAGGTCAAACACATCCAGATCTTTTCCTGATGACAGTAAGATGAAACCCAGAGCTGACCACTGAGCAGGAGACAGTTTATCTGTGGAGAGACTTCCTGAACTCAGAGACTGTTGGATCTCCTCCACTAGAGAACGATCATTCAGTTCATTCAGACAGTGGAACAGATTGATGCTTTTCTCTGCAGACACATTCTCATTGATCTTCTCCTTTATGTAGTGAACTGTTTCATGATTGGTCTGTGAACTACTTCGTGTCTGTGTGAGCAGACCTTGTAGGAGTCTATAATTGGTCGGGAGTGAAAGTCCCAGGAGGAAACGGAGGAACAAGTCCAGGTGTCCATTTGGACTCAGTAAGGCCTGATTAACAGCTCTCTGATGTAGATTATTTATATTTGATTTATAAAAAAATTTAGATAAAAATGATGGTGGATTTTCTTCCAACAGGTTGACCCCAGAGTTGATGAAGGTCAGATGAACATGAAGAGCAGCCAGAAACTCCTGAACACTCAGATGGACGAAGCAGAACACCTTGTCCTGGTACAGACCTCTCTCCTCTTTAAAGATCTGTGTGAACACTCCTGAGTACACTGAGGCTGCTCTGATATCGATGCCACACTCTGTCAGGTCTGATTCATAGAAGATCAGGTTTCCTTTCTGCAGCTGATCAAAAGCCAGTTTTCCCAGAGACTCAATCATCTTGCTGCTCTCTGGACTCCAGTGTGGATCTGTTTCAGCTCCTCCATCATACTTGACCTTCTTCACTTTGGTCTGAATCACCAGGAAGTGGATGTACATCTCCGTCAGGGTTCTGGGCAGCTCTCCTCCCTCTCTGGTCTCCAACACATCCTCCAGAACTGTAGCAGTGATCCAACAGAAGACTGGGATGTGGCACATGATGTGGAGGCTTTGTGATGTCTTTATGTGGGAGATGATCCTGCTGGCCTGCTCCTTATCTCTGAATCTCTTCCTGAAGTACTCCTCCTTCTGTGGGTCATTGAACCCTCTGACCTCTGTCACCATGTCAACACACTGAGGAGGGATCTGATTGGCTGCTGCAGGTCGTGTGGTTATCCAGAGGAGAGCAGAGGGAAGCAGTTTCCCCCTGATCAGGTTTGTCAGCAGAATGTCCACTGAGGTGGACTCTGTAGCATCAGTCAGGATCTCCTTGTTGTGGAAGTCCAGAGGAAGTCGACTCTCATCCAGACCATCAAAGATGAACAGAACCTGGAAGTGTTCAAAGCTGCAGATTTCTTTGGTTTCACTAAAGAAATAATGAACAAGTTCCACCAAGCTGAACTTTTTCTCTTTCAGCACATTCAGCTCTCTGAACGTGAATGGAAATATGAACTGGATGTTCTGGTGGGCTTTGTCTTCAGCCCAGTCCAGAGTGAACTTCTGTGTTAGGACTGTTTTCCCAATGCCAGCCACTCCCTTTGTCATCACTGTTCTGATTGGTTGATCTCTTCCAGGTTGGACTTTAAAGATGTCTTCTTGTCTGATTGTTGTTTCTGGTCTGTGTGGTTTCCTGGATGCTGTTTCAATCTGTCTGACCTCATGTTCATCATTGACCTCTCCAGTTCCTCCCTCTGTGATGTAGAGCTCTGTGTAGATCTGGTTCAGAAGGGTTGGACTTCCTGCTTTAGCAATCCCCTCAAACACAGACTGGAATTTCTTCTTCAGACCAGATTTAAGTTGATGTTGACAAACTGCAGCAAGATGTTCTAATGACACAAAAAGTAAAATCAGTAACTAAACAAAATTATTTTCTGAAGATGATGTTAATAAATGTGATTCCATCTCTTCAAACATCAGTAAATATGTGATTTATCCATCAGGTTAAACTTTTGTAGAAATCCTCTTACTGCTCTCCAGATGGTCAGCCAGCTCCTCCTGCTTCATCCTCCGCAGAAAGTTCAGTGTGATCTTCATCACTGCCTCTCTGTTGCCCCTTATCTGCTCTTCATCCTCATCTTCCAACACATCATCATCATCTCTCTGACTCTCTGAACATTCTGGTTCATCTGGACTCAGAACCTTCTGGATCTTCTTCAGTTCATTTTTCATAAAAGTTACAATGTTGTCCTCCAGCAGCTAGAATATAATAATAGATAAGGAAATATCAGACTGACATCATGGAGCCAAAAACCAGGCGGATATACGACAGACTGACAGTCCTCTGATCTACAAAGTGTAGAATGAAGATGACTGTGAACAGAACTTATAGAAAAATAGATGTTGTTCATGTACAGACCATAAATATGGAATCCAGCTGTATTTGATGCTGCTGGGCAGACGGACCACTGGCAACCTCTGAGCTCTGAAGGTCCACTCTGTGGAGGAACCAGGAACAATTAGGAAGTCACAAAATATTCATCCAGCAGTTAACAGATTAAATCATCAAACATTTTACAATAAAAGCCTGTAAAGCAGAAAAATAGATCATCACATAAACACAATACAAATACATTAGAAAGAGGAAGATGAATTACAAAGATGAAGACCAGTAAAACCAGAATCATCCAATAGACATTTTAAAACGTTGGTGCTGAACTTGGACCTCAAACAGTCCGGACTGTCATTAGATCTGATGCTGGTGGAGACAGTTTCCCAGAGCTTGGGGACAGTGGAAGTGAAGGCTCTGTCCACACAGGTCTTCAGGACAGTGTGGGACATCCATCAGGTTCGGATGACTAGATCTGAGGTGATGTGGACATGGAGGAGGTTTCAGATATGTGGGTGTGTGTCCATGTGGGATCCTCTCCTGGATGTTATAGAGAGGATTTTAAAATGGATCCTGTGGATCCCTGGAAGCCAGTGAGCTCACATTGTATCTGTCCACACAGAGACAATCAGAAGGTAAAGGTCCATGAAGTGATATCAAGATGTGAGCAGTGAACCAGGTGATCGAAGTAGTTGTAAAGATTTAATTATCCTGCTGATCCCACTAAGAACCAGCAGAACCTCTGATGGTCCACATCAGCTCAGTTTGGTTGAGTTCCAGCAGATCTCACCAACCACATCATGAAGCTTTCCTTCCCTGCTGAACTGCTCTCACATTGCACACAGGAACCAAGTCCTGATGGACCAGACTGGCTTTACCAGGTATTTCCCAGTGGAAATGTGTTCCACTGTTAGTCTGACATGGAGCCAGGAAGCAACAGAACATCATCATCATCATCATCAACACTCCAGAGATTAATATATAAAGGTTCTTTCATTAGAACAGTTGGTTTCTGTAGATAATGGATCAAACCTCTGTAAATATAACTGGAAATATTTGAGTTCTTACTGGTTCATTTTCCACAGATACAGCAATTAGAAACAGCTCACTTCTCTGATGATGGAGGTCCAGGAGAATTAAAGTCAGTGCAATAATTTCTTAATTCATCACTTTTACAGGACACACAGCTGGGTTCTGGTTGTGGCTTTGTTTGCTGATGGAAAACGTCTATTATAAACGTTCTGTGGAGATTTAATTTAAAGATTATTTTTATTTTGACTCCTTGTAAAATAAAGAGGTGTGAGACACAACAGAACCACACAGATTATCAACTTCATGTTCTAAATGATTCCCATTAGAACCAGTTCAATCCTCCAACACGTTCCTGATCATTGATCCTCCTAAATAATGTCCAGTCTTGTTTAAAGAGCAGAAATATGTTTCTGAGATTTTGGGTGATGTTTGAAATAGGAATCACAAACTCCATGTAAACTTTTTTCTTTCAACATTAATCATTCATCAGATTTAGACAACAATACAAATATTAACCTAGACATTAAATTCACTTCTGCCTTTTTGTTTGTGTGTTAAGAATAAAATTTATTAAATAAATGTGCCTGTTTCATTTGGAAAAATTAAGGTGATGCAAAACAGAATAAAATGCAGTTAAATGTTTGTGGTTCAAAGGTCATGTCAACATAATAGTTTATGTCCTGGTTGAGGATTTTCCTTGTTTTTTCCATTTTATATTTTAGAAGTTACAGCAGAAAAGTGAGTTTATTCTGGTTAGATATTTTGTTTCCTGTTATTTATCAGCAGTAATTTATTAGTTATGGTGGCCTCTAGGGAGGAGTATCACTACATGAATAATTGTTTATTTGATATCAGGGAAACATCCGGAAATCAGACCGGATTTCTAGATTTCTGTTAACTAGATGGACCAGGAGAAGCTATGGGTAGAGACTGTGGATCTAAACGGACCTGATTAATACTAACAATATCTTTCATTAATTTACCAATAACCAAGTTGAATTTCACTGCAGTCATTGGAGACTGTAGTAACCAGTTTAAGACTGTACTAATTAAAGATTGATCTATTGCTGCTTTTTTATGACGCTCTAAGTGGCTAACGTTGTACCTGTTGATTACATGTAAAGTCAATCCCAGAGATAGATAGATAGATAGATAGATAGATAGATAGATAGATAGATAGATAGATAGATAGATAGATAGATAGATAGATAGATAGATAGATAGATAGATAGATAGATAGATAGATAGATAGATAGATAGATAGATAGATAGATAGATAGATAGATAGATAGATAGATAGATAGATAGATAGATAGATAGATAGATAGATAGATAGATAGATAGATAGATAGATAGATAGATCGATCTTTATTGTCATTGTCACAAGAACAACGAAATTTAAAAGGTGCCATCAGTTGGTGCATATGCTTAAAGACAAAAAATAACTGTCTCACAATTCACACACAATATAAGAAATAAATAACAAATAACTGATAAAAAAACAACAACTAATGAATAAGAACAGCCACATTCTCACATACATCATTCATGATGATTAATGGTTGTTTTTGATTGCATTTAGTTTTGTTATTGCTACTGGGTAGAAACTGTCTCTGAGACGGTTGGCTCTTGTTCTGGTTGCTCTGTTTCTGAAGGCAGCAGTGTGAACAGAGAATGTCAGGGGTGAGAAGTGTCCTTTGTGATGTGTTGTGCTTTTTTATCTTCTTCTTCTATATTGTTCTTTGTTGTTCAAATTCTAAATTTATTCCAGTCAGATGAACCATTTGTGAACAAAATCCATTTATTCCATGATACACGGAAACAGCGTTAACAATGACTCCGCCACAGCGGTAAAAAACTTGTATGCTCTTCTGGGTTCAACACCTGTCAGCTCTTGGTTCATATAGTGGAGTTCATAGTCCCATCTAGTTACCAAAATACACATATTTGGCTCCTATAGAGACCAATGAAGTCCATGATACAATTTTCCTAAGTTGATTATTGGACCATGTAAGCATGGAGACATCAATGTCATTGATGTATGACATATTAAAAGAAAATAACCTAATATTCAGTCTAATGTTCCCATTACAACAGAACCCAACAGAACTTGTTATCATCACTTGGCCACAATAACAGATATAAACAGAACAGTTACAGCAGTTAGAAACAGCTCACCTCTCTGATGGTGGAGATCCAGGAGATTTAAAGAAAATGATCACATCCTTTGACCTGTCACTCTTAAAGGACACACAGCTGGGTTCTGGTTCTGGTTCTGGTTTGAGTCTCTGATGGATCCTGACAGAAACATGATAATTAAAATTTAATCAGCAAAGAGGAGCAGCAGCAGCTTCATCACCACGTCTGTTCTGGCCTGATATAGTGAACGCTGTGTGAAAAGGGCTGTGGACAGTTAGAGATGGTGACCTCACCTCTGACCTTTGCTCTGGCTCTCATCTTCCCCACACAGAGTGGTTTTAGAGGGAGGGACTCCCTCCTCTCTGTCCTCACACTGATCCATGCTGCTGAATTCACATCAGCTCACACACACTTTCTACCTTCACCTGCAGAGGAAACACACATCATTCATCTGCACATCAACTCTGATCATCCTTTACATCATTAGAGCTGGAAAAAGATCAGCTGCTCCTCCTCTGATTGGCTCTTCTTCTCTGCTTCATATCAGTGTCAGGTGAATGCAGTCAGACAGCAGAGAGGCAGAGGAAGCTGCCATCAGCTGCTGCACTTCTACTATCAGTCCACTAGATGGAGACATGGAGCAACATTTACATTCACCGATTCAACCTGAACAGGAAGTATTTTAGTTAATAATCTACAAGTGGATTATCTGCTGCATCAAAGATTAACTATTTAATAATTTGACTGAATTGAACACATGTCAACAGTACTATTTTATAATAATAATAACAACACTGGTAATAATAATATACATTAACATTTTAGTTTTAAAAGAAGCAACAAGACACTGTTGTTTCTGAGTTTAACAGTGGAGACCAGAGTTTGATTCCAGGAAATGAAATCATGAAGCAGTTTGTTCAGAGAAGAAAACAAAGAAACATCAGCTGTTCATCATTAAAGTTCTAAATAATCTAATAATCCTCCAGATTAGCCTTCAAACAGCAGAGAGATTAAACTTTCAACTGAAATCAGAAGTGAACATGTTTTCTAAACATCAGAGAGCAAAAACTAGCAGGAAAATTCCTAAAGTCAAAGTTCAAGTAGATACAAAAAAACCGAATCAAACTTACAGTTTGTTCAAACGATCCAAAGAGTTGATGAAGAATATCTGAACAACAAATAGAGATACAACAACCGGACTGGACCACAGCTTAAAATGTGAATTCAAACTGAAAGTAAATGAGACAGATAACAGCTCACCTGGTTTGTAGTTTCTTCTTCAGAGCCAAGTCCCGCCCCTTTCTGTTTGCTGCAGCCAGGTGTACTTGCTCCGTTCTGAGCAGAGGCGAGAGGTCTCACTCTGAACAATATCTCCTGTATCTAATCAGATGCTGGGTGCTAGAATTCTAGTATTTTAATATATTTATTGATTTGTCTTAAAATGTTACATTTTCATAACGTTTTATATTTTGGTTGTGTCAAATAAAAACCTGAAAACTGTTTTTTGTCCTTATTTTTTTAATTGATTGTTAAATTACTACTGTTTTACTGATTATTTTTTGCTGCCGTCGCTGACCCAAAACATTTTTACTATGCAAAACAAAGTAAGTGACAGTAAATAAAGTTATATTTGAAAAATAACATCTACACACTTCAATTTTTCTTTATGCTGTACTCAAAAAATCAGTTTACCTTCATAGGTGCTGGCTTGATGCAGAAAACGGCTCTTTTGAGTTTAAAAACAGTATTTTTAAATCATTAGTATGACAGATGAATATATATATAAAAAAACAAAAGATAGATTGCAAAACAAATTACAGTCAATGAAATCTGTTTTTCATCTGCAGGTTTAGGATGTATTTTATCACAAGTTTACTAGATCACTAGATTGGCAGATACCAGTTCTGCCAATCTAATGAAAATAAAGCCTTTTATCTCATAATTATGACTTAGCTAACTCACTATTCCACTAAGACTTAGTGGAGATGTAGAATAGAAATACAAGTTTTGTTTGTTTTTTCAATCAAATGGGATCCACAACTTTGAAATATTTGCAGAAAAAACAACACAATACAAAAAAAGCATCAATCTTCTGTTGTGTAGAGAAAAAAAAAAGCATATTCATGTCGAGGAAGTGAAGGTTGTCTGTTTCTGGTGAACTAAGAAGAACCTTGGATAATATCAGTTAAAACATTTAATTTTCCTTTGGAATCAAAAAGGTATTTTTATTGAATTTGTGTCAGTTAATCTCAGTATTAGCCATAAAATGTCCTTCCTGCAGGCATGTTGGATCAGACACGTCTCCATTTAAACACAATTTCCAGATATAATCTCAAATTCAAACAATAAACAAGCAAACTTTTTCATTCTTCTTGTATTTTTTTTCTTGTATTTTTTCCACCAGCAGCAGTAAAACAAATAGTGGAAAGAGAAACTTTATTAGAGCATGAATTTGACTGATTTTTTGCTTCCTCAGAGGCCGAGGTTTTAACTCGGTCCGCACAACGCAAGCAGGACTTTCTGATAATGTCCTTTGGTGTCGCTCTGTTAAAAAACAAAATCAGAAACATTATTGATGTGGTTTGAAATGTAAACATAGAAACAGTTTGGGAAACATATTTTACCAAGATGTCCTCATGTAGGGTTCTCTCAAACATTGCCCGGTTCTCCTCTACGACCTTCTGCAGGTCGACCTCGGAGTGGCTCACCAGGATCCGGATCAGAGTCTGATCACTCGTACTGTGACCCTGGTAAGGCAGAAAATGGACCAAATGAAGTTTTGGTTGGAAATTTTGATTCCTTTTCATGGATCAAACTAAGTTAATTTAAATTATTATGTGTGGTTACTCTAACAAAAACTGTATGTTGCATAAAAAACTTTAACAATCTTAGAAATCTAGTTTGTCAAAAGTTACTTTCTACACAGCAAAAACTCAAAATTATGATTTTATGCTGATTATTTGTGCTGGTTTGTGCAAAACGTTTGACACCAATTTTGTCTGATTTCATAAAAGTGGGGGGGCTGGTTGACCTTTTGACCTTTAACCTTTCATTAATATCTTCAAAGCCAAAGCAGCACAAACGACAATTTTTGCTGCACAAACCAGCACAAATGTAGTCGAGTTAATTGACGCCCATTTTGTCTGATTTGAAGAAGGTGGGGGGCCAACTTCACTCAGGTCGGCCCCAGGCCTGGCTCCAGGGTGGGACCTCATGTACGGCCAGTACAACCACTGTTTCCAGTGGTCGCATTCATCATAATGGATCTTTGGGCGGCACTTGGTCTGGTTCCTCACCTAGAACCTGTCTGCACTGGGTGGCCCAACCAGAGGCATGAAGCCCCGACAGCTTAACTCCCAGAATGTGTGTGTGTGTGTGTGTATTTATGTGTGTATATTAAGTAACTTGTTAATTATGTAGGAATGAGAGAAAAATGAAGAAATTTGTTTTTTAACCTGAGGAAACGAGCACAATGTGGCGTTAAGCATATTATGACTTTTGGTTCATTTGTGAGGTGAAATTTATGTATTTATTTTTTTAAAATGTTTTTTAGGCTCTAATAAAGTTTTTTAGGCTCTAATAAAGTTTTTTAGGCTCTAATAAAGTTTTTTAGGCTGTTATTTAACAGGTTGAACAGGAAATTGGGAGGAGAGAGAAGGAAATGACATGCAGCAGATTCTGCAGGACTGGGAATTAAACCCAGGTTGACAAACAAAACCTATAAGTAACGTCCTAAACAAAACATAATTTGCTGTCTTACTATAAATCTGGTTAAAAAATAACTGAATTATTCATTTCTAAGCCCCTTTTTCTTCTCTTTTATACAAGCAGACAACACATAAGCTCAACAACACAAAAGCTTTATATTTATTACAAAGTATTGATCTAAGAATTGATTTCTTCCTGTAATGGAAATGATTTCTGATTAAGTTTTCTGTTTTCATGCTTTCATGGATTGTTCTTCTTTTTTCCCTTTTCTACAGGTTTTCATGTTAAATTGCACTTTTTTGTTAAGTTTGTTAAACTACCTTGAATCTGTTATTCTAAATAAAGACTAACAGAAAGATCACACAGTAACTTTGATTATTTATAAAACCTGTTTTGTTCTTATAACAAACAAACCAGATACAACAAGTTTGGGTTTCTTTATGGTCCGGAGAATTAAATTATGATTACAATTATCATCTAATATTATGTACAGATTAAACTCTAATCTTAATTTAACATCCTGGAACCTGAAGAATCCAAACCTGTTAAATCAACTTTTTAATGTTTGGTATAAAAAGAAAAACAGGATTTATCAAAGAAAAACAGGTGAATGGACTGAACTTGTGTAGAGCCTTGCTGGTCATGTTGACCACTCAAAGCGCTTCACACTACAGTCACATTTACAAACATTTACACCGACATGCAGGTCAGAGGGCAACTTGCTGCTAAGTGCCCCGCACCAGGGCAGCTCAACATGTGGCTGAGGAAGCTGGAATCGAACTTACAACCTTCTGGTCACAAGATGACCACTCTACCCACTGAGCCACAGTCGCACTAAAAAAGCCACTGCATGATCCTTTTGCTAATCTTCTTTAAAATACAGATTTAAACAGTTTAAAAGCTACAATTCAGTGCAATTTAATATAAAAAGTGAGTAGAAACGGTAAACTAAAGGACAAACCATAAAAGCACAAGTACAGTGGAAATAAACAGAAATCATTACTATTAAAAGAAGAAATTTTAACTCTTAAATCAATACGTTGCTATAAAAATTGAGCCCAGTGTTGCTGCGGCGCTAAAACAGCGAAGGGAAAAGGGCTAACGTACGGCTAATTCAATTAATTTTAAAGTTTAACAATAAAGCTGCACATGTGTTTGGGGTTTCTTCAAATCTTTGGGGGCAATTTGCAGTGACCAACTGACCTGACCTACATGTTTTAGGAGATGTGGGGGGAACCGGAGCACCCGGAGAAAACCCACGCAAACACGGGGAGAACATGCAAACTCCACACAGATGGTCTCTGTGAAGACGCAGCGCTAACCGCTGCACCACCGTGCTGCCCACGTTTTTTCCAATTGGGTTTGGAAGGGATCTATTTTCTAGTTTTAACGTTTTAAATTTTAAATTTGACGGAGCGTGGCCTGGCGCCCCGTACACAGAGGCTACAACCTCCATGAGTTTGATTCCTCTTTTCCTCTCTTGCTCGTCTTTCTCCTTCTCTGAATATCAAAATCAAGAACATTAGACATGTTCTTGATTGTCTTCACTCTTTAGTTTTTTTTTTTTTTGCTTCTTCCATCGCAGAGTGTTCCGTACTTTTTTCCAAAATGAAATGTTAGATTTTTTCTTCTTACCATCCTGCATGATTTTAGTATCCGGATTGTCCAAATCCTCCAGGACTGTTTCTCCAGTGATCTCTGTCTCTTCTGAGGATTCCGGATCATTGGAACAACCTGATAAAGTTTCTCCTGAGAGTTTCTCCTCTGAAGAAACCTCTTGCCTAAAGACTTTGACCGGATCCACTTGGCTCTGTGAATCTTCCTCCTCATCTTGGGAATCTGTGATGTGTTTTTGTTGTATATCATCTTCCTCAGGTCTCAGAGTGTCGAGCAGCAGGTGATCCTCTTTCGCTCTTTCCAAATCATTTTTCAGACATCTGATCTCCTGCTGGTATTTCTCTGCTTGCTGTTTAAATGCAGTGACTTCATTTTCATACCGACAGTTTAGCTCTTGGTACAAACCGTTGACCTTCTCCAGCTCAGCCTGGGCACTGCTTTCCTTGTCTTGAAGGATTTGAATTTCTGTTGTTGCGTTTTGTTGGAGGACGGCAAACTCAGCTCTCATTTTGTCCAGACTCGCCTTGTCCTTCTCGGATTTCTCCAGATGTGCTTTTCTTTCCTGCTTTATTTGCTTCTGGTAGGTTTCAACCTGCTGCTTTAAATCCATATTGTCTGTTTCAAACCTACCTTTTAGCTCCTTGTGCGAAACATGAACCTGATCCAATTTCTTTAGCATCTGCTTCTCTCTCTTTCTCAGAATTATAATCTCTCTTCCCATTTTCTGGAAGAGCTCCTCCTTCTCAGCTCTCAGGTTGTTGACGAGCTTCAGATTCTCTTTCTCTCTTTCTATGTTGGCGTCTTTCTCACGTTTCACCTCCTGCCTCACCAGAGAAATGTCTGCTTCATACTTACATCGCAGCTCCTTGTAGGAAGTCTGGAGTTGGTCCAGTTCTTCTTGGACAGCCTCAGTTTTCTTTCTCTCAGCCTGTATTCCAGCTACAAATGCTTCCCGGCTGAGGAGGTGGGCCACCTTTAAATCCTCAAGCTCTTGCTGCAAGGTCTTCTTCTTCATGTTTTTCACACTGTTATAAAATTTGGAAGCAATGTTTGCAGCGTAAAGTTCTGCTGGATCACTGAACATCTCTTCTCTCTCTTCTCTCTCTAGTCTCTCTAGTTCCCTCTTTGCCTCTTCGGCCTCGTTGATAAGCGTTTCTCTGAGAGCTTCCTGCTGTTTTAGCCGGAGTTCCATCTCTTCCAGCTCGGCCTCCAGGTCGGCCATGTTTTGGTTGTCTTCTATCCTGGTGCTCTCCATTTCCAGACTGGAGTCCAGTCTGTGGGTTTCCTCATCTAAGATATCCAGATGTGCAGGAGCGAAGCTGCCTTGGGGGTTTTGCTGGACTCCCGTTCTCGCCTGGGGTCCCATCATTTTGTTGCAGTATTGTTGAAATAAGTGAAACATTTCTCCTCAATACAATCACTAAACTGGTCGATTGGTAAACTACCTGAAAGAGCTTTGCGCACGTCTGAACTGGTCAGTGATATTGCAAGCAATGAAAAATATGCAGAATTGTGTTGCATACAATTCTGAGTTGATGACATCACAGACTGCATCGCCAGTGACATCACAGAATCTGCCTTTGCTGGCAGTGTGACATCATTCCACCACCAAATATCTCACTATTTTTTCTTGTTTACATTCAAAATAGTCCATGATTCACTCGTTTTTATCCAAACTCATTTCTGTTTTGCCTCAATCAAGATATAAATAATTATTCATATCATAGTTGTCACCTTAAACATATTAGCTAACAAAGCTAACATCTTGTATTCCACATATGTAAAGATTTAAATTTTTAGATAAGAAATATGTAGAAAATTATATCTTTATGTCAGTTTTATTTTCTACAACATAGTATTAGGTCCACACTAAGAAAAACATATAAAAATAAAATTACAAAATAAGTGTATCTGTTGTCATGTGTGTGACATAATCTTGGTGAGCCAGACTAAAATAAGAGATAATAAGAGATAAAATAAGCATTCTGAGACAACCTACCTGAAAACCAAACCTAAATATGAGGAGAAAGTCGACATGGAGTAAGTACTGGATGAGATCATTGGGGAACCCAGAGCTCATCAAAATGTCCCACTATCTAAAGTGCAATGAACCGGCAGGTCAAGGATTCAGTGGACAGACCTGCATCCCATAACATAATGCAAATACATTATTATTATTACATAATAATATAAACTCCACAAAATGAGTTTATTATAGACTTTGTACATTGTCAATGATCTTCTGATTCAACTAAATAATACAATTTTAAAGTATGCACTGTGAGTAGTATTTTACCTTCCATGATGAAACCCTTCTCGCTTTTCACAGCGCCAGTATAGTCTTGGTTGGTTGTTGTCACCTAGTGTGATATAAAATGAAATTCTCACAATGTGATTGACTGCATGCAAGTGGTCCAACAGGTCCACCAGCGCTCCTCAGGATTCTGGCGGGGGAAGCCGCGAGAGCGTCTGAAGGACCCGTTGCATGCAGTCACTCATCACACCACTAGGTGGCCGCAAACACATGGATCAAAAAATTACATCTACACAGCACAATTTTTTTCTGCTGTACTTGAAAAATCACTGTTTACCTTCACAGGTGTTAGCTTGATGCTGAAAACGCCTAACTGTCAGATTACATCAAGTACAATCAAATAGCCTACCGATATGAGTATCGGTGTATAAATGTGTGTGTGTTTGTGAGTGCGACTGGGTGAATGTGACTCTAGTGTAAAGCGCTTTGAATGGTCAAAATGACTGGAAAAGCGCTATATAAGTTCATTTACAAATAAAAACTGTTCTTTTGAGTTTAAAAACTGTATTTTTAAACCATTAGTACAACAGATGTGTTGCGACTGTTACAGACACCCATTTCTGCCAATCTAGTGAAAGTAAAGCCTTTTATCTCATAATTATGACTCGGCTAACTCACTGTTATGACTAATAGTAGCTAAGTGTTAGTGGAGATGTGGAACATAAATACAAACTTTGTTTGTTTTTTCAATCAAATGGGATCCATAACTTCTAAATAATTGCAGAAAAAAACAATACATTACAAAAAAAGCATCAAATGTCTGTTGTGTAGTGAATAAAAAGCATATTCATGTCGAGGAAGTGGAGGTTGTCTGTTTCTGGTGAACTCTGAAGAACATTAGATAATATCAGTTAAAACATTTCATTTTCCTTTGGAATCAAAAAGGTATTTTTATTGAATTTGTGTCAGTTAATCTCAGTATAAGCCATAAAATGTCCTTCCTGCAGGCATGTTGGGTTAGACACGTCTCCATTTAAACACAATTTCCAGATATAATCTCAAATTCAAACAAATAAACAAACTTTTTCATTCTGCTTGTATTTTTTTCTGCTTGCATTTTTTCTACAAGCAGCATCCCATCACCATCAAAACTCAGACTGGTGAGTAAGGCAGTGATGTCTCTAGGAACATCCTGCATGGTCTAGTTTTCTGCCTGGTTGTAACTTCCTCCTTAGCATGTCAGTGTCCTGCTTAGGCTTTCTAATGAGCCATCATTTGGTCCAGGTTTGTTGAATCAGGGAGAGAACTAAAACATGCAGGATGCCGGCCCTCCAGGACAGACTTTGGACACCACTGGTCTAAGGCACCACATGAGATCAGGCTGAGGCCTGGAGAACACTGGCCATACATCACTGATGCCAAAAATATCAACATGCATTGAACCAGCCTGCACACACAAAAAACTAAATACATTTTCATCCAATGTGTTGTTTGCAACCTCAGTGCTTTGAACATTTTCATACGATACATTTGCATTTTTATAGGTTTATAAATGAAGAGACTGAACTGTCATCTTACAGAAAACTGTCATGTTCAATATTGTTAGTTTTGTAAAATTGAAAATGTCCACAATAATATCATACTGTCTAAGAGGAGCCAAAATAATAATAAAATGAGATCAAGAGGTTTAATGAAAGTAAGTGAATAAAGTGATGTAGTAGTGAACATTAGACTATGATGAGAGCTGAATGCAATGTTTTATTTTTATACATTCTGTTAACTAATGTCAAAATATATTCACATTATGATATACAGCATTTCATTAGTAAAAAAAATTAAAGCGCATGTTGTCCACCTGAGTGGACATTTGGGTAAATCCAAGAAATATATATATATATATTTAATTCTTTTCACACCAATTTTATGTCTTAAGAAAATCAAAAACACTTTGGAAAAATAACACTGATTTTATTTGGAAAAGAATTCTATTTATTCAATATTGCAGTAGTTTTTTGACATTTTAGCTTTAAATGTCAAAAAAATATTTTATCAAAATCCTTCCATCTCTCAAGATAATCCTTCCAATTTGTGGTCTATTACCATTTGCAAAAATCAGATTTCATAAACTCGTTTTATTTCAGTATTATCATGAGCTTGACATCACTTTTTATTTTCTTGTTACTAAATATCAAAACTTTTCTTTTGCCATACATTAGTGATATTTTATTTTTTGCCATACAATTTCTTGGATGCTTGTATTTAATGGTCTAACATGGTGGGTCCATTAAACTGAGAAGCTTCTAAAAACATCCCAGAGCTGCATAATGTAGAACGAGCAGCAAATTAATAAAATTCAGAATAAAATGTGTTTATTGTTCACTAAAACACATGAAGTAGAACTGCAGTAAATATACAAAAAATAACATTTAAATCCAAGATGAATTTAAGAATATATGAGTTGACAGAAACAAAAAATGTCCAGTGATTGAGAAAAACTGTAAATTCAAAGAAATCTGAATAAATGAAAGGGAAAAAAATCAAATGAGAAACAAAACATTCTGAGATTCATTGTGAATCTTTGACTGGAAACAGAAAAAAACAACAAGTTGATCCAGTTATAATCCTGGAATAATCCCAGGGTTGTGTAGAAAAGTTTAACCAAGAAACAGTTTGGATCCATGAAAATATGTTTCTGAATGAAACACATGTAGAGACTGAACTATCTTTTAATCAGTGAGAGATTTTCTAGCAGGATGAAAATCTTTAGACTCTTTAGACTCAACTCAGCACAGAAACACTGAGGAACCAGAACTGAACCTAAATCCAGGAATCAGAGGTTCAGTGAATGTGGTGTTGAAGGTGTGGAGGAGGATCAGTGAGTCAGAGGAAACTCTGTAGAAGGACAGAATGCCAGCAGGACAGTCCACATACACTGCTACTCTGTTAGAGACAGAGGAGGAGGAGAGACGAGTTTCTCTGTTATTGTGCCAGACATAGTAACCAACATCATCAGAGCATCTCAGACTCCAGGAATGATCATTATATCCAAACCAACAGTCTCTACTGTCTCCTTTCCTCCCGATTCTTCTGTAACTCACTGATATATAAACTCTTCCTCTCCACTCGACCTCCCAGTAACAGCGACCAGTCAGACCAGTTCTACACAGCAGCTGATTCCAGTAATCAAATCTGTCTGGATGATCAGGATATGACTGAAGCTCCATCACACATGTCACCTTCCTGTTGTCTTCAGACAGTTTGAGGTTTCTGCTTACTGTGTTTGTGTCGATGGTGAGTTGACAGGAATCTGATGGAGAGAACAAACACAATCCAGCTGCAGTTATTGATCATTTATTGACACTTTGATGATGACTCCTGAATGAGTGATGTGACAGTTTGAAGATGGTTGAATGTGAGCTGCTTTGTTGTCATGAATCAGATGAAAAACACACTTACACTTCCTCAGACCTGGTGTCAAGAATCGGCCTCCAGCAGGCTCCACCCTGAAAGGAGGAGGGGGGTCAGACCATCAGTCTCTTTCAGCACTTCCTCTACCAACCAACACCACCAGGTGGCGCTGCACACATTTACAATGAGACCAAGAAGAAGAAGCAGCATCCTGAATCCAGCAGCTGCAGTAATGGCTTGTAAAAGTAATCCTTCCTCCTCTGCAGACATTTTGGAAAATTTAAACTTATTCTAAAATCTATATTTGCTCTCAGCCATGTCTCTTTATTACCAAATATTAGCGACGGTCAAACAAAGTCACTGATCAGCTGAATAGGAGAATCATTGTTGACGCTCCAGCGGATCAAAACTTCAATCCAAGCTGCAGTTAAGATGATTTTATTTTCCTCAATATCATCAAAATTCAAAGGCAGAACATCAGTGGATATCAGATATTTGTGTCCAAAAGCAGAATTAAAACCAGATCTGCAGGTTTAAACAGTGATCAAAGACAAAAACATACTAGCTTGAAGCGGTCAGTAAAAAGTAAACCTCCCCCATCACCCACTGACTAAAGTCACCAGGTGAGCAACAGGTGATCTATAATCACTAATAACACCATGTGATCCCACGCTACGCCTATCCACAACACCAATTCTGTCTGATTTGTGATGTAATTCATCTGCATATTTTTAACTTCCTGTCCATCAGCCAATCAGCTTCTTGTATTTTCTCAGTAGATCCATCAGTGGAAGCCCCGCCCAGCCCATGATGCTCCTGGTTTGTGAAGACAGAGAGACAAACTGAACTCTGATAGGAAACAGTTTCAAACTGATTTTCTCTCTCCAACCTCTTGGTTCCACATGGAGCTATATTTGGCCCCCTGCTGCTCTGACTACCATGTCATTGTGGTTCCAGTAGATGGGTCGGTTTCCCAGGTTCATTCAGCACCGTGTGAAAGATTCCTACAGTTTTTAATTAGATGTAGTTAAACTTACATAACCAAAATTACCAGCAATATTTATAATTTAACTGTAATAAATACAAGCCAAAAACTTAATTAGCATAATAAATTTTAAGCTTCAAACTAAATGTTTCCCAGCAGACTGACTAAAGACATTTCTCCCTCTTCCTCCTCTATCAGACCTTCTCTGCTCCTGCAGCAGGTTCCTCCATACCTGAGAGCTTCCAGTCTCCAGTGTGGATCCTTCAGTCCAGCCGACAGCAGCTTCACTCCTGAGTCTCCTGGATGATTGTAGCTCAGGTCCAACTCTTTCAGATGGGAGGGGTTGGAGGTCAGAGCTGAGGCCAGAGAAGCACAGCCTTCCTCTGAGACCAAACAGCCTGATAAGCTGCAGACACACAATTCATCACATGATGAGAACATGAGAACATTGAGGTAGAACCCAAGGTCTGAACTGGTCATTTTCATGGGAGGAAAACACACAAGAAATTATATTAATTATGATATTAATATCATAAAATGGTAATAAAACTTTACTTCATTTTGTAGGTAATAAAAATCAAAATTTGTCATTTGTAAAATGGATGAGAAAGTCTAACAACTGGTTGGAGGAAGAATCTGCAATGATGCTTCTTTGTACACTGAGAATGCAGCAATCTGTCAAGTGTCCAGCGTTACACTAACAGTTAAAGCCTGATCCCCACCTTTCTACATTCCTCTCTTCTTGGTTCTTTCAGCCTGGAGTAAATGAAAACCAGCTGAGTTTATGTGTCAAGACTTAGCATGATTAGCCTCAACACAGTCAGACATTTACTGATGTTATAATCTGCTACTGAAATAAAATTTACATAATCTCTTATAGCAGGTAATTGACAGAAATCTGGTTTCACCAGGATTGAGAACATTTTACCTGAGAGTTTCCAGGTTGCAGTTTGGACTCTTCAGTCCAGCAGAGAGAAGCTTCACTCCTGAATCCTGCAGGTTGTTGTTACTCAGGTCCAGTTCTCTGAGACTGGAGGACTGGGAGCTGAGAACTGAGGACAGAGCTTCACAGCTTCTCTCTGAGAGGTTACAGCCACTCAGTCTGAGGAGACAGAGAGAAAAATCTGTTATTAATCCATCAAATGTATGTGTTACTTTCCAGTCAACAATATTCTTTTTGAACTGATTGAAGAACAGGTCATATTTTTCAAAACTTTGTGATATCTTTATTTTGAACTGGTTTATTCTATAGTTGGGACTTTAGCCTTGAAAAACTGAACTACAGGCAACAAGGAGGCTGGCAAGAGAACTATTAAAATCTACAATGAACTGCATTAATTCAGTGACAGTTTCAATAGAAAGAAGAGAATTTCTACTGCTTCAACATGTAACATGATGAATAGTCGCTGACGAGAGCCGGTCTCTCTTTAACTCATCACCCTCTAGCAGCAGACTAGGAAACAATATACCGATAAATAATCAGTAAATACCAGTAGATGGTTTGGTTTCCTAGGTACATTAAGCATCATGTGAAAGAGTCCTGCTGTTTTAATGGGCTGCTGTTTGCAAAGTTGTACAGTTCATTTAATCCCAAAGTTTTTTTCTGCAAAATAAGTGCATGAATTTCCCTCCTTAGATCTCCCTAATACATTATAGTTATGAATTAATTAGAGGTGGGCCGATTGATCGGCCTCCAATCATAATCGGCCGATTTCCGTGAAAAAGTGTATGATCGGTGATCGCCGATCACGGTCTCCTGTTGCTGATCACCAAATCGATCACATTTATCTCACTTCTCAGCCTGCAGCTCATCTCCTCTTTCCTTCACACTGCGCAGCAACAAATCCTGCCGTGTTGAACTATAAAGCTCTGAGACTGAATGGGGAAGTTTGCGTGTCGGCGGGAAATTACCTTGGGAGTGAATCGCTTTAAAATGCATCGACACAATGAATCTAATATGATATTTAAAAAACAAGAACTTGATGGAGTTTTGCTACATCGAGGCTCAATGCAGGAACAAAATGACATCCAGAGCAGCAGGTAAAGCAGGTAAAGCAGCTCAACTACCAACACTCACCCAGATTAGCATCACGGTCAGAAAGCTAAACAAATAATCAGAAAAATAATTCAATTCTTCGAGCTGGAGGTGAAAGACTTTGGTTCTGCTCTCGCTGTTGAACCGCCGCTATTTTCTACTGGTAGTAATATTTCACAGACGTAGCGCCGCTCAACCTCCACCTGCAGTGAATCTCACACTGGTTAAAGCTGCAGCAGGTAAACAATGAGAACAACAAAAGAGTTCACATATTAAAACTTTCACTATGCCCAAACGAGAGAGATAATATATGAAGAAATTAATAAATAAATAATCATCAATCTCCTCTCCCTCCTCCTGTGTTCTGCAGAATTACTCTGCTCAGTCAGAACCAGCCAATCAGAACCAGCATTAATCAGCTAACTGCTCTAAGGAAGTTTGGATTCAGTTACTTAGGATTGTTTATTTTGATGCAACCTGCATTTGACTTTGAATGAATGATTCCCTCTCTTACTAGACATTATTTGAAATAATAAGTGTTATTAGATTTATTTACTGTTAAATGTTGTTTAACTGGTTGCAGGTTTTTCACTTGTTCTTTTGACTGAGTAGCTGCTGTATTGTGCCTGCAAGTATGTTGCATGTTTATATTAATTAGATGAATTTATAACCAGATAATTTTTTAATTTTGCCAGATCACATAGTATCATTTTTAACTAACACAAAAAAACCAAAAAAACAATTCAGGTGATCAGCAGAGATCGACCTCATGGGTGATCGGTGTCGGAATCGGCAGCAATAAACCTGATCAGAGCATCTGTAGAATTAATACATTTTATTTTGGTTATGTTAGTGAAAATGTTGGTTTTATGCTGAGCAACAATTGTTGCTGATGGAAAACTGCATAGTCTGAATTACACAAATATGGCCTATTTATACATATAAAAAATGAGAAAAATTATGACATGCACAACCTATTATAACAAAGAATGGTTACAATAGTGTTCAGAAATATTTTAGATACATAAAGATTCAATGCCACATCCTGCAGATGTCATTGTCTCAATTTGCCGAGTGACCTTTGACCTCATTTGGTCATTTCATCAATGGGTCAAGGTCAGGTGAAAATGTTAGAATGAATAAATGTTCATCTTGGAGAACATTTTCCCTGTTCCACCAGACCAAAAACTACACCTTTGTTCTGTCCTAAACTAGTTTCAGGCATGGCATCATCTTGTAGCTTCATTCGGTGCAAAGACCCACTTTGTGGAAAGGATCGGGTTTTGGGAGGTGATTTGGGGAGGGGTTCAACTGTGGGAATGACAGTGATGTAAAAGATATCATTTTGAGGTTCCTTCAGGTCTAGAAGATCTAAAATATCTGATGGTTTTAAGCTGTGAGGAAACAAGGCATATAGAATAAACAGCAAACCAATGGACACCTAGCATAGTGCTGTCTATGTATTATGCTAGAGGCAACAATTTTGTTGCCTCTAGCAACAAAATTGCTAGAATGCTCTTCATTCACTTATGAAGAGCATTCGCTCTTCATAAGTGAATGCTTATGAAGAGCATTCACTCTTCATAAGAAGAGTGAATGCTCACATTCACTCTTCTTATGATCAAAAGATGAATGAAGGGATATAATTTTCTTTATATATCAGTAGAAGATACTTGAAAGAACATATGTTCAAAATATTTTATTTATATTTGTTTATCTAAATATTTTACAGACTTCCTCTTGTACAGGATTGTAACAGACATTTATGTCCAGCGTCACACACAGGAAGTAAAGAGGTCTGGTCATGTGACCTTTCACAGCAGGTAAACAATATACACTGCCTGGCCAAAAAAAAAGTCGCCACCAAAAAATGGTCACACTCTCTAATATTTTGTTGGACCGCCTTTAGCTTTGATTACAGCCCACATTCGCTGTGGCATTGTTTCAATAAGCTTCTGCAGTGTCACAAGATTTATTTCCATCCAGTGTTGCATTAATCTTTCACCAAGATCTTGTATTGATGATGGGAGAGTCTGACCACTGCGCAAAGCCTTCTCCAGCACATCCCAAAGATTCTCAATGGGGTTAAGGTCTGGACTCTGTGGTGGCCAATCCATGTGTGAAAAAGATGTCTCATGCTCCCTGAACCACTCTTTCACAATGTGAGCCCGATGAATCCTGGCATTGTCATCTTGGAATATGCCCGTTCCATTTGGGAAGACAAAATCCATTGATGGAATAACCTGGTCATTCAGTATATTCAGGTAGTCAGCTGACCTCATTCTTTGGGCACACAATGTTGCTGAACCTAGACCTGACCAACTGCAGCAACCCCAGATCATAGCACTGCCCCCACAGGCTTGTACAGTAGGCACTAGGCATGATGGGTGCATCACTTCACCTGCCTCTCTTCTTACCCTGATGCGCCCATCACCCTGGAACAGGGTAAATCTGGACTCATCAGACCACATGACCCTCTTCCATTCCTCCAGAGTCCAATCTTTATGCTCCCTAGCAAACTGAAGCCTTTTTTTCTGGTTAGCCTTACTGATTAGAGGTTTTCCTACGGCTACACAGCTGTTCAATCCCAACCCCTTGAGTTCCCTTCGCATTGTGGGTGTGGAAATGTCATGAAACGGTGCGGTGGAGTGGTGAGGCAGATGCAGCGGACCCAGGTGTGATGAATATGATGATTTTAATAATAAATAAGTCCAACAACGAGCAGCAGGCACAAGGACACACTGACAACGAATAGACTAGACATAGACGAGGACCCGACGAGGAACAAAGAACACAGGTGGAGTTAAATACACGGGAGGGTAATCACAGAGACGAGACACACCTGGGAACAATCAAGGGGAGGACAGGACAACGAAGAGACTTAAGGACACAGAAAACTCTAACTAAACACAGAAAAACACAGATCCTGACAGGAAATGCTTTTGCGTTCACAATTAAACATACTCCTGAGTTCTGCTGTTGTTTTTCTTCGATTTGATTTGACCAAACGTTTAAGTAATCACCGATCAGGATTTTTTTCCGACCACATTTCTTCCTGGAAGACGATGGTTCCCCACCATCCTTCCAGTTTTTAATGATGCGTTGGACAGTTCTTAACCCAATTCTAGTAGTTTCTGCAATCTCCTTAGATGTTTTCTCTGCTTGATGCATGCCAATGATTTGACCCTTCTTAAACAGACTAACGTCTTTTCCACGACCACAGGATGTGTCTTTTGCCATGGTTGTTTAAGAAAGGAGGAGTTACTCATTGCATCAGCTGGGGTTAAATAACTTGTTGCCAGCTGAAAGATAATCGCCTATGCAGTACTTATCCAATAGGAGGCTTGTACCTATTTGCTTAGTTAAATCCAGGTGGCGACTTTTTTTTGGCCAGGCAGTGTACATGAAATTGATATTGCTTAGAGCAGACGCATTATTATTTTATTTTAAAACTCAATACCACAGTTTCAGATTAAATATTTCAATTGGAAACTACATTTTTAGCTTCAAACTAAATGTTTCCCAGCAGACTGACTAAAGACATTTCTCCCTCTCCCTCCTCTATCAGACCTTCTCTGCTCCTGCAGCAGGTTCCTCCATACCTGAGAGCTTCCAGTCTCTCAGATGGGAGTGGATGGAGGTCAGAGCTGAGGCCAAAGAAGCACAGCCTTTCTCTGAGACCAAACAGCCTGATAAGCTGCAGACACTATTCATCACATGATGAGAATATGGTTCTTTCAGCCTGGAGTTAATGAAAACCAGCTGAGTTCATGTGGAAAAACTTAGCATGCTTAGCCACATCACAGTCAGACATTTTTTTATTTCATTAATTTACTATTGAAATAATATTTACATCATCTATTGCAGCAGGTAATGGACAGAAATGTAGTTTCACCAGGATTGAGAACATTTTACCTGAGAGTTTCCAGGTTGCAGTTTGGACTCTTCAGTCCAGCAGAGAGAAGCTTCACTCCTGAATCCTGCAGGTTGTTGTTACTCAGGTCCAGTTCTCTGAGACTGGAGGACTGGGAGCTGAGAACTGAGGACAGAGCTTCACAGCTTCTCTCTGAGAGGTTACAGCCACTCAGACTGAGGAGACAGAGAAAAAACTCTATTACTAAGCAATTCTTCAAAATGTTACTTTTTTCCAAACAATATTTTTCAGAAAACTTTGTTTTACTAGGGCTGTTGTAAACAAATATTTTAGTAATCGAGTAATCTATCGGTCATTCTTATGCTTAATCGAGTATTTGGGTAAAAAAAAACAACATAAATTAAAGCTGCAAGTGGCGTCGTGCGGCCCTCGCAGCTCAGTTCTGCGCCAGCCTATGGGCCACCGCGGGGGTTCCGGCACCGTCGCCCACTCGCCATGGTAGAAGCTGTCACTCCATTTCCGCGCCCGTCCACCAGGTGATACGCATCGGTGCGTTAGGCAGCCGACTTCCTGTGATACTTGTGGTATGACATTAATTGTAATTTCTGAGCATCTTGGGGAGCTCTACAAGTGTACCAAATTTAATAATAGGAATAATCAGTATGAAAACAAAAGGCCTTCGCAGCGCTTTGCTGCTTGGGCATAAATATTGGTAAATCTGGCATAACACCAGTGTTACTATGGCATATCAATATCAGTCCAGTTTCTCATGTTTGAGTTTCCCTAACAGTTACTTTTCTGTAGTTTAGAAAATTAACCTGTAACAATAATAGTTCACTTTCTAAATTAACTTGAAGAAGTACAAGTGAAGAAAAGGAGAATTAAATCCTCGGTTCCCCGTGTCCCAAAAAAAAAGAAAACAAAAACTCCCAAAGTATAAACAGAAAGTTGGACCTGATGAGCCGATCAAAAAGAACAAAACGGTACAGCAGGGGGCCAACCCTATACAGGGCCGTCGAAGCCCCTGCTAGTACCGGACTACAAGAAAAAAGAAACTACTGCTAAAGAAAAATCGAAAACAGGACAACCGGTCCCACCAGGTCAAAAATCACAACAAAAAAACATCAACCAAACAAACAGCTAACAAAAACTACCGTGTGGCAGGCTGGAGACGTGCGCACCGTGTCAGAACGCATCCTGGGTGTTTGTTGGGAGTGGGCGTCGCCTTTACCTGGCGCAACCCAGCCTATTTATAGGCTGTCCAACAGTGTCACAAATTAACGGACCAATTACAAGAAAGAATTATCAAAACTCCAAAGTATATTAAACAACAACAAAAATCATACAACTAACTTCTATACAAAATAATCCAAGTGAAAAAAAATAGACAGAAATAAATACAATGTGCCGGAGCACATAACAATGGCTCTGGAGCGACTCACTTATATTGTCAGAGGAAAAGGAGCGAAATTTGAAAAGACATGGTCACCGTTGACCGAGTTTCTGAAACGTTACAAAGGACATTAAGAGAACTGTGCAGAGATTGCTGGTTTTTTTTTTCTTTTTCTTTTTTTCTTTTTTCTTTTTTTTCTTATTGTTTATTATTGTTTATTTGTGTTTGTTTGCTTTGGGGACCAAGTTATTTAATGAGAATCTGTGTTAAGTGTATCACTGTCACTTGTTCTTTCTTTTATGTTATAAAATTCAATAAAAAATATTCTTCAAAAAAAAAAAAACTTGAAGAAGTTATACAAAGATCTGAAATTATTTTCAATTTAATAATAAAGAGGTAGACTCACAAATACGCTTATAAAAAATGTCTGTACTCCAGCTCTTAGTTTATATATTCATCTTCAGTCAGTTTATTAGATGAACCCTCACCTTGCCCCATAACTTTGGGTTTGAGAATACAGCAAATATCGCTTGGATTTTGTGGTGGTGAGAGTGGAGGGCAGGCGAGCGAACGAACGTAAGATGGGATAGAGGGGAGGAAATAGACCAGGGGACGAAATTAAGAACGGGGGGGAGCAGTATGGGATATTTACGGCACCTTCGTTCGTCATACTCAGAAACTCATCTACCAGCCATATGTTTTCCGCCACCTGTGTATTGACACTGGGATGAAATGAAATTTATTGTGCCTTTCGTCCCTAAAGTTACACTTACACTGTAAGCATCAACTACTCAGCCGCCCGCCGTGGTCAGTTTATGCGCAAACCTGTGTAAATACTCCTGCAGCGCTCTTCCTGCCGTTTGCTCTGACCCAGCAGCTCCCGGAGGAGAAAGGTTGCCATACTCCAGGCATTGCATCAGTCATTTTAAAGATACTTATTGGTCCCCTCAAAAACAATGAACACCCGGGCATAATCATCGATCAATAAAATCCCCACAGGCCGAACTTGAAAATTGGATGTTATGCCGCTAACACTTAGTTTTCATCAACAACTGAGAGGCGGAAGTCAGAGCTACGTGTAAGACAAGTAATATTCTGGTGCTGCACTAAATAATAAAATATAAATTAACGAAGCTTCTAGGCAGGTAAATTTTCCTAAAGGAATTTTAATAATCGAGGTATTCAAATCATTCGAGGAATCGTTTCGACCCTATATTTTACACCTATTTATGTTGCCTTTTGTTGTGAACTGGTTCATTGTATAGTCCTCCAGTCATAAAGGACAGAACAACAGGCAACAAGGAGGCTGGAAAGAGAATTATACAATTCCATAAGGAACTAAGTGAATCATATTTGAATGTTAACATAAAGAGGAGGTCTTTTACTACTTGATTATGTAATATTATGTCCAGCTGCTGAAGTAAGTCTGTCTACCTGACCCCTCAATTTGACACTTTGAAGAGACAATGCACTGATAAATAAACTGAAACATGTATATGTATTTACCTCATCAAAAGCAGATTTCTATAAAAATAAATGCAATAACAGTGTGTGTCCTTACAGAGCTTTGTTGGAGGCTTTAACCACTGGCAGCAGCCTCAGAAGAACCTCCTCTGAAGCAGAGTATTTCTTCAGGTCAAACACATCCAGATCTTTTCCTGATGACACTAAGATGAACACCAGAGCTGACCACTGAGCAGGAGACAGTTTATCTGTGGAGAGACTTCCTGAACTCAGAGACTGTTGGATCTCCTCCACTAGAGAACGATCATTCAGTTCATTCAGACAGTGGAACAGATTGATGCTTTTCTCTGCAGACACATTCTCATTGATCTTCTCCTTGATGTACTGAACTGTTTCCTGATTGGTTTGTGATCTACTTCCTGTCTGTGTCAGCAGGCCTTGTAGGAGTCTCTGATTGGTCTGCAGTGAAAGTCCCAGGAGGAAGCGGAGGAACAAGTCCAGCTGTCCATTTGGTCTCTGTAAGGCCTGGTGAAGAGCTGTGTGATGGAGAACCTTTAGTTTAGGTTTATTAAATAGTGAAGGTTTCTTAGGTGTTTGTGTTTCTTCCATCAGGCAGACACCAGAGTTGATAAAGGTCAGATGAGCATGAAGAGCAGCCAGAAACTCCTGAACACTCAGATGGACGAAGCAGAACACCTTGTCCTGGTACAGACCTCTCTCCTCTTTAAAGATCTGTGTGAACACTCCTGAGTACACTGAGGCTGCTCTGATATCGATGCCACACTCTGTCAGGTCTGATTCATAGAAGATCAGGTTTCCTTTCTGCAGCTGATCAAAAGCCAGTTTTCCCAGAGACTCAATCATCTTCCTGCTCTCTGGACTCCAGTGTGAATCTGTTTCAGCTCCTCCATCATACTTCACCTTCTTCACTTTGGTCTGAACCACCAGGAAGTGGATGTACATCTCCGTCAGGGTTCTGGGCAGCTCTCCTCCCTCTCTGGTCTCCAACACATCCTCCAGAACTGTAGCAGTGATCCAGCAGAAGACTGGGATGTGGCACATGATGTGGAGGCTTCGTGATGTCTTCATGTGGGAGATGATCCTGCTGGCCTGCTGCTTATCTCTGAATCTCTTCCTGAAGTACTCCTCCTTCTGTGGGTCATTGAACCCTCTGACCTCTGTCACCATGCCAACACACTGAGGAGGGATCTGATTGGCTGCTGCAGGTCGTGTGGTTATCCAGAGGAGAGCAGAGGGAAGCAGTTTCCCCCTGATGAGGTTTGTCAGCAGAACGTCCACTGAGGTGGACTCTGTAGCATCAATCAGGATCTCCTTGTTGTGGAAGTCCAGAGGAAGTCGACTCTCATCCAGACCATCAAAGATGAACAGAACCTGGAAGTGTTCAAAGCTGCAGATTTCTTTGGTTTCACTAAAGAAGTGATGAACAAGTTCCACCAAGCTGAACTTTTTCTCTTTCAGCACATTCAGCTCTCTGAACGTGAATGGAAATATGAACTGGATGTTCTGGTGGGCTTTGTCTTCAGCCCAGTCCAGAGTGAACTTTTGTGTTAGGACTGTTTTCCCAATGCCAGCCACTCCCTTTGTCATCACTGTTCTGATTGGTTGATCTCTTCCAGGTGGGAATTTAAAGATGTCTTCTTGTCTGATTGTTGTTTCTGGTCTGTGTGGTTTCCTGGATGTGGTTTCAATCTGTCTGACCTCATGTTCATCATTGACCTCTCCAGTCCCTCCCTCTGTGATGTAGAGCTCTGTGTAGATCTGGTTCAGAAGGGTTGGACTTCCTGCTTTAGCAATCCCCTCAAACACAGACTGGAACTTCTTCTTCAGACCAGATTTAAGTCGATGTTGACAAACTGCAGCAAATTGCTCTAATAACACAAAATGTAAAATCAGTAACTAAACAAAATAATTTTCTGAAGATGATGTTAATAAATGATTCTGTCTTTTCAAATATCAGTAAATGTGTGATTTATCCATCAGGTCAAAACTTTGTAGAAATCCTCTTACTGCTCTCCAGACGGTCAGCCAGCTCCTCCTGCTTCATCCTCCTCAGGAAGTTCAGTGTGATCTTCATCAGTGCCTCTCTGCTGCTCCTCCTCTGTTCTTCATCCTCACCTTCCAACACATCATCATCTCTCTGACTCCCTGAACATTTTGTGTCATCAGGACTCAGAACCTTCTGAATTTTCTTCAGCTCATTTTTCACAAAAGTGACAATGTTGTCCTCCAGCAGCTTCAACAGAATAATAGATGAAGAAACATCAAACTGAAATCATGGAGCCAAAAACCAGATGGATGTTGAACAGACTGACTTTCCTCTGATCTTCAAAGTGCAGCATGGAGACAACTGTGAACTGTGAAAAACAGTTGTTGTTCATATACAGACCATAAATATGGAGTCCAGCTGTATTTGATGCAGCTGAGCAGTTGGACCACTGGGAACCTCTGAGCTCTGCTGGTCCATTCTGTGGAGGAACCAGGAACAATTATGAAGTCACAAAATATTCATCCAACAGTTAACAGATTAAATCATCAAACATTTTACAATAAAAGCTTGTAAAGCAGAAAAATAGATCATCACATAACCACAATACAAAAACGTTAGTAAGAGGAAGATGAACTACAAAGTGTGTGTGTCCATGTGGGGTCCTCTCCTGGATGTTATTGTGAGAATTTTAAAATGGATCATGTAGATCCCTGAAAGCCAGTGAGCTCACATTGTATCTGTCCACACAGAGACAATCAGAAGGTAAAGATCCATGATGTGATATCTGGATGTGATCAGTGAATCAGATGATCCAAGTAATTGTAAAGATTTAATGTTCCTGCTGATCCCATTAAGAACCTGCAGAACCTCTGATGGTCCACATCAGCTCAGTTTGGTTGAGTTCCAGCAGATCTCACCAACCACATAATGAAGCTTTCCTTCCCTGCTGAATTTCTGTCATGATGTGCAAACTAACCAATTTCTGAAGGACCAGATTGGCTTTAGCAGGTATTTCCCAGTGGGAAATATGTCCCACATGAAGCATGTGGGACATATTAGTCTGACATGGAGCCAGGAAGCAACAGAACATCATCATCAACACGCCAGAGATTAATATATAAAGGTGCTTTCATTAGAACAGAGCAGTTGATTTCTGCAGATAATGGATCAAACCTCTGTAAAAATAACAGGAAATATTTGAGTTCTTACTGGTTCATTTTCCACAGATACAGCCATTAGAAACAGCTCACTTCTCTGATGATGGAGGTCCAGGAGAATTAAAGTCAGTGCGCTAATTTAAAGATCATTTTTATTTTGACTCCATGTAAAATAAAAAGATGTGAGACACAACAGAACCACACAGATTATCAACTTCATGTTCTAAATGATTCCCATCAGAACCAGTTCAATCCTCCAACACATTCCTGATCATTGATCCCCCTAAATAATGTTCAGCCTTGTTTAAAGAGCAGAAATATCTGTTTCTGAGATTGTGGGTGATGTTTGAACTAGGAATCAGAAAATCCATGTAAACTTTTTTTTTTCAACATTAATCATTCATCAAATTTAGACAATACAATTATCAACCTATACATTAAATTCACTTCTGCCTTTTTGTTTGTGTGTTAAGAATAATATTTGATTAAATAAATGTGCCTGTTTAGGCCTGTCACAATAGCAAATTTTGCTGAGCGATTAATTGTCTCAAAAAATTATTGCGATAAACGCGATAAACAAGAAAAAGGTCTTCTTGTTTGAAGACCTTTTTACACTGATGTAATGGAAATGACGTAATAATGCATGCGATTTCCTGCCAAAGATAGATACAATTTATTTTCAAAAGAATATTTAACACTGGAACTGATAAACAAAATAAACAAAACAACCAAAAACAAAATGGATTCTCAGTCTCCATTAACAAAAAATGTACTTGATAAAAACTAAACATAAAGCCAAAGTGGAAATAAATACTGCATTCAACCTAAAGAGTGCAGATTATGAAGTCTGTATATTATGTTGCCCTTCAGTAATAATTAGATTTAAATAGAGAAGATGGGCACATCGACTACCTGATGCAATAGTTCACACTACACGATTTTTTGCTCCTATTTTTCCCCTTACAACAATCTTAAACCGTTGGTCTTTCTAAGATTGTATGGTGTGTTATGGTAGATCGTCGTTGCCGCTCCGATCTAAATCAGGGGTTTTCCCCGACTGGGAGCTTTAACTACGCCTGTTGAATGTGACAGGCAGCCAATCAGAAAGCGCGGATTCTCCTCAGTGTTTTCTGAGGGGAAATTACTTCGGGGAATCCCAAACAGCTGACAGGACGCAACCCGAAGTCCAGCGGACATTGGAGATGATATGTGGAAACAACATTAATGTTTATTCAACATGCAAAGAATATAGAAATGACAAGGGGAGGAGTTGGAGCGAAATTGCTAGCAGTTGATAAACCTGGTAACTTTTCAGCTGTTCTTCGTTAACGTGATGTAAATAGGTTCTAATGATTTTCATTCAGTCAGGACTTTACGCTGACACTAGCCACATGCATTGCAGGTAGATTGTAGTAAAGCATTGATTAATGCCTGGTTTTAAAATTAGTTCACTGAACTTGTAGCCATTATTTTGTGCCCATTGTTGGACACCACATGGCAGGATCGAACCCGATCGAACCGTTATACCTAGGATTTTTGTCGGCTAATGTGTGGTCTGTCAGGTTTTGAAAATGAGCCGACAATCGACAGCTCTAAGATCGTGTCATCTGCGCTGGGCTTTACACTAAGGAAATGAGGAAGGGAGGGTCAGTGGAGAGCACCGGAGTTGAGCCTTTTTTCGTTCAGTGTCATCAACAGAGAGAGAAAAAGGTCGGAAGAGATGATAATGCCGATAATTAAAATGACGTCGATAGTTTTAATTTATCGTACGATTAATTGATTTATCGTTTATCGCGACAGGCCTATGCCTGTTTCATTTGGAAAAATGAAGTTGATGCAAAACACAATAAAATGCAGTTAAATGTTTGTGGTTCAAAGGTCATGTCAACATAATAGTTTATGTGTCCTGATTGAGGATTTTCCTTGTTCTTTCCATTTTATATTTTATTTTATTCATCAGCAGTAATTTATTAGTTATGGTGTCTTCTAGGGAGGAGTATCACTACATGAATGATTGTTTATTTGATATCAGGGAAACATCTGGAAATCAGACTGGATTTCTAGACTTCTGTTAACCTGATGGACCTGGAAAAACTATGAGTAGAGACTGTGGATCTAAACGGACCTGATTAATTCTCCAAAGATCTTTCATTAATTTACCAACAATCCAGCTGGACTTCATTACAGTCATTGGAGACTGTAGTAGCCAGTTTAATGCTGTGCTAGTTAAGTGTTGATCTGTTGCTGCTTCTTTATGACGTGCTGAGTGGCTCATTTTGTACCTGTTGATTGTATGTAAAGTCAATCCCAGAAATCTTCTTTGTTGTTCAAATTCTGAATTTATTCCAGTCAGATGAAACCATTTGTGAACAAATCCAATTAATCCAGTATACATGGCAACAGCATTAACAATGACTCAGCCAGAGCAGTCAAAAACTTGTATGCCCTTCCGGGTTCAACACTTGTCACCTCTTGGTTCATATTCTGGAGCCCACAGCCCCATCTAGTGAGTAAAAACCCAAAATATACATATTTGGCTCCTATTCGCTGGCCCCTAATTGGCATAATAAACATATATGCCAATTCCCAAAACAATGATAATTCAGGAGAAAATATGTGACACAAATGTGACATTAACACATTAATTTAGAGACCATATAACATGCAACATTTGGAAATTGGTCTCTCAATAATATTGGATTTAGTCTTCAACTTCACTGACCTCACAAAACCATGACCATCTGGAAATATTTCCAAAACTGCAACAGCGTTAACAATTACTCCGCCACAGCAGTCAAAACCTTGTATGCCCTTCCGGGTTCAACACCTGTCAGCTCTTGGTTCATATACTGGAGTTCATAGTCCCATCAAGTTAACAAAAACCCAAAATACACATATTTATCTCCTATAGAGACCAATGAAGTCCATGATACAATGTTCCTAAGTTGATTATTGGATCATGTAAGCATGGAGACATCAATGTCATTAATGTATAACATATTAAAAGAAAATAACCTAATATTCAGTATAATGTTCACATTACAACAGAACCCAACAGAACTTGTTATCATCACATGGCCACAATAACAGATATAAACAGAACAGTTACAGCAATTAGAAGCATCTCACCTCTCTGATGGTGGAGATCCAGGAGATTTAAAGTTAATGATCTCATGCTTTGACCTGTCGCTCTTAAAGGACACACAGCTGGGTTCTGGTTCTGGTTCTGGTTTGAGTCTCTGATGGATCCTGACAGAAACATGATGATTAAAACTTAATCAGTAAAGAGGAGCAGCAGCAGCTTCATCACCACGTCTGTTCTGGCCTGATATAGTGAACGCTGTGTGAAAAGGGCTGTGGACAGTTAGAGATGGTGACCTCACCTTTGACCTTTGCTCTGGCTCTCATCTTCCCCACACAGAGTGGTTTTAGAGGGAGGGACTCCCTCCTCTCTGTCCTCACACTGATCCATGCTGCTGAATTCACATCAGCTCACACACACTTTCTACCTTCACCTGCAGAGGAAACACACATCATTCATCTGCACATCAACTCTGATCATCCTTTACATCATTAGAGCTGGAAAAAGATCAGCTGCTCCTCCTCTGATTGGCTCTTCTTCTCTGCTTCATATCAGTGTCAGGTGAATGCAGTCAGACAGCAGAGAGGCAGAGGAAGCTGCCATCAGCTGCTGCACTTCTACTATCAGTCCACTAGATGGAGACATGGAGCAACATTTACATTCACTGATTCAACCTGAACAACAGGAAGTATTTTAATTATTAATTATTAATCTCTACAAGTGGATTATATGCAGCATTAAATATTAACTATTTAACAGTCTGAATGAACTGAAGACATTTCAACATCAATATTTTAAAAATAATATTTGCTTTTTCTAAAGGAAGAAACAAGACGCTGTTGGTTCTGACTTTAACTTTGAATACCAGAGTTTGATACCAGGAAATTAAAACAAGAAGCAGTTTGTTCACAGAAGAAAATAAAGAAACATTAGCTGTTCATCATGTTTGATTCCATATCATCAATAATCTAATAATTCTGTAGATTAACTTTCAAAGAGAAGAGAAATGAAACTTTGAGCTGAAATCAGCTCAAAGTTTTGGCTGCTCTTCAAAAACATTTTCTCCAAACATCAGAGCAGAAACAAGCAGGAAAATCCTGATGACAAAGTTCAAGTAGGAAACAAAGCAAACTTACAGTTTGTTCAAATTATCCAGAGTTGATGAAGAACATCTGAACAACAAACTGAGACCCAACAGAACCACAGCACAACAGGACTGGGTGATACAGCTGAACAGGTGAGTTTAAACTGAAAGTGTTATGATGAGAAATGAGCCCAAACTGGTCTGACTGGTCAGAGTTAGTGGGGAGTCAGAACAAAGTTTACCTGTTGACGTCATTTGGATTTGAAACAAACTCCTGGATTTCCTCTTTTCAGATTTTAGTGCAACACAAACATTTTCACTAAACTGATCTCAGAGCAGCTTCTGGTTCAGGAACAACGGATCTGGAACGTTGATTTTTGCTCTTTTCAGCATCAGGAAGATTCCAGCTCCACAGATCAAATGTTAGATCAAAACCGCAGCAGCAGATCAGGAGATAAAAAGGGTGTACTTACTTTTGACCATGACTGTCAAGGTGATTGATGGTACAAAGAATTACCAATATTTTCGTCCATTTAGCAGGTCATAGAGAAAAACCACATGTTCAATTTTCAAAGTGATATTTTAACCATAATATTCATACATTCATAAATGTCAGATTTTTAAACTATTTTTTTCTAACTGAATATTTATTTTCAAAACTAAAGATTTATTTTTGTAAATATTTATTTTCAAAACTACATATTTAATGATCTATTTTCATGTCTAGTTGTTCAGTCAGACGCTCCATCATGTTGTCATGTTCCAGTTTTTTTCCACTCAGCAACAGTTGGTGAACAGGATTTAATCCAGTTTAGTGTAATTGTCTTTCTTGCTACTAGTAGCAGAAGGTGCAACAATATGTAACATTGATCTTTAGTGAGTAAATCCTTGGTGTTTATGTCCAGCAGAAATAGAAGAGGCTCCATGGGGAGATCTGTCCTTAGAATGTCCTCAATCTCCTGTTTCATTTCCTCCCAGAAGGTCTTTATTTGTGGTCAGTCCCAGAAGACGTGTGTGATGACCGACCATTCCACAAATTCCTCCAACATCTATCTGTGGTTGGAATCCTGGAAATGAAACTTTTTAATGGAGTTCTGCTTAAAGTTTTGTCTAACCAAATTTATTTCCACCAGTTAACTGGTGTAAATTATTATTCTTAAAGCTTCAACATTTCATTGCAGCTTTGTTTTGTTCCCGTTGCATCCAAGCTGAACGTTGATCCCCATGAATGTTTTCCCACAGACCAGAGCAGAGACATTTATGACCTTTATGCCGAGTAGAGCGTGAAGAGGAGAGGGAGACGGTGCCGCCGTCTCTTGTTCTGACGTCTCCAACCAAACACTTAACTCTCAACATCAACATTGGGGAAGCGACACTTTTAAGAAATGCTGCAGGAATGCTATTTACCTACTTTCTCAACTGAAAAAACTGATGAAACTATTATCATTAATATCATTATTATTGTAAAAACAGCAATAGTAATAATAGTGTTATTGTAATTCCAAGGCTGCTGTTTCATATAATTAATGTTTCTCTGTCAGACTCCCTCAGGTCTCCACAGCAGAGAGATGGATTACGGCACTCTTCCTCTTCCTCCTCTTCCTCTTCCTCCTCGCCGCACCCCATCTTCTTTCTCTTCCTCTTCCTCCTCCTCCTCCTCACCGCGCCCCATCCTCATCCTCCACCACCTCAACTGAGTTCTGATGGGTCGGTTCAGATGGTCTCTGAAGATCAGACACCAGAACAGAGGCGGATCAGAACCAAAGCCAGCAGCTCTGCTGAAGCTCAGGAGAACTCTGAGTCCAGATGTGGACCCTGGTCTCCTCCAGAACCTCCTCTGTTCTGCTGTGGAGGAACTGTGTGGCTTCAGTTCTGCAGCAGGACCTTCTCAGCTGCAGCAGCAGAAGAAAGGACTTCCTGTGTTCAGGTTGGATAGAAACCTGGATATTTTTCTAGCTTGTGGCTCTGCTTCCAGCGTAGATGTTCTCCAGGGTTCTGATCTGGATCTAGTGGACTGTAGAGCTCATCAGGTTTCCTCTCATCCACTTTGAGATCTTCAGCCTCCCTCAGATTCAACCTGAAGCTTCTTCTGACGGAGCTGCAGCTAATATTTAGCATGATGTTTATTATTCTAGCCTCAGTGTTCTGTTCTTCATGTGACTCCACTGAATCCAACTCTGATGTCGTCCACTTCAGAAGTGATGAAGATCCATTTTTCTTTCTCTTCCTGCTCATTTCTTTCCAAAGCTCCCATTTTTTCCAGGAGGATCTTCAATGTTCTCCAGCTCTCTTTAGATGATGAAGGAACTCAGACTGACTCCACCCGGCTGGTGCTGCAGGTGAGCAGAAACAAACAAACCCTAAAGTCGTCCCTGCAGACCAGCTTTAGATTTGGATCAACTGAACATCAAGCTTCAGTAACGTCTCAGTTAAAGTTTGTTTTCCAGATCTGAGGTCAGAAAGTTCTGGTTTCCATCATGTCCCAGTTCTTAGTTCTGCTTTTTTCTGCTTCTTTTTCTCCACTGTCCACCTAACAGAGACAAGAGGATTAAAATGCTTCATAGAAACGTTCTCAGATCTCAGATCCTCATTGAACCTGATGTCTGTAGTTTTAGTCAGAAGCTCTCCCAGATGTTCCAGATGAGAAGATCTGAGCATCTGGTTTGGTTGATCCAGAAGGTTCTGGACTCATCCAGAACCTTATTTATTTTATTTAAAAAAAAAATGTTTTTTAGGCTCTAATAAAGTTTTTTAGGCTCTAATAAAGTTTTTTAGGCTCTAATAAAGTTTTTTAGGCCGTTATTTAACAGGTTAAACAGGAAATTGCGAGGAGAGAGAAGGAAATGACATGCATCAGATTCTGCAGGACTGGGAATTAAACCCAGGTTGACAAACAAAACCTATAAGTAACGTCCTAAACAAAACATAATTTGCTGTCTTACTATAAATCTGGTTAAAAAAATAACTGAATTATTCATTTCTAAGCCAATTTTTCTTCTCTTTTATACAAGCAGACAACACATAAGCTCAACAACACAAAAGCTTTACATTTATTACAAAGTATTGATCTAAGAATTGATTTCTTCCTGTAATGGAAATGATTTCTGATTAAGTTTTCTGTTTTCATGCTTTCATGGATTGTTCTTCATTTTTCCCTTTTCTACAGGTTTTCATGTTAAATTGCACTTTTTTGTTAACTTTGTTAAACTACCTTGAATCCGTTATTCTAAATAAAGACTAACAGAAAGATCACACAGTAACTTTTATTTTTGATAAAACCTGTTTTGTTCTTATAACAAACAAACCAGATAAAACAAGTTTGGGTTTCTTTATGGTCCGGAGAATTAAATTATGATTACAAATATCATCTAATATTATGTACAGATTTATTTCTAATCTTAATTTAACATCCTGGAACCTGAATAAATCCAAACCTGTTAAATCAAATTTTTAATGTTTGGTATAAAAAGAAAAACAGAATTTATCAAAGAAAAACAGGTGAATGGACTGAACTTGTGTAGAGCCTTGCTGGTCATGTTGACCACTCAAAGCGCTTCACACTACAGTCACATTTACACCGACATGCAGGTCGGAGGGCAACTTGCCGCTAAGTGCCCCGCCCCGGGGCAGCTCAACATGTGGCTGAGGAAGCTGGAATCAAACTTACAACCTTCTGGTCACAAGATGACCACGCTACCCACTGAGCCACAGTCGCACTAAAAAAGCCACTGCATGATCCTTTTGCTAATCTTCTTTAAAATACAGATTTAAACAGTTTAAAAGCTACAATTCAGTGCAATTTAATATAAAAAGTGAGTAGAAACGGTAAACTAAAGGACAAACCATAAAAGCACAAGTACAGTGGAAATAAACAGAAATCATTACTATTAAAAGAAGAAATTTTAACTCTTAAATCAATACGTTGCTATAAAAATTGAGCCCAGTGTTGCTGCGGCGCTAAAACAGCGAAGGGAAAAGGGCTAACGTACGGCTAATTCAATTAATTTTAAAGTTTAACAATAAAGCTGCACATGTGTTTGGGGTTTCTTCAAATCTTTGGGGGCAATTTGCAGTGACCAACTGACCTGACCTACATGTTTTAGGAGATGTGGGGGGAACCGGAGCGCCCGGAGAAAACCCACATGTAACCAGGATCATTTTTTATATTAGATTTAGTTTATTTATTTTATTTTCCATTTTGTTAGATTTATTTTAAAGGGTTACTTAAACATTTTTTCCTCTTCCCCTTAATTTATTTACCACCAACCAGGCGAGGACAATAGTGTTCTCGCGTGGCTCTGACGTCATGTGACAGCTGCACATCAGCGTCCTAAATTGACAGCACAGTTTATATGGCTGCAAATCGCAGCTTAGGCAGAAAACGCTGCGGGACTCTGATGTGCAGGTAGGCTTCTGGTCTGTTCCCGACGAGGTTTTCAGATCTCTATTGTCTGTTTTTCAATCGTGTATGTCTGTTAACTTGCAGCCGGGTGACTACTCAACCAAACGTTGCAAGAATCACGGTTAGTCAAGAGGGAACTGGTGAGTGTTGGTAGGGAGCTAGTATGCTAGCACTAGTCTTCCAGCCTGTTGTGATTGTATATTGATTTGTTGCGTAACAATATTGGTTGCATAAGTTATATTTACTTATGAAACTTCTGCACATGTAACTGTGTAACTGATTAATTAGGTCTGTTTATACAGGCCAGGTGCGTTGCAGATCCCTCGCGCAAGGAGTGGCTGGAGGGATCTTGACAATAGCAAGGATTGTCTGGTTTCACCGACCCGACTGGCGAGCTAAAATGAGCAGGATACCGAAACACAAGACTTATCATCTGGGAACATTCTTCCGACCTAATTGGAGGATCAGCTCAAGTCCCCATTGAAGGAAGTGGATTATTTTGGTTTTTTTTCCATCATCAACAAAGACTGGTGGACGTCCTTGGCATAAGGAACTTTAACTTGTTTTTCCTTTACACTATGGACTAATGTGTATATGTATTGTATATATATTGTAAATACTAAATACAACTCACCAATTTGCACCATCTTACTGTCTCTGTGCTTTACAAATTGCCATCTCCTCCAGTAGCCGAACCTAGCTAGATTTTAAGAACTGTTTGGATAAATTGTAATTCGGATTATTTAAAATCTTGTTAATCCTTGAACGCAATGTGGGTTACATAACTTGGCGAGCTAGCCAGGAGGTTGTTGGCATTTTGTAAACACAAATCATTGTTTTTTTTGTCATCAACAATATGGATGAATTTCAAAAACTCGACGTAAAAATTCCCAACTCTGTTTTGGTTGAAGGCATTTCAGATGAAGATGGTAAAGAGGAAGTATTTGACTTTTTGAAACAATATGGGAAGATAACAAAGACTGAAATCATTTCTGAAGCTGACTCTGAGTTTGAGGGCCAGTTTGTGGTTGAATTTAGCAGTGGTACAGCAGTAGCTGAATTGCGTTCCATTTTACCATATTCATTCAAATCATCTGAAAAGTCAGACACATTTTTCATCTCTGAATTAGCTGTTGTATATGCAGAACATGTTTCACAGAGTAAAACTCATTCTTATTTATTTGAGTTACAGAAACTTGCAAAGCTTTCTGGCATGGATTTTGCAGAGGTGTTAAAATCCACGATGACTCAGATTGGACAATCAGTTGCTGAACTTCACTCAGCTGCTAAGATGGAGGATCCTGATGAGCAGTCTGAGGTTATGGCAGCAGCTGCAGATCCAACAATGAAGGAAGAGCCAACGTTGTCAACCGCCACTGATCCTACAGTTTCCAGACAGAGACTTGAGCAGCAACCTACCTCACGACAGAGACCTTCTCTTCATGATGATGACATCCAACCACCCGAAGTCCAGCGCTACGTGGTGGAACACATTATGAAAACTGAGGAAAGTGCTTACCATCTACAAAGGCTCCGAGTGTTTTCTGGACGGCTGCCTAGACCAGCACATGAAGCAGACTACGAGACCTGGCATTCAGGAGTGGATCTGCTACTAAAAGACCCATCAGTTTCTGAGCTGCAGCGATCAAGGAGGATCGTGGAGAGTTTACTTCCCCCAGCCGCTGATATGCTGAAGCATCTAAGTTCAGATACTCCACCTACTGTATATCTGAACATATTGGATTCGGCATATGGCACAGTGCAAGATGGAGAAGAACTCTTTGCAAAATTCATGGACACTTTCCAAGATGCAGGGGAGAAGCCATCTTCATACCTCCAGCGGCTGCAGGTAGCATTAAACTTAGCCCTGAAACGAGGTGGTGTGTTAGCCAAGGATGTAAACCGGCATCTCATAAGCCAGTTCTGTAGGGGTTGTTGGGACAATACTTTGATTGCTGAACTCCAATTAAAACAAAAGAAATTGGTCCCACCTAGTTTCTCTGAATTGCTACTACTTCTACGTACTGAAGAGGACAGGGAGGCAGCTAAAACTTCCCGGATGAGACAATATTTGGGGTCCAACAAACAAAAAGTAGTCAATCATGCACAATTGGTTTCTGTTGATGCAGGTGATGGTGGAGCAGTTGCTGCTTTAACCAAATTGACTCAGCAGTTGGCAGAACAACTGGCAGATATACAGCGGCAGCTGGCTAAGCTAACATCCACAACCACCCAGCCCAGGACTACATCACAACCTAAAGTAACACACAGTAAGCCGGGTGAAAAAGGGGGCAATACAGTGACATCCAAACAGTTCCCACCAGTCCATGTTAAACCTGGTTATTGTTTCAGGTGTGGTGAAAATGGTCATATTAAGCCACAATGTAATAATGAACCAAACCCTGCTCTTGTTGCCAGAAAAAGGAAACAGTTTGCTCAGCGACAGCAGAACATCTTTCAGAAGAAGTTAAACTAGGCATGGTTCCTGTTGCGGGACAAACCGGAACCAGTCCCAGCCAAACCAGTCCCCTTATTAAAGAAAAGACTGTTAAATGTACAAAACTGCAAGCCCAAGCTAATAAACTACCCACTCAGCTACCCAAAGGTTTGATTGGATCAAAGTGTGCTGCTGTTGTTGACATTTCTGGTCATGTGTGTAACTGCCTTTTAGACACTGGTTCACAGGTGACAACGATCCCAGTTTCTTTCTATAATGATAAGTTAAGCAACCAACCTGTACTGCCTCTGGATAATTTGTTACAGGTTGAAGGTGCTGCTGGACAGTCTGTTCCGTATCTGGGGTACGTGGAGCTGGTCATCACATTCCCTGAAGACTTCATAGGAGTAAACGCAGAGGTACCAACTCTCGCTCTTGTGGTCCCAGATACTAGTCCTGACAGGCCATCTAATGTACTTATTGGCATGAACACACTGGAGCCACTGTATGAACAACATCTTAGCAGTAACCATGTACAATTTCAAGCCATGGCCCAAGGATATCGAGCGGTCCTGAAACTGCTACAGTTAAGGCACCAGCAAAATCAATTAAGAAATGCAGGGACTGTCAGGCTGTTAAGCACCACTCCAGTCCTTATTTCACCTGGACAAACCATTGTCTTGGAGGGCTCTGTTAAAAACACCTCTCCATCTGCCAATAAGTGGGCCATTGTTGAACACCCTAGCTCGCCTTTACCAGGGGGTTTATGTGTTCAGAGTTGTCTAATTACACTGCCACAGCATCCACCATATAAAGTCCCAGTGATCATGAAGAATGAATCAGAGCAAGAGGTGTTCATATCACCATTAACCATTATTGCAGACATTGGGTCAGCACCTACTGTTTTGTCACAACAAATCACATCTCAAACCTCACAACGAACCACTTTGGAGTTTAACTTTGGAGACTCTCCTATTCCACCTGAGTGGAAGGAACATATTATCAACAAAATGAACAGCATGCCTGAAGTATTTTCTCATCATGATGTGGATTTTGGCTGTACAGATGCAGTTAAACATACCATTAAACTTAATGATGAAACGCCTTTTAAACACAGAGCAAGGCCAATCCATCCCCAAGATCTGGAGGCAGTCCGTGAACATCTTAGAGACCTGTTTGGAGCTGGCATTATAAGAGAGTCTAAATCACCATTTTCCTCTCCAATAGTTGTGGTTCGGAAACGTAATGGTTCCGTCCGGCTATGCATAGATTACAGGAAACTGAATCTTCAAACTATCAAAGACGCATATGCCCTTCCTAATTTGGAAGAATCTTTTTGTGCTTTGACAGGGTCCAAATGGTTCACTGTGTTGGATTTAAAATCTGGCTATTATCAAATAGAGATGGCAGAAGAAGATAAGGCTAAAACAGCTTTTGTAACTCCCCTTGGATTTTGGGAGTGGAACAGGATGCCGCAAGGAATTACAAATGCACCTAGCACGTTTCAGCGGCTAATGGAGAGATGCATGGGAGATCTGCATCTTAAAGAAGTCCTTGTCTTCCTCGATGACATCATCATCTTCTCTGCCACTTTGGAAGAACATGAGGAACGGTTGCTGCGTGTGCTCTCCCGGTTGAAGCAGTTTGGACTAAAGCTCTCTCCAGAGAAATGTAAGTTTTTTCAGTCATCTGTACGTTATTTGGGACATATTGTCTCTGAAAAAGGAGTTGAAACTGATCCAGAAAAGATTGATTCTTTAAAATCCTGGCCAGTCCCCCGCAACCTTAAAGAGTTGCGATCTTTTCTGGGTTTTGCTGGATATTACCGAAGATTTATTAAAGACTATGCTGCTATTGTCAAACCACTTAATGAGTTAACCCGTGGTTATCCTCCTGCCCGCAGCCCTGCAAAACTGAAGAAACCAGAAGGAAAGTACTCGGATCCAAAGCAATCCTTTGGAGATAAATGGACTAGCCATCAGCAGATTGCTTTTGAAACAGTCATTTCCAAATTGACTACAGCCCCTGTTCTTGGGTTTGCAAATCCACAGCTGCCATACATTTTACATACTGATGCCAGTACAAATGGGTTGGGAGCAGTATTGTACCAAGAGCAGGAGGGCAAGCTGCGTGTTATTGCTTATGCTAGTCGAGGCCTGTCTGTCAGTGAGTCAAAATATCCTGCGCATAAACTGGAGTTTTTGGCCCTGAAGTGGAGTGTTACTGAGAAGTTTCATGATTACCTCTATGGGACTAACTTTACAGTTGTCACAGATAGCAACCCTCTCACTTATGTTCTTTCTTCAGCCAAGCTGGATGCTACAGGTCACCGGTGGTTAGCAGCACTGTCCACTTACTCATTCAAGCTGCAGTACCGTGCTGGAAAACAGAATTTTGATGCTGATGCTCTGTCCCGACGCTCACATGAAGATACTTCTAGTGATCAGCACTGCAGAGAGAGGGAGCTCATTCAACATCTGACCAGTCAGTTGGGTAATGGTAAAGGAACACATGACATTTCCCCTGAAATTGTGGATGCCATCTGTCAGAGTTGTATAATCCGAACACAGAACCAAACTGAACTAAGTCGATCTGTCGCACTGGTTGAGTCTCTATCTGTCTCTGTTAACTCCATCCCTGATGGGTTCAGCAATGAAAAGTTGCATGGTTTGCCTCTAATCCCCTCTCTATCTCAGGTCGATCTCCAAGAACAACAACAAGCTGACCCTGCTATTCGTGAGGTCATTCATCAGCTGGAGACTGGGGAGAAGGTCCTTCCATCGGTTCGAGAGGAGCTACCTGACCTTCCTTTGCTCCTGAGAGAGTGGAACAGGTTAGAGTTGGTGGATGGAATCCTATATCGGAGAAGACATGATGGAGATAAACTTATCTACCAGTTAATCCTACCGCCCAAGTTACGACCAACTGTTTTAAAGAGCTTGCACCATGATATGGGGCATATGGGCATCGAAAGAACAATTGATCTGGTGCGCCAACGCTTTTTTTGGCCCAAAATGACATTAGAGGTGGAGACTTTTGTCAGAACCTGTGGTCGTTGCATAAGGCGTAAAGCTCAAATAGAAAGAGCAGCTCCATTAATAAATATTCAGACAAGCCGACCACTTGAACTGCTATGTATGGACTTTTTAACCATTGAACCTGACAGCAGTAATACTAAGGACATTCTTGTTCTTACTGATCATTTTACCAAATTTGCAGTTGCCATTCCTACCCCCAACCAGAAGGCAAAGACTGTTGCAAAGTACCTCTGGAATGAATTTATGGTTTATTATGGAATTCCAGAGCGTATACATTCAGACCAGGGTACAGATTTCGAGTCCAAGCTCATTAAAGAGCTCTGTGAAGTTGTAGGCATGAAGAAAAGCCGAACTACCCCGTACCACCCTCGAGGGAATCCAGTCGAGCGCTTCAACCGCACTCTGCTCAATATGCTTGGAACCCTGGAAATGAAACAAAAGTCAAAATGGCGAGAGTATGTCAAACCTTTAGTACATGCATATAACTGTACAAGAAATGTGGTAACAGGGTTCACACCTTATGAACTCATGTTTGGTCGTTGTCCTCGTCTTCCTGTGGATTTGGCTTTTGGTTTACCCGTCGGAGAACAATCATCCATCTCTCATTCAGAGTATGTTAAGAATCTGCAATCCAGCCTGAAAGAAAGCTACAAACTAGCTTCTGAGAATGCCCTCAAATCAGCTGCAAAGAACAAGACCCGTTTTGATCAGAAAATTACACCATGCAGTTTGGAGATAGGAGATCGAGTACTGGTTCGCAACATCCGTCTGAGGGGTAAGCACAAGCTGGCAGATAGATGGGAACCAGGGGTGTACAAAGTTGTTGACAGAGCTGAAAATGTACCAGTTTACACTGTACAACCTGAACACAAAGAGGGACCAACTCGTACTTTACATAGAGACCTGTTGCTTCCTTGTGGTTTCCTGCCAGTTTGCTCCACAGAAGACCCTTCCATCTCCATGCCTGCCTCACAACGAAAGACTCGCAGCCAGGATGGTTGCCATCCAGATGTTCCTGATGCGATGCAGGAGGATGAGGATGCTGAGCCATATGTGCCAGAGGTTTCCATCCCATCCCCAACCAGATTCAGTGTGAAGGTGAGAAAATTCGAGTCATCACCGGAATCCATTACTTTGCAGCCTATTTCACCTTTGGCTCAAAGTGATGCTGAAGCACCAGAGCATCCTGTACCTCTAATTCAGAGTACAGACCTTGAGACTGCTAGTCCATCTGAAAATGAAGAATCCTGTTTAACAACTGATTCATCACTGTCTCACTATGAAGACAAGCTACCTGTGGAACAGATTGAGGCAGAGGAACTTTCTGAACCACATGTAGCTGAGCCTGTGAAAGTACACATGGAGGGAGAAGTACCTGACGAACACTTACCTGAAGTTCAAGAACCTGACGCTGAGGGTCATCTGGTCGTTCAATCTGAGTCATCTATAGGTCCTGCAAGTGTCAGCTCACCCTATAACTCAGTTGAGTCTGAAACATTGCCCAGGCGATCAGATCGACAGCGTCAACCTCCTAGTCGTCTAACATATCCTGTGTTGGGTAAGCCACTCATTTCAGTAGTTCAGGCTCTATTGCATGGTTTGGCAAATGTGTACGCTGAGGCTCTTAGTCAAGTTTCTAATGTGAATATCCAGAAAAAAAAAATAATTTAAATAACCCTGCAACGGGACGTGCAGGAATTAAAGAGGGGAGGATGTAACCAGGATCATTTTTTATATTAGATTTAGTTTATTTATTTTATTTTCCATTTTGTTAGATTTATTTTAAAGGGTTACTTAAACATTTTTTCCTCTTCCCCTTAATTTATTTACCACCAACCAGGCGAGGACAATAGTGTTCTCGCGTGGCTCTGACGTCATGTGACAGCTGCACATCAGCGTCCTAAATTGACAGCACAGTTTATATGGCTGCAAATCGCAGCTTAGGCAGAAAACGCTGCGGGACTCTGATGTGCAGGTAGGCTTCTGGTCTGTTCCCGACGAGGTTTTCAGATCTCTATTGTCTGTTTTTCAATCGTGTATGTCTGTTAACTTGCAGCCGGGTGACTACTCAACCAAACGTTGCAAGAATCACGGTTAGTCAAGAGGGAACTGGTGAGTGTTGGTAGGGAGCTAGTATGCTAGCACTAGTCTTCCAGCCTGTTGTGATTGTATATTGATTTGTTGCGTAACAATATTGGTTGCATAAGTTATATTTACTTATGAAACTTCTGCACATGTAACTGTGTAACTGATTAATTAGGTCTGTTTATACAGGCCAGGTGCGTTGCAGATCCCTCGCGCAAGGAGTGGCTGGAGGGATCTTGACAATAGCAAGGATTGTCTGGTTTCACCGACCCGACTGGCGAGCTAAAATGAGCAGGATACCGAAACACAAGACTTATCATCTGGGAACATTCTTCCGACCTAATTGGAGGATCAGCTCAAGTCCCCATTGAAGGAAGTGGATTATTTTGGTTTTTTTTCCATCATCAACAAAGACTGGTGGACGTCCTTGGCATAAGGAACTTTAACTTGTTTTTCCTTTACACTATGGACTAATGTGTATATATATTGTATATATATTGTAAATACTAAATACAACTCACCAATTTGCACCATCTTACTGTCTCTGTGCTTTACAAATTGCCATCTCCTCCAGTAGCCGAACCTAGCTAGATTTTAAGAACTGTTTGGATAAATTGTAATTCGGATTATTTAAAATCTTGTTAATCCTTGAACGCAATGTGGGTTACACACGCAAACACGGGGAGAACATGCAAACTCCACACAGATGGTCTCTGTGAAGACGCAGCGCTAACCGCTGCACCACCGTGCTGTCCACGTTTTTTCCAATTGGGTTGGGAAGGGATCTATTTTCTAGTTTGTCAATGCGGGATAAAACTTTAACATTTTAAATTTGACGGAGCTTGGCCTGGCGCCCCGTACACAGAGGCTACAACCTCCATGAGTTTGATTCCTCTTTTCCTCTCTTGCTCGTCTTTCTCCTTCTCTGAATATCAAAATCCAGAACATTAGACATGTTCTTGATTGTCTTCACTCTTTAGTTTTGTTTTTTGTGGCTTCTGCCATCGCAGAGTGTTCCGTACTCTTTTCCAAAATGAAATTTTAGAGTTTTTCTTCTTACCATCCTGCATGGCTTTAGTATCCGGATTGTCCAAATCCTCCAGGACGGTTTCTCCAGCGATCTCGGTCTCTTCTGTGGATTCCGGAGCCGTGGAACAACCTGATAAAGTTTTATTATAGACTTTGTACATTGTCAATGAAAATATGTTTCTGAATGAAACAGACATGAAGAGACTGAACTATCTTTTAATCAGTGAGAGATTTTCTAGCAGGATGAAAATCTTTAGACTCTTTAGACTCTTTAGACTCAACTCAGCACAGAAACACTGAGGAACCAGAACTGAACCAGAATCCAGGAATCAGAGGTTCAGTGAATGAGGTGTTGAAGGTGTGGAGGAGGATCAGTGAGTCAGAGGAAACTCTGTAGAAGGACAGAATGCCAGCAGGACAGTCCACATACACTGCTACTCTGTTAGAGACAGAGGAGGAGGAGAGACGAGTTTCTCTGTTATTGTGCCAGACAGAGTAACCATCAACATCAGAGCATCTCAGCCTCCAGGAATGATCATTCCCTCCAAACAAACAGTCTCCACCGTATCCTTTCCTCCTGATTCTTCTGTAACTCACTGATATATAAACTGTTCCTCTCCACTCGACCTCCCAGTAACAGCGACCAGTCAGACCAGTTCTACACAGCAGCTGATACCAGTAATCAAATCTTTCTGGATGATCAGGATATGACTGAAGCTCCTCCACACGTGTCACCTTCCTGTTGTCTTCAGACAGTTTGAGTTCTCTGTTCACTGTGTTTGTGTCGATGGTGAGTTGACAGGAATCTGATGGAGAGAACAAACACAATCCAGCTGCAGTTATTGATCATTTATTGACACTTTGATGATGACTCCTGAATGAGTGATGTGACAGTTTGAAGATGGTTGAATGTGAGCTGCTTTGTTGTCATGAATCAGATGAAAAACACACTTACACTTCCTCATTCTCCATGGACCTGGTGTCAAGAATGGGACTCCAGCAGGCTCCACCCTGAAAGGAGGAGGGGGGTCAGACCATCAGTCTCTTTCAGCACTTCCTCTACCAACCAACACCACCAGGTGGCGCTGCACACATTTACAATTAGGCCCAGAAGAAGAAGCAGCATCCTGAATCCAGCAGCTGCAGTAATGGGTTGTAAAAGTAATCCTCCCTCCACTGCAGAAGTTCTGGATGAGCTGATCTTGTCTTTTTTATCTTTCTCAGTAAATTTACCAGAACTTTGGATCTGAACGAGTTCCTCTACTCTCATTTTTACTTTTTCTACTTTTTTTTCATCATTCACTGCAATTCTTCCCTCCTTCTGGAAAACATGGGATTTCTTTTATTCCCTGATTGCTTTCATACGTTTGATCATTTTCCAGATGTCGCCTCCTGGTGGAGATCAAACTGTCAAATAGATAAAGCTACTAAACTTCTAGATCTCTTTGTCTTATGAATAGTTTTCTTCACTTTTTCATGTGTTTACATTTTAACCTAACAACTTCATTAAATTTGAGAGGTTTGCTTAAAATCTGAAGTTATTTATTTCAGTCTGAGAACTTATAAACATCCATCTGACACCATGGAGCTGCTTTTCTTCTCATCTTTGCTTCTGGGGGCTGATTGGTCTGAAGCTCCATCCAACATTGTTTTAATGTCTTTTCTATCCTCAGTAAATCATCATAGAAATCTAACAGCTGAACTCCTTAGACTCCTGAATGAGTGATGTGACAGTTTGAAGATTGTTGAATCAGAATAAATTCATTATTATTTTCAGTTCCTATTTAGCTCCATGCACTCCACACGTTCTTAGTCAGAAGAATATTCCACAATCAGCTGAAATCTTCCTAGACACTAGAGTTAAATCAAGGACTGATCCATTTCCTGGATCAACATGTTTTTGTCTCTTTTCCATCATTCAAACATCATCAGTTCGTTCCCTCTAAATGTTCTTCTGCTGCTCTTTCAGTTACTTTCAGTGTTCTGTTTCCATCCCATTGTTTTCCATATGCATTAAAGTTACCACATGTTACTGATAATAATAGTTATATCTTTACTGATCAGTTCCTCTACTTATTATTCTGAATGTAGATAATCATTTCTAGATGTTGCAGTTAAGATGATTTTATTTTTCTCAATATCATCAAAATTCAAAGGCAGAACATCAGTGGATATCAGATATTTGTGTCCAAAAGCAGAATTAAAACCAGATCTGCAGGTTTAAACAGTGATCAAAGACAAAAACATACTAGCTTGAAGCGGTCAGTAAAAAGTAAACCTCCCCCATCACCCACTGACTAAAGTCACCAGGTGAGCAACAGGTGATATATAATCACTAATAACACCATGTGATCCCACGCTACGCCTATCCACAACACCAATACTGTCTGATTTGTGATGTAATTCATCTTCATATTTTTAACTTCCTGTCCATCAGCCAATCAGCTTCCTGTATTTCCTCAGTAGATCCATCAGTGGAAGCCCCGCCCAGCCCATGATGCTCCTGGTTTGTGAAGACAGAGAGACAAACTGAACTCTGATAGGAAACAGTTTCAAACTGATTTTCTCTCTCCAACCTCTTGGTTCCACATGGAGCTATATTTGGCCCCCTGCTGCTCTGACTACCATGTCATTGTGGTTCCAGTAGATGGGTCGGTTTCCCAGGATCATTCAGGACCATGTGAAAGATTCCTATAGTTTCTAATTGGATGTAGTTTGCAAACTTACATAGCCAAAATTACCAGCAATATTTATAATTTAACTGTAATAAAAACACACCAAATACTGAATTAGCATAATACATTTTAAGCTTCAAACTAAATGTTTCCCAGCAGACTGACTAAAGACATTTCTCCCTCTTCCTCCTCTATCAGACCTTCTCTGCTCCTGCAGCAGGTTCCTCCATACCTGAGAGCTTCCAGTCTCCAGTGTGGATCCTTCAGTCCAGCCGACAGCAGCTTCACTCCTGAGTCTCCAGGATGATTGTAGCTCAGGTCCAACTCTTTCAAATGGGAGGGGTTGGAGGTCAGAGCTGAGGCCAGAGAAGCACAGCCTTCCTCTGAGACCAAACAGCCTGATAAGCTGCAGACACACAATTCATCACATGATGAGAACATGAGAACATTGAGGTAGAACCCAAGGTCTGAACTGATCATTTTCAAGGGAGGCAAACACTCAAGAAATGATATTAATTATGATATTAATATCATAAAATGGTAATAAAACTTTACTTCATTCTGTAGGTAATAAAAATCAAAATTTGTCATCAGAAAATTGGATGAGAAAGTCTAACAACTGGTTGGAGGAAGAATCTGCAATGATGCTTCTTTGTACACTAAGGATGCAGCAATCTGTCAAGTGTCCAGCGTTACACTAACAGTTAAAGCCTGATCCCCACCTTTCTACATTCCTCTCTTCTTGGTTCTTTCAGCCTGGAGTAAATGAAAACCAGCTGAGTTTATGTGTCAAGACTTAGCATGATTAGCCTCATCACAGTCAGACATTTACTGATGTTATAATCTGCTACTGAAATAAAATTTACATAATCTCTTATAGCAGGTAATGGACAGAAATCTGGTTTCACCAGGATTGAGAACATTTTACCTGAGAGTTTCCAGGTTGCAGTTTGGACTCTTCAGTCCAGCAGAGAGAAGCTTCACTCCTGAATCCTGCAGGTTGTTGTTACTCAGGTCCAGTTCTCTGAGACTGGAGGACTGGGAGCTGAGAACTGAGGACAGAGCTTCACAGCTTCTCTCTGAGAGGTTACAGCCACTCAGTCTGAGGAGACAGGGAGAAACATCTGTTATTAATCCATCAAATGTATGTGTTACTTTCCAGTCAACAATATTCTTCTTGGACTGATTGAAGAATAGGTCATACTTCTTAAAACTTTATGATATCTTTATTTCGAACTGGTTTATTCTCTAGTTGGGACTTTAGCCTTGAAAAACTGAACTACAGGCAACAAGGAGGCTGGCAAGAGAACTATTAAAATCTACAATGAACTGCATTAATTCAGTGACAGTTTCAATAGAAAGAAGAGAATTTCTACTGCTTCAACATGTAACATCATGAATAGACTTTGGTTGAATCGCCGCTATTCACTACTGGTAGTAATATTTCACAGACGTAGCGCCGCTCAACCTCCACCTGCAGTGAATCTCACACTGCTTAAAGCTGCAGCAGGAAACGGAAACAACAATGACAACAACAACAACAAAACAATTCACATATTAAAACTTTCACTATACCCAAACATGAGAGATAATATATGAAGAAATTTATAAATAAATAATAATCGATCTCCTCTCCCTCCTGTGTTCTGCAGAATTACTCCCCTCAGTCAGAACCAGCATTATTCAGCTAGCTGCTCTCAGGAAGTTTTGATTCAGTAACTTAGGATTGTTTATTTTGATGCAACCTGCATTTGACTTTGAATGAATGTTTCCCTCTTTTACTAGACATTATTTGATATAATAAGTATTATGAGATTTATTTGACTCATGTATAATTTGTGGTACAGAGAACTTTACTGTTAAATGTTGTTTAACTGGTTGCAGGTTTTTCAGTTGTTATTTTGACTGTGTAGCTGCTGTATTGTGTCTGCAAGTATGTTGCATGTTTATGTTAATTAGGTGAACCAGATAATTTTTGCATTTTGCCAGATCACATAGTATCATTTATAACTAAAGCAAAAAATAAACAACCAATCCAGGTGATCAGCAGAGATCGACCTCATGGGTGATCAGTATCAGAATTGGCAGCAATAAACCTGATCGAAGCATCTGTAGAATTAATAAATTTTAATTTGGTTATGTTAGTGAAAATGTTGGTTTTATACTGAACAACAATTGTTGCCGATGGAAAACTGAATAGTCAGAATTACAGATTTCAGATTTATTCGTATGCAAGATGTTGCAGCAAGTATAAAAACTCAAAGACAAAATATCAAAAATTAAAAATAAGGAACAACAAAAAGTACCAAAAGCACATAAAATACAAATCAGCACATAATGGGAAGAATACAGCAGTGTATTTCATTATTGACAAACTGTTACTACACTAGATCAGGTGTAAGTCCTCCTACCTTGTCCTGCATTAAAAAGAGATATTGCTGTAGGAACAAAGGAGAGCTTGTACCTGTTACTTCTTATACAAGGAAGTCTGAGCCTGATGCCCGAAGGCAGAAACTGGAACTCAGCATGTAAAGGATGAGAAGTATCAGCAATAATGGCTTTAGTTTTCCTAATGATTTGTTTTTTTACACAGTTCTGTAGGTGAGCTTTGATCAACCCGTAAGATCTTATTGCTAGTATGTATTACTCTGCTAAGGGCATCTTTTAGTCTAATACTAAGATTCCCAAACCAACAGTGGAGGGAAAAGATCAACACAAGATTCAATATATGATCTATAAAATAGGATCATCAATGACTTATCAACTTGAAGCTTTGCAAGCCTCCTTAGAGAAAATAATCTTTCTTTGTAGGTTTTCTGAATGGAAGGTAAATTTTAACTTGTTATAAAAAATAGTTCCAAGATATTTATAGTTTTCTACTGTCTCCACTATCTGACCTTTGATTACTGTTTGATTTGTGTTATGGGGTTTCTTTCTAAAATCAATGCATATGTCCTTTGTTTTCTGTACATTTAATAAGAGAAAAGCTTTATTACACCAGTCAACAAATCCATGGACCACAGGGCCATGGGCATCATGTTCATCATCATGTAGAAGGCTACCTATCACTGAGTCATCTGCAAATTTTAATATTAACCTATTATCATGCCAGCTGTGACAGTCGTCTGTGTACAAAATGTAAAGAAGGGGGGAAAGGATGCAGCCTTGAGGGGACCCGGTAGACGGGGACATCTCTCTGGACTTGCATCCATTCACTGACATTCTGCATTCTGGATGTTAAAAAATTCAAGAATTCATCCTGCCACATTATAATCCAGATGAAAGTTATTAACAAATTTATCAATCACAATATGGGGCTGGATTGTGTTAAAAGCTAATGAGAAGTCTACAAATATCAACTTAACGTGTTTTTTGTTACTTTCAAGATGTTTAAAAACACAGTTTAGTAAAGTGGTAGAGGCATACTCAACTCCCCGACCGGCTCTGTAGGCAAACTGTAAAGGATCCAATAAATGTTCAGTCTTGGTAAGAATATGTCTTTTAATCATTTTTTCCAAAGATTTCATGACAAGGGAAGTCAATGCAACACGTCTAAAATCATTCAGGACTTTTGGGCCACAGGAATCACTATGGACTGTTTCCAGCACCTTGGCAACCTCTGTTGGTTAAGTGACATCTGAAGATGAAATAAAAAATAGGAGCCAACTGTTTCGCACAAGAGGAGAGCAGTCGACGACTGATATTATCTGGTCCTGGGCTTTTTTAAAAACTTTACAGCGTTTAAAAATTCAGCTACAGAAGTAACATCAACAATTGATATGACCACAGCAAAGAAGTTTGTTTTTCAGATTTAAAATCTCATTACTAAAATCAGAAGAATAAAGCCTAAGATAAAACATATTGAACTCATTTGCCAATTGGTTATCAGAATTAAAACCAGGAAGAACCACCTTTCTGTTGCACTTGATCTCTGATCCAACAATTGTTTTCAGCCCATTCCAAACTGGGTCCAGTCTGTTGTAGGCAAGGTCTTTCTCCAGCTTTTCCTTGTAATTCAATTTTGCCTTTTTATTTCATTTTTAACTTCCCTTCTAAGCAAATTCACCTCATTGAGGTTTCCTTCACGAAATACTTTCCTCTTTTTGTTCAACAGATTTTTCAATGATTTTGACATCCAGGGTTTACTATTAGGAAATATTTTCACTGTTTTCTTTGGAATCACACAGTGTTCACAGAAAGTCACATAGCTACTAATAACATCAGTTAATTCATCAATGTCACTACAGGAGTCTTTAAACATGTCCCAGTCTGTTATGTCGAAGCAAACCTGCAGGTTGAGTTTGTAGTCATCAGCTGATCTGTCTAGTGATGGTTTTACCTCCTAAGAGCAGAACGATACGCTGGTAAAAGTTGCACATTATGGTCAGCTCCACCCAATGGAGGGAGAGGGACAGATTTATATGCTCCTTTGACAGAACCATAACACAGGTCCAGGATTTTGTTGTTCCTGGTGGGACAGGTGACATATTGATAAAAGTCCTTATGAGGTCTTATTAATGAACAATGGTTAAAATCGCCGAGGATGAATATTGGGGCATCAGGACACTTAGACTGCAGCTTCTGTGTCACTTTTGATATGGACTCCAACGCTTGCTCCTCATTGGCTCTTGAATGGATGTACACAACAACGATAAATATCTGGGGAAATTCCCGAGGGAGATAAAGAGGCCGCAGAGACACGGACAACAGTTCAATGTGTTTAGTGCTTAACGTCTCTCTGACCACAACAGTTTTATACCAGCGTTCATTAACATAAAACACACACCCCCTCCTTGTGATTTGCCAGTAACACCAGCATCCCGGTCCAGGCGTACTGGCGCACCAAATCCATCAATAGTCATTTCCGTGTTTGAGTCTCTGTCCAAATGCCAAGTTCCTGTAAACGCCAATAAACATGCGTCTCTGAATTCATGTTGAAATCGTACCTGTGCTTGGAGCTCATCCAGTTTGTTGAGGAGAGATTGTGCATTAGAAAGAATGATGGATGGTAGTGGGATACGAGAAACCGATTGTCTCCGTAGACGCTGGAGCAAACCACCATGTCTACCCCGCTTCCTTGTTGTACGTGGTGGAGTAGAAAAATTAGATCCGGATGGTTAGCTGAATGAGGCTCGCTCCACTGCAGAAGAAACTCCCTGCTATATTTAGTTTGGGCCAGAAAGTATTGAGAGATTTGTAGACTGAAGGAAAGGCAAAGCGCCATCCACAATTCCACAATAGAAGAAAACACGCCATAGTCTCCATTTTGCATCAAAAACATTAAAAATAAAAGGGAGCACATGAAACGCCTTCACGAACAAAACAAACGTACTTGCTGATTGGCACAAGAGCCGCACCCCGTCTGAGCCATATTTAGGCAAATATGGCCTATTTAGAATGAATAAATGTGAATCTTGGAGAACATTTTCCCTGTTCCACCAGACCAAGAACTACACCTTTGTTCTGTCCTAAACTAGTTTCAGGCATGGCATCATCTTGTAGCTTCATTCAGTGCAAAGACCCACTTTGTGGAAAGGATCAGGTTTTGGGAGGTGATTTGGGGAGGGGTTCAACTGTGGGAATGACAGTAATGTAGAAAACATCATTTTGAGGTTCCTTCAGGTCTAGAAGATCTAAAATATCTGATGGTTTTAAGCTGTGAGGAAACAAGGCATATAGAATAAACAGCAAACCAATGGACACCTAGCATATTGCTGTCTATGTATTATGCTAGAGCAGGGGTCTCAAACTCACGGCCCGCGGGTCAACTGCGGCCCTCGGGATGATAGTTTGTGGCCCCCGCCTTAATATGAAAGTTTAATGTTAGTGCGGCCCGCGAGTTTGATATAATTGGCACTTTCCAGTGTTGTGTGCGGAGCTGAACGAACTTACCAATCACGGTGGAGTATATTGCTCTCGGGGGCGGGACATCGGCCGGGCCTATTTGCATTTTCTATTTGTCATTATTTGCATGCGGTACATGCGCAATTTCCGCGGCCGCTCCCGCTTCACGTGCTTCAGCATCCAGTCTAGACCCGGAAGTTGCTGATCAGTGTAACGTAATTAAGGTTAGGCGCTGTAATGCTTGGGTTGTGTTTAAGGGAGGAGAGGAGGCGGCAGATTAGTCAGGACGGTCAAAAACTCACAACCACACTGGTACTGGGAATTCCACAGTGTTGTCCTTTAATTAATACGCTCTTCACCAACCTTACAAAGCTGGTTGAACGGCTGCTATATTATCAGACATGAAAATTGAGCAGCGTCCAAACAACCCGTAACATTACTAAAAAGTTAGGGAGCTAGCATGTCCGTCTAGCACGTTTCTCCCACGCTCTCTACAGAGAAGCCGTGGCGCATACTTCTGACATCATTAGCAATACTAGAGTATCTTAAAGAGACACTACACAATTACGCTGTTACAGCGCCTGACTACGGCCAAATATGGTAATAGGCAATCAGAAAGGTTCGACTGAGGAGGCCGTGTGTGTGAATGCGGCCCAGCCTCACCCACACTCTACCTCCAGCGGCCCCCAGGTAAATTGAGTTTGAGACCCCTGTGCTAGAGGCAACAATTGTTGCCATGCTTACATTCACTCTTCTTATAATCAAAAGATGAATGAAGGGATATAATTTTCTTTATATATCAGTAGAAGACACTTGAAAGAACATAAGTTCAAAATATTTTATTTATATTTGTTTATTTAAATATTTTACTGACTTCCTCTTGTACAGGTTTGACAGACATTTATGTCCAGCGTCACACACAGGTAGTAAAGAGGTCTGGTCATGTGACCTTTCACACTGGATACATGAAATTGATATAGCTTAAACACATTATTATTATATTTTAAAACTTTAAGCAGCTGCCAAAATAATTCATTTAAAGCTTCTAGAAGTTAGAAAAAATGTCTGGCAACAATTTTTGCTGGTGGGATTAAACCACAGTAATAATTTGATTTATTTAACTGTCATAAGAGACAGAAGCGGTTTCAGAATGTCAAGTTATATTTTCACCATGTTATTCATTCGTTTATTAATACTGCAGTTTCAGACCAAATAATTCAATTGGAAACTACATTTTTATCTTCATACTAAATGTTTCCCAGCAGACTGAGTAAAGACATTTCTCCCTCTTCCTCCTCTATCAGACCTTCTCTGCTCCTGCAGCAGGTTCCTCCATACCTGAAAGCTTCCAGTCTCCAGTGTGGATCCTTCAGTCCAGCCGACAGCAGCTTCACTCCTGAGTCTCCTGGATGATTGTAGCTCAGGTCCAACTCTTTCAGATGGGAGGGGTTGGAGGTCAGAGCTGAGGCCAGAGAAGCACAGCCTTCCTCTGAGACCAAACAGCCTGATAAGCTGCAGACACACAATTCATCACATGATGAGAATATGAGAACATTGAGGTAGAACCCAAGATCTGAACTGGTCATTTTCAAGGGAGGCAAACACTCAAGAAATGATATTAATTATGATATTAATATCATAAAATGGTAATAAAACTTTACTTCATTCTGTAGGTAATAAAAATCAAAATTTGTCATCAGAAAATTGGATGAGAAAGTCTAACAACTGGTTGGAGGAAGAATCTGCAATAATGCTTCTTTGTACACTGAGGATGCAGCAATCTGTCAAGTGTCCAGCGTTACACTAACAGTTAAAGCCTGATCCCCACCTTTCTACATTCCTCTCTTCTTGGTTCTTTCAGCCTGGAGTAAATGAAAACCAGCTGAGTTTATGTGTCAAGACTTAGCATGATTAGCCACATCACAGTCAGACATTAACTGATGTTATAATCTGATACTGAAATAAAATGTACATAATATCTTATAGCAGGTAATGGACAGAAATCTGGTTTCACCAGGATTGAGAACATTTTACCTGAGAGTTTCCAGGTTGCAGTTTGGACTCTTCAGTCCAGCAGAGAGAAGCTTCACTCCTGAATCCTGCAGGTTGTTGTTACTCAGGTCCAGTTCTCTGAGGCTGGAGGACTGGGAGCTGAGAACTGAGGACAGAGCTTCACAGCTTCTCTCTGAGAGGTTACAGCCACTCAGTCTGAGGAGACAGAGAAAAACATCTGTTATTAATCCATCAAATGTATGTGTTACTTTCCAGTCAACAATATTCTTCTTGGACTGATTGAAGAAGAAGTCATATTTTTCAAAACTTTATGATATCTTTATTTTGAACTGGTTTATTCTCTAGTTGGGACTTTAGCCTTGAAGAACTGAACTACAGGCAACAAGGAGGCTGGCAAGAGAACTATTAAAATCTACAATGAACTGCATTAATTCAGTGACAGTTTCAATAGAAAGAAGAGAATTTCTACTGCTTCAACATGTAACATCATGAATAGACATTGGTTCTGCTCTCGCTGTTGAACCGCCGCTATTCACTACTGGTAGTAATATTTCACAGACGTAGCGCCGCTCAACCTCCACCTGCAGTGAATCTCACACTGCTTAAAGCTGCATCAGGAAACGGAAACAACAATAACAACAATTAAACAATTCACATATTAAAACTTTCACTATACCCAAACATGAGAGATAATATATGAAGAAATTAATAAATAAATAATAATCGATCTCCTCTCCCTCCTCCTGTGTTCTGCAGAATTACTCCGCTCAGTCAGAACCAGCATTAATCAGCTAGCTGCTCTCAGGAAGTTTGGATTCAGTAACTTAGATTGTTCATTTTGATGCAACCTGTATTTCACTTTGAATGAATGTTTCCCTCTTTTACTAGACATCATTTGACATAATAAGTGTTATTAGATTTATTTACTGTTAAATGTTGTTTAACTGGTTGCAGGTTTTTCAGTTGTTCTTTTGACTGAGTAGCTGCTGTATTGTGCCTGCAAGTATGTTGCATGTTTATGTTAATTAGGTGAACCAGATAATTTTTACATTTTGCCAGATCACATAGTATCATTTATAACTAAAGCAAAAAATAAACAACCAATCCAGGTGATTGGCAGAGATTGACATCATAGGTGATCAGTATCAGAATTGGCAGCAATAAACCTGATCGAAGCATCTGTAGAATTAATAAATTTTAATTTGGTTATGTTGGTGAAAATGTTGGTTTTATACTGAACAACAATTGTTACCAATTGAAAACTGCATAGACTGAATTACACAAAAATATCCTATTTATACATATGAAAAATAAGAAAAATTATGACATGCACAACCTATTATAACAAAGAATGGTTACAAGAGTGTTCAGAAATATTTTAGATACATAAAGATTCAATTCCACATCCTGCAGATGTCATTGTCTCAATTTGCCGAGTGACCTTTGACCTCATTTGGTTATTTCATCAATGGGGCAAGGTCAGGTTAAAATGTTAGAATGAATAAATTTGCATCTTGGAGAACATTTTCCCTGTTCCACCAGACCAAGAACTACACCTTTGTTCTGTCCTAAACTAGTTTCAGGCATGGCATCATCTTGTAGCTTCATTCAGTGCAAAGACCCACTTTGTGGAAAGGATCAGGTTTTGGGAGGTGATTTGGGGAGGGGTTCAACTGTGGGAATGACAGTAATGTAGAAAACATCATTTTGAGGTTCCTTCAGGTCTAGAAGATCTAAAATATCTGATGGTTTTAAGCTGTGAGGAAACAAGGCATATAGAATAAACAGCAAACCAATGGACACCTAGCATAGTGCTGTCTATGTATTATGTTAGAGGCAACAATTGTTGCTATACTTACATTCACTCTTCTTATGATCAAAAGATGAATGAAGGGATACAATTTTCTTTATATATCAGTAGAAGACACTTGAAAGAACATATGTTAAAAATATTTATTTATATTTGTTTATTTAAATATTATACTGACTTCCTCTTGTACAGGTTTGTGACAAACATTTATGTCCAGCGTCACACACAGGAAGTAAAGAGGTCTGGTCATGTGACCTTTCACACTGGATACATGAAATTGATATTGCTTAGAGTAGACATATTATTATTTTATTTTAAAACATTAAGCAGCTGCCAAAAGTCAAAACAATTCATTTAAAGCTTCTAGAATGTAGAAAAAATGTCTGGCAACAATTTTTGCCGATGGGATTAAACCACAGTAATAATTTGATTTATTTAACTGTCATAAGAGACAGAAGTGGTTTCAGAATGTCAAGTTATATTTTCACAATGGTATTCATTCATCAATACCACGGTTTCAGACCAAATATTTCAATTGGAAACTACATTTTTAGCTTGAAACTAAATGTTTTCCAGCAGACTGACTAAAGACATTTCTCCCTCTTCCTCCTCTATCAGACCTTCTCTGCTCCTGCAGCAGGTTCCTCCATACCTGAGAGCTTCCAGTCTCCAGTGTGGATCCTTCAGTCCAGCCGACAGCAGCTTCACTCCTGAGTCTCCTGGATGATTGTAGCTCAGGTCCAACTCTTTCAGATGGGAGGGGTTGGAGGTCAGAGCTGAGGCCAGAGAAGCACAGCCTTCCTCTGAGACCAAACAGCCTGATAAGCTGCAGACACACAATTCATCACATGATGAGAATATGTGAACATTGAGGTAGAACCCAAGGTTTGAACTGGTCATTTTCACAAGTGGAAAACAGTCAAGAAATTATATTAATTATGATATTAATATCATAAAATGGTAATAAGACTTTACATCATTCTGTAGGTAATAAAGATCAAAATTTGTCATTTGTAAAATGTATGAGAAAGTCTAACAACTGGTTGGAGGAAGAATCTGCAATAATGCTTCTTTGTACACTGAGAATGCAGCAATCTGTCAAGTGTCCAACGTTACACTAACAGTGATAGGTTTATTTTGTCATAACCTGCAAAGAATCAGCCAGAGACAGGGATTAGGTTTCTTTTAATTTCTTTTCTGCAGAATAGGAGAATTGAGAAGAGACGCGACGAATTGCTGTCAAACACTGTCTGGACTCAATTCTGCCAGATCTTTCTTTGCATTTCTCTTTATTGTATAGAAAAAGGAGGTTGGGCTTCTTCACACAGTCACACAGAGAATTGACCAACCGTCTTTACATTCTGGAACCTCCTATGGACATGCCCTTACAAGGGCATGTGGCTGACCACAACTAATCAGTTACATATGGAACTAATAACACATGAATGTTTAACGTTTTTAGCTTCCAAGCAAACATCCTAAACAAAGTTAATAACATACTACAAAAGAAAGAGAAGTTAAGTAAATATAAAAAGAAGAATAATATGAGAGTAATAATATGAAAAGAATAATATGAAAGAATAATATGAAAACATAACTTGTAAAATAAACTCATGAGTAAATGAACAGGAGGATAATTTTTCTAACAAACAGTTAAAGTCTGATCCCCACCTTTCTACATTCCTCTCTTCTTGGTTCTTTCTGCCCGGAGTAAATGAAAACCAGCTGAGTTTATGTGTCAAGACTTAGCATGATTAGCCTCATCACAGTCAGACATTAACTGATGTTATAATCTGATACTGAAATAAAATGTACATAATATCTTATAGCAGGTAATGGACAGAAATCTGGTTTCACCAGGATTGAGAACATTTTACCTGAGAGTTTCCAGGTTGCAGTTTGGACTCTTCAGTCCAGCAGAGAGAAACTTCACTCCTGAATCCTGCAGGTTGTTGTTACTCAGGTCCAGTTCTCTGAGACTGGAGGACTGGGAGCTGAGAACTGAGGACAGAGCTTCACAGCTTCTCTCTGAGAGGTTACAGCCACTCAGTCTGAGGAGACAGGGAGAAAAATCTGTTATTAATCCATCAAATGTATGTGTTACTTTCCAGTCAACAATATTCTTCTTGGACTGATTGAAGAATAGGTCATATTTTTCAAAACTTTATGATATTTTTATTTTGAACTGGTTTATTCTCTAGTTGGGACTTTAGCCTTGAAGAACTGAACTACAGGCAACAAGGAGGCTGGCAAGAGAACTATTAAAATTTACAATGAACTGCATTAATTCAGTGACAGTTTCAATAGAAAGAAGATAATTTCTACTGCTTCAACATGTAACATCATGAATAGACGTTGGTTCTGCTCTCGCTGTTGAACCGCCGCTATTCACTACTGGTAGTAATATTTCACAGACGTAGCGCCGCTCAACCTCCACCTGCAGTGAATCTCACATTGTTTTTTTTGTTGTTTTTTTTATTTATATTTTTATTCAAAAAAAGTACAATGTAAGGTACATAAAAATACGGTAACATGAATTAAATTTGCTTTATCTTTTAACAACCCGACCCCACCCACCCACATTCAACAGAAGAGAAAGAAAGAAAAAAAATGACGGGGAGCATTACGTGTCGACAATACAACAATTTGTCATCATCAATTATATATATATATTCATACATACATATATACATACATACAAACATATACATACACATCTTAGGGCTCTGTAGGCTTATGGAGGTGATTCTATATTTTTAAGATTTTTAAAGTATTCCATCATAGGGTCCCACACCCTGTGAAATTTTCTTGTTGAGCCTCTAATAAAGTATTTAATTTTTTCTAATTTCAAGAGAGACATTAGATCAGTGAGCCAAACCGAGACTTTAGGTGGTTCAGAGGATTTCCAGAGTAAGACTATAAGTCTACGGGCTACCAAGGAAGCAAAGGCGAACGCATTCATTTGATCAGTAGATAGCATGTGCTCCTCAAACAATACTCCAAAGATGGCCAATCCTGCAAACGGTTTGATTTTGGTATTAAATGCTTCATTCAATGTTTTACAGATGGATGACCAAAATTCGGTTAATTTCGGGCAATTCCAAAACATATGGGTCATATTTGCTGGGGCAGAATGGCACCGCTCACACCTGTCATCAATGTCCTTATAAATTCTTGAGAGTTTAGATTTGGTATAGTAAGTTCTATGGAGGATTTTTAACTGTATAAGGCTAAGCCGTGCACAGGACGATGTTCCATTGATTCTTTCCAGAGCACGTTCCCAGAAATGTTCAGAAATAACAGAACCAAGTTCTTCAGACCATGCAATTCTAAGCTCATCTAGTGTTGTTTCCTGAAGAGATGTTATTATATTTGAGATGTTTGCAATGTGCCTCCTGAGATACAAAGGGTTACGCAAAATCCTCTCAAGCCCCGAGTCTGCTGGAGAGGCAGGAAATACTGGACTTTGACTTTGAATAAAATGACGGACCTGGAAATATCTGAAAAGATCAGTTTTTTGTAATTGGAATTTGGCCGAAAGGTCAGTGAAGTTGGCAAAAACACCGTCTATATAAAAATGGTCACAAGTTTCCAAACCATTCCTCCTCCATAAAGCGAAGGTGTGATCCATCCTGGCAGCCGGGAAAAGATGATTATTACAAATAGGGCTATATAAAGAAAATTCTTTTAAATTAAAGTGTTGTCTGAATTGTATCCATATCCTAAGAGAGGAGGATACTACAGGATTATGGGCGAATTTAGAGGGTGAAAGTGGTAATCCAGTAGTAACCAAAGCAGAAAGAGAGGAAGAGGTGCAGGAGTTTGCTTCAATCCTACACCAATCCAGCTGCGGGCTTTGATACCAATATATAATTTTTTGGATATTAGATGCCCAGTAATAGTTTCTCATATTAGGTAAAGCCAGACCGCCTTTATCTCTGGGCCTTTCTAGAAACTCTCTGCGAACTCTAGCATTTTTATTTGCCCAGAGGAAAGAGGAGAACAATTTATTTAAAGACTGGAAAAAAGACTTAGGCAGAAATATTGGGAGACACTGAAACAAATACAAAAAGCGGGGTAATACATTCATTTTTATACTGTTAATTCTGCCCGGAAGAGATAAGTAGAGACCGGACCATCTCTGAAAAGAATCTCACATTGTTAAAGCTGCAGCAGGAAACGGAAACAACAATGACAAGAACAACAAAACAGTTCACATATTAAAACTTTCACTATACCCAAACATGAGAGATAATATATGAAGAAATTAATAAATAAATAATAATCGATCTCCTCTCCCTCCTCCTGTGTTCTGCAGAATTACTCCGCTCAGTCAGAACCAGCATTAATCAGCTAGCTGCTCTCAGGAAGTTTGGATTCAGTAACTTAGTCTAGGTTTTGATGCAACCTGTATTTGACTTTGAATGAATGTTTCCCTCTTTTACTAGACATTATTTGATATAATAAGTATTATGAGATTTATTTGACTCGTATAATTTATGGTACAGAGAACTTTACGGTTAAATGTTGTTTAACTGGTTGCAGGTTTTTCAGTTGTTATTTTGACTGAGTAGCTGCTGTATTGTGCCTGCAAGTATGTTGCATGTTTATGTTAATTAGGTGAACCAGATAATTTTTACATTTTGCCAGATCACATAGTATCATTTATAACTAAAGCAAAAAATAAACAACCAATCCAGGTGATTGGCAGAGATTGACATCATAGGTGATCAGTATCAGAATCGGCAGCAATAAACCTGATCGAAGCATCTGTAGAATTAATAAATTTTAATTTGGTTATGTTAGTGAAAATGTTGGTTTTATACTGAACAACAATTGTTACCAATTGAAAACTGCATAGTCTGAATTACACAAAAATATCCTATTTATACATATGAAAAATAAGAAAAATTATGACATGCACAACCTATTATAACAAAGAATGGTTACAAGAGTGTTCAGAAATATTTTAGATAAATAAAGATTCAATTCCACATCCTGCAGATGTCATTGTCTCAATTTGCCGAGTGACCTTTGACCTCATTTGGTTATTTCATCAATGGGGCAAGGTCAGGTTAAAATGTTAGAATGAATAAATTTGCATCTTGGAGAACATTTTCCCTGTTCCACTAGACCAAGAACTACACCTTTGTTCTGTCCTAAACTAGTTTCAGGCATGGCATCATCTTGTAGCTTCATTCAGTGCAAAGACCCACTTTGTGGAAAGGATCAGGTTTTGGGAGGTGATTTGGGGAGGGGTTCAACTGTGGGAATGACAATGATGTAGAAAACATCATTTTGAGGTTCCTTCAGGTCTAGAAGATCTAAAATATCTGATATATCTGGTTTTAAGCTGTGAGGAAACAAGGCATATAGAATAAACAGCAAACCAATGGACACCTAGCATAGTGCTGTCTATGTATTATGTTAGAGGCAACTATTGTTGCTATACTTACATTCACTCTTCTTATGATCAAAAGATGAATCAATGGATACAATTTTCTTTATATATCAGTAGAAGACACTTGAAAGAACATATGTTCAAAATATTTTATTTATATTTGTTTATTTAAATATTTAACTGACTTCCTCTTGTACAGGTTTGTGACAAACATTTATGTCCAGCGTCACACACAGGAAGTAAAGAGGTCTGGTCATGTGACCTTTCACACTGGATACATGAAATTGATATTGCTTAAACACATTATTATTTTATTTTAAATCTTTAAGCAGCTGCCAAAAGTAAACAATTCATTTAAAGCTTCTAGAAGTTAGAAAAAAATGTCTGGCAACAATTTTTGCTGGTGGGATTAAAATACAGTAATAATTTGATTTATTTATTTGTCATAAAAGACAGAAGCGATTTCAGAATGTCAAGTTATATTTTCACCATGTTATTCATTCATTTATCAATACCACAGTTTGATACTAATGATGAGCTTCAGACTACGATGAGAATATGAGAACATTGAGGAGGAACCCAAAGTCTGAATTGGTCATTTTCACGGGAGACAAACAGTCAAGAAACTGGAGATTCACCTTTTAATAACATAAAATAGTAATAAAACTGTATTTCATTCTCTAGATAATAAAAATCAACATTTATCACTTGTAGAAGAGACAAGAAAGTCTAACTACTGGTTGGAGGAAGAATCTGCAATAATGCTTCTTTGTACACTGAGGATGCAGCAATCTGTCAAGTGTCCAGCGTTACACTAACAGTTAAAGTCTGATCCCCACCTTTCTACATTCCTCTCTTCTTGGTTCTTTCAGCCTGGAGTAAATGAAAACCAGCTGAGTTTATGTGTCGAGACTTAGCAAGATTAGCCACATCACAGTCAGACATCTACTGATGTTATAACCTGATACTGAAATAAAATTTATATAATCTCTTATAGCAGGTAATGGAAAGAAATCTGGTTTCACCAGGATTGAGAACATTTTACCTGAGAGTTTCCAGGTTGCAGTTTGGACTCTTCAGTCCAGCAGAGAGAAGCTTCACTCCTGAATCCTGCAGGTTGTTGTTACTCAGGTCCAGTTCTCTGAGACTGGAGGACTGGGAGCTGAGAACTGAGGACAGAGCTTCACAGCTTCTCTCTGAGAGGTTACAGCCACTCAGTCTGAGGAGACAGAGAGAAAACTGTTACTTAGCAATTCTTCAAAATTTTATTCTTTTCCGCACAACAATATTTTTTGGAAAACTTTACATTACTAGGGCTGTTGTAATCGAATATTTTAGTAATCAAGTAATCTATTAATTATTCTTATGATTAATCGAGTTATTTGGTAAAAAAATTATAAAATAAAATATTGGTAAATGTGGCATAACACCGGTGTTACTATGGCATATCAGTATAAGTCCAGTTTTTCATTTTTGAGCTTCCCTAACAGTTGCTTTTCTGTAGTTTAGAAAAGGAATTTGTAACAATAATTGTTCACTTTCTAAGTTACCTGAAGAAAAGTTATACAAAGATCTAAAATTCTATTTAATTTAATAATAAAAAGGTAAGCTCACAAATATGCTTAGAAAAAATGTCTATACCCCAGCATTTAGTTAATGTATTCATCTACCAGCCATGTCCCTCCACGATTTCCGCCACCCGTTTGTTGAGACCTGGATGAAATTTATTGTGCGGTTCGTCCGTAAAGCTAGACTTAGACTGTAACCATCAACTTCTCAGCCACCTGCCATGTTCAGTCTATCCGCTTACCTGTATAAATACTCCCACAGCGCTCTTCCTGCCGTTCACTATGAACCAGCAGCTCCCAGAGGAGAAAGGTTGCCTTACTCCAGACATTGAATCAGTCATTTTAAAGACGCTTATTGGTTCCCCCAAAAACAACGAAAACCCGGGCATAATCATCAATCAATAAAATCCCCACGGGCCGAACTTGAAAATTGGACGTTATGGCACTAACACTTAGCTTACGTCAACAACTCAGAGGCAGAAGTCAGATTTACACCTAAAGCAAATAATGTTCTGGCCAGAACATGGTGCGCTAAATAATAAAATATAAATTAACAAAGCTTTGAGGCAAGTAAATTTTCCTAGAGGAATTTTAATAATCAAGGTACTCAAATCATTCGAGGAATTGTTTCAACCCTATATTTTACACCTATTTATGTTGCCTTTTGTTGTGAACTGGTTCATTGTATACTGTAGTGCTCCAGTCTTAAAGGAAAGAACAACAGACAACAAGGAGGCTGGAAAGAGAATTATACAATTTCATAAGGAACTAAGTGAATCATGTTTCAATTTTAACATAAAGAGGAAGTCTTTTACTACTTGAATATGTAACATTATGTCCAGCTGCTGAAGGAAGTCTGTCTCCCTGACCCCTCAGTTTGACACTTTGAAGAGACAATGCACTGATTAATAAAATGAAATAATGAATAGATATTTACCTCATCAATAACAGATTTATATAAAAATAAATGCAGTAACAATCTGTGTCCTTACAGAGCTTTGTTGGAGGCTTTAACCACTGGCAGCAGCCTCAGAAGAACCTCCTCTGAAGCAGAGTATTTCTTCAGGTCAAACACATCCAGATCTTTTCCTGATGACACTAAGATGAAAACCAGAGCTGACCACTGAGCAGGAGACAGTTTATCTGTGGAGAGACTTCCTGAACTCAGAGACTGTTGGATCTCCTCCACTAGAGAACGATCATTCAGTTCATTCAGACAGTGAAACAGATTGATGCTTTTCTCTGCAGACACATTCTCATTGATCTTCTCCTTGATGTACTGAACTGTTTTCTGATTGGTCTGTGACCTACTTCCTGTCTGTGTCAGCAGACCATGTAGGAGTCTCTGATTGGTCTGCAGTGAAAGTCCCAGGAGGAATCGGAGGAACAAGTCCAGGTGTCCATTTGGACTCAGTAAGGCCTGGTCAACCGCTGTGTGATGGAGAACCTTTAGTTTAGGTTTATTAAATAACAAAAACTTCTTAGGTGTTTGTGTTTCTTCCATGAGGCAGACACCAGATTTGATGAAGGTCCGATGAACATGAAGAGCAGCCAGAAACTCCTGAACACTCAGATGGACGAAGCAGAACACCTTGTCCTGGTACAGCCCTCTCTCCTCTTTAAAGATCTGTGTGAACACTCCTGAGTACACTGAGGCTGCTCTGACATCAATGCCACACTCTGTCAGGTCTGATTCATAGAAGATCAGGTTTCCTTTCTGCAGCTGATCAAAAGCCAGTTTTCCCAGAGACTCAATCATCTTCCTGCTCTCTGGACTCCAGTGTGAATCTGTTTCAGCTCCTCCATCATACTTGACCTTCTTCACTTTGGTCTGAACCACCAGGAAGTGGATGTACATCTCCGTCAGGGTTCTGGGCAGCTCTCCTCCCTCTCTGGTCTCCAACACATCCTCCAGAACTGTAGCAGTGATCCAACAGAAGACTGGGATGTGGCACATGATGTGGAGGCTTCGTGATGTCTTCATGTGGGAGATGATCCTGCTGGCCTGCTGCTTATCTCTGAATCTCTTCCTAAAGTACTCCTCCTTCTGTGGATCATTGAAACCCCTGACCTCTGTCACCATGCCAACACACTGAGGAGGGATCTGATTGGCTGCTGCAGGTCGTGTGGTTATCCAGAGGAGAGCAGAGGGAAGCAGTTTCCCCCTGATGAGGTTTGTCAGCAGAACGTCCACTGAGGTGGACTCTGTAGCATCAGTCAGGATCTCCTTGTTGTGGAAGTCCAGAGGAAGTCGACTCTCATCCAGACCATCAAAGATGAACAGAACCTGGAAGTGTTCAAAGCTGCAGATTTCTTTGATTTCAGTAAAGAAGAAATGAACAAGTTCCACCAAGCTGAACTTTTTCTCTTTCAGCAGATTCAGTTCTCTGAAGGTGAATGGAAATATGAACTGGATGTTCTGGTGGGCTTTGTCTTCAGCCCAGTCCAGAGTGAACTTCTGTGTTAGGACTGTTTTCCCAATGCCAGCCACTCCCTTTGTCATCACTGTTCTGATTGGTTGGTCTCTTCCAGGTTGGACTTTAAAAATGTCTTCTTGTCTGATTGTTGTTTCTGGTCTGTGTGGTTTCCTGGATGCTGTTTCAATCTGTCTGACCTCATGTTCATCATTGACCTCTCCAGTCCCTCCCTCTGTGATGTAGAGCTCTGTGTAGATCTGGTTCAGAAGGGTTGGACTTCCTGCTTTAGCAATCCCCTCAAACACAGACTGGAACTTCTTCTTCAGACCAGATTTAAGTTGATGTTGACAAACTGCAGCAAATTGTTCTAATAACACAAAAAGTAAAATCAGTAACTAAACAAAATTATTTCCCGAAGATGATGTTAATAAATGTGATTCCATCTCTTCAAACATGAGTAAATGTGTAATTTATCCACCAGGTCAAATCTTTGTAGAAATCCTCTTACTGCTCTGCAGATGTTCAGCCAGCTCCTCCTGCTTCATCCTCCTCAGGAAGTTCAGTGTGATCTTCATCAGTGCCTCTTTGCTGATCATCCTCTGCTCTTCATCATCACCTTCCAACACATCATAATCATCTCTCTGACTCTCTGAACATTCTGTGTCATCAGGACTCAGAACCTTTTGAATTTTCTTCAGCTCATTTTTCACAAACGTGACAATGTTGTCCTCCAGCAGCTGCAACAGAATCATAGATGACGGACACATGAGACTGTCCTTCATCTATTATGAAGAACATAATAGATGAAGGACAGCCAAACAGCAGCTGGATGTTGAACAGACTAACAGTCCTCTGATCTACAAAGACCAGCATGGAGATGAATGTGAAAAACCCATAGAAAAGTAGTAGTTGTACATATACAGACCATAAATATGGAGTCCAGCTGTGTTTGATGCTGATGGACATACGGACCACTGGGAACCTCTGAGCTCTGCTGGTCCATTCTGTGGAGGAACCAGGAACAATTAGGAAGTCACAATAAAAGCCCTTAAAGCAGAAAAATAGATCATCACATAAACACAATATAAAGACATTAGAAAGAGGAAGATGAACTACAAAGCTGAAGAAAAGTAACACTAGAATCACCTAGAAGACATTTTAAAAGGTTGATGCTGAGCTTGGACTTCAAACTGTCCAAACTGCCATTAGATCTGATGCTGATGGAGACACTTTCCCAGAGCTTGGGGACAGTGGAAGTGAAGGTTCTGTCCACACAGGTCTTCAGGACAGTGTGGGACATTGTGATGGCCAAATCCATGGCCACACTCTGTCGGAGTTACCAGACAGAGGATGGGGGCCAGGGCTCAGCAGGCTTACATGCTGATTGGACTGCACCACTAGTTCCTGCTGGCAGGGGGAATTTGTAGTTTCTTTCTTTAGATAAGTTTTGTATTTAAGTAAATATTAGTATTTAAAGTTTAATATTTTTGATTTTCAGTTTTGGGTCTTTAGTTTAGCCAAACTTAGCTGTACTGTTATTTGTTTTGTGTTATTTGTAGTTGTATTCTGTTTAGTTACCCCTATTGTGTCTTAATTGGTCTGATCAGCCAGTATATAAACCCCTGTGTGTCATTTCTTTGTTAGGTCAGTTATGTTTGTTTGTGCAGCCAGTTTGTTTACATTTTTTGCCTGAGTTCAGTTTTGTTTCTTTGACCTCTTTTATGAGCTCAGTTTATCTTTTGTTATTTATAATCTTTGGGTTAAAATAAAAAACCCTATTTTTCTAATATGTCCTGTGACTCCTCCTGTTTTTAACTCGGTCCATCACATGTGGTGTCAGAAGTGAGGATTTTGAGTTGAGGAGGCAGGATTTTTTTTCTATTTTTTGATTTTTGTGAGTAATTTTTTTTACTAACCCCCTCCAACAAATTTTTGAGCCATGCAGAATGGTGTGCGCCCAAGAAAAGGAAACAAGGTTGAGACCAAAGAGGTTTCCCAGCAGTCAGAGAGGGAGGAAATGGAAGGAGGAGCTTCAGCAGCAGCTGGAGACACTGAGCATGATGAGACCAGAGAACCAACTCTGCATGATATTGCTGGAATTCTTCAGGCCTTCATGGGACAACAGGAAGTTCGGGAGAAAAAGCAGAGAGAGGTTTCTGCACAGCAAGAACAGCGCTTCAAGTGTTTGCAACACCAGTTTTGGCTTTTGCAAATGGAAATACATGCCAGGACAACCCCGCCCCCTGAGCCCACATCAATTGATCCACAGCCTGCTGAAAATCAAACTGATCATCAGATTCAAGCAACATCTCAACCTGAGGATTCAGCTTCCAGCTCAATGGGTCAGTCTGTGCACATTCATCATCCTAAATTAGAAAAATTAACTGTTGAAGATGATATTGAACACTTTCTGACCACTTTTGAGAGAATTGCAGCTGCTTATCGTTGGCCAAAGTTGGACTGGATTTTTCATCTCATTCCTCTTCTGACGGGTAAGGCTCGCAGCGCCTATGTTAACATGGATGTGGATGATTCCCTGGAATATGAAAAGGTAAAAGCTGCCATTTTACAAAAATATGATATAAATCCAGAAACGTACCGACAAAGATTTCGCTGCCTTGATAGTCTTGATGAGAGTCCAAAGGAATTGTATTCAAGACTCAAAGAACTTTATGAGAAGTGGATTCAGCCTAAAGATAAAACTGTGAAACAAGTTGGTGAATTGATTATTTTGGAACAATTTTTGAGAATGCTGTGTCCTGAGCTTCAGGTCTGGATCAAGGAGCACAATCCAAAGTCTGCTGCAGAAGCTGCTACTCTGGCAGATGTGTTTGTAGCTGCCAGAAGTAGGAGTCAGCCTTGGAGCAACAGTGCATGGAGAGCTGCTAAAGACTCACGTTGGCTACAACCCTCTCAACCTCATCAAAAGTTAGCAACAGGTGTGGGTAAGCCTTTTTTAAGAGAAAATCAGCCTTTCAAGACAGGAAAAAGACCACCAGTGTGTTACCTCTGTGGACAAGAAGGTCACACCAAGCCCATGTGCCCCAAGAATCAAAGTAAGCTAACTCAAATGTGTTTTGTGCCTAATCAGAATATGGATATTAAACCTGAAATAAAGCAATCAAATAAAATCATCCTAGTGAAGATTGCTGGACATGAAATGAATGCTTTAATAGATGCTGGCAGCACACAGACTCTAGTGCACAAGAACCATGTGCCAACTAATTGTATATGCCCTTCTGAAACAATATCAGTTTGCTGTATACATGGTGATGAGAAATCATACCCCACTGCTGATATGTTTGTTGAGGTGCAGGGGGCTCCCTATTTGTTGAAGGTTGGGGTAGCTGATAACCTACCCTATCCTGTAGTTCTTGGGGAGGATCTGCCTGTTATTTATGATTTATTGAGGGATGTGCAGAGCTGTAATGTGGCTGTAACCAGGTCCCAAGCTAAAAATCAAGATGAGCATTTTGCAACACTCAGTGCTTTACCCTTTTTTGAGGCTGAGCTGCAGACAGAACCTGGGAAATCACGGAAGCCACGCAGTCAAAGAAGGCAGGAGAAATTTCAACATACACTGGGTGAGACTTCAGTTGAAGTGGCTCCAGATATGCCACTGGGTTTTTCAATACCCACAAACATCAGACAAATGCAGCAGAATGATCCAACTTTGTCTGCCCTGTTGCTGAAGGCTAGGGGGGAGGCCTCTGTAGGGTCTGACACAAATAAAGAGCAGTATATACTGCAGGATGGCATTTTATACCATCAACATGGCCAGTTTAAGCAGTTAGTTGTCCCTAAGAAGGCTCGTGAGACAGTGCTGACTTTGGGACACTCTATTCCCTGGGCTGGCCACCTTGGGAAGTATAAGACCACTGCTCGCATTAAGCGGTATTTTTTCTGGCCTGGTTTGAGATCAGATGTTGCTCTATTTTGCAGAAGCTGCCCTGAGTGTCAGAAAACCTCAATTAGAGTCCCTACCAAAGCACCACTTCAACCCCTGCCCATCATTGGCACACCTTTTCTACGTCTTGGGATGGACATAGTTGGCCCTATGGAAAAAAGTAAATCTGGAAATCGCTTTATGCTAGTCATTACAGACTATGCAACCAGATATCCTGAAGTTTTTCCATTAAAGACTGTTAAAGCAAAACATGTAGCTTCCTCACTGATTCAACTTTTCTCAAGGGTTGGATTTCCACAGGAAATTCTAACTGATCAAGGCACTAACTTTATGTCCACACTATTGAAACAGGTCTACAAGCTGTTGGGCATCAGGAGCATGAGGACGACACCATACCACCCACAGACGGATGGCCTGACGGAGCGTTTTAATCAAACTTTAAAACAAATGCTTCGTAAGTTTGTTAATGATACAGGCTCTGATTGGGATCAGTGGTTGCCATACCTCCTTTTTGCCTACAGGGAGGTTCCTCAGGCTTCCACAGGTTTCTCCCCATTTGAGCTCCTTTATGGCCATGATGTGAGGGGCCCTCTGACCCTGCTGAGAGATGCATGGGAGGGAGACCAAAGTAAAGAGGATCCTGTTAATATTATTTCATTTGTCCTCCATATGAGGGATAAACTGCAGCAGATGAGTGAGTTAGCTCAGAGTCACATGGCAGCTGCACAGAAATATCAAAAGGTTTGGTTTGATAAAAAAGCTCGCCACAGAAGTTTTGTTCCTGGTCAAAAGGTTTTGGTTATGTTGCCAACTTCTGACAGCAAGTTGCTTGCAAAGTGGCAGGGACCCTTTGAAGTACTGAGGAAAACTGGACCTACTACCTACCAAGTCTCCACACCAGGTTTCCAACGAGGGAGTCGAGTGCTCCATGTTAATCTTCTCAAGGAGTGGGTTCCACGGAAGGAGAATGAAACAGAAGTGTTGCTTATTCACAGAGTGGATGAGGAGGAAGAAGTTAATGACCATTTGCCTTCAGTAACATCCTCTGTGCTGGACCTAAGCCATCTCACCAGTGAGCAACAGTCTCAGGTAACACCTCTTATTACTTCTGACATATTTCAAGAGTGCCCAGGTCGCACCACTCTGGTGGAGCACAGCATTGTTCTAAAACCGGATGCTGTTATAAAGCGTATGAGTTACAGGATACCAGAACGCTTCCGGGTGGAGCTGAAGGAGGAGATGGACCTCATGCTGTCTTTAGGAATCATTCAATCTTCAACAAGTGAGTGGTGTAACCCAGTTGTTTTGGTTCCGAAAAAGGATGGCAAAATAAGATTTTGCATCGACTTCAGGTACCTCAACTCCATATCAAAATTTGACTCCTACCCAATGCCACGTATTGATGACCTCATTGAGCACCTGGGGGAAGCAAGATATTTAACAACTATTGATCTGTCTAAAGGCTACTGGCAGGTGCCTCTCACCAAACAGTCCCAGGAGCTGACAGCATTCCGCACCCCTTGGGGATTGTTCGAGTTCACAGTCCTGCCATTTGGTCTGCATGGGGCCCCAGCAACATTTCAAAGACTAATGGATCAGGTACTCTGTGGGCTCTCAGCATTCACCTGTGCATACCTTAATGATGTTGTGGTTTTTAGTAGAACCTGGGAAGAGCATGTTGACCATCTAAAGGAGGTCCTGGATCGGCTGCATTCTGCAGGCCTTACCATCAACCCAGCAAAGTGTGCTCTTGCTAAGACAGAAATACAGTATCTTGGGTTCACTATTGGAGGTGGCATTCTTAAACCTCAAGTTGATAAAATCAATGCTATAGCATCCTGTCCGCTCCCACAAACCAGGAAACAGCTACGATCTTTTCTAGGCATGGCTGCATTCTACCACAGATTCATTCCCAATTTCTCAGCTAGAGCAGCATCTCTAACAGACATGACGGGTTCCAGAAGTCCCACCAAGATTCAGTGGACAACAGATGCCGTTGCAGCTTTTAAGGACATTAGCCAATCCCTGAGTAAAAATCCAGTTTTGCATTCACCAGATTTTACAAAAGACTTTGTGTTGCAAACTGATGCTTCTGAAAGGGGTCTTGGGGCAGTGCTTCTGCAGGGACCACCAGAGGACCAACATCCAGTTGCCTACATCAGCCGCAAGCTGCTGCCAAGAGAGAGAAGATATGCAACTGTGGAGAAGGAAGCCTTGGCTATTAAATGGGCCCTTGACTCATTTAAATATTATTTGCTCGGAAGAGAATTCACCCTTCAGACTGATCATAGAGCCCTCCAGTGGCTAGAAAGGATGAAGGACACTAATGGGAGAATCACCAGATGGTATCTTGCTATGCAGCCATTTCGGTTTAAGGTTCACTACATCCCCGGCAAAGACAACACCACTGCTGATTACCTTTCTCGGTGCCAGAGTGAAGACCAGGAAGTGGGGGAGTGTGTGATGGCCAAATCCATGGCCACACTCTGTCGGAGTTACCAGACAGAGGATGGGGGCCAGGGCTCAGCAGGCTTACATGCTGATTGGACTGCACCACTAGTTCCTGCTGGCAGGGGGAATTTGTAGTTTCTTTCTTTAGATAAGTTTTGTATTTAAGTAAATATTAGTATTTAAAGTTTAATATTTTTGATTTTCAATTTTGGGTCTTTAGTTTAGCCAAACTTAGCTGTACTGTTATTTGTTTTGTGTTATTTGTAGTTGTATTCTGTTTAGTTACCCCTATTGTGTCTTAATTGGTCTGATCAGCCAGTATATAAACCCCTGTGTGTCATTTCTTTGTTAGGTCAGTTATGTTTGTTTGTGCAGCCAGTTTGTTTACATTTTTTGCCTGAGTTCAGTTTTGTTTCTTTGACCTCTTTTATGAGCTCAGTTTATCTTTTGTTATTTATAATCTTTGGGTTAAAATAAAAAACCCTATTTTTCTAATATGTCCTGTGACTCCTCCTGTTTTTAACTCGGTCCATCACAGACATCCATCAGGTTCTGATGACTAGATCTGAGGTGATGTGGGCATGGAGGTGATCTGAGATATTTGGATGTGTGTCCATGTGGGGTCCTCTCCTGGATGTTATTGTGAGGATTTTAAAATGGATCCTGTAGATTCCTGGAAGCCAGTGAGCTCATATTGTATCTGTCCACACAGAGACAATCTGAAGGTAAAGGTCCATGAAGTGATACATTAATGTGAGCAGTGAACCAGGTGATCTAAGTAGTTATAAAGATTTAATGTTCCTGCTGATCCCACTAAGAACCAGCAGAACCTCTGATGGTCCACATCAGCTCAGTTTGGTTGAGATCCAGCAGATCTCACCAACCACTTCATGAAGCTTTCCTTTCCTGTTGAATTGCTCTCATGGTGCACACAAGAATCAATTTCTGATGGACTAGACTGGCTTTAGCAGATATTTCCTAGTGGGAAATATGTCCCACATGGAGCATGTTAGTCTGACATGGAGCCAGAAAGCAGCACAACATCATCATCAACACCCCAGAGATTAATATAAAGGTGTTTTCATTAGAACAGTTGGTTTCTGTAGATAATGGATCAAACCTCTGGAAATATAACAGGAAATATTTGAGTGCGTTCATTTTCCACAGATACCACAATTAGAAACAGCTCACTTCTCTGATGATGGAGGTCCAGGAGAATAAAAGTTAGTGCGATAATTTCTTAATTCATCACTCTTACAGGACACACAGCTGGGTTCTGGTTGTGGCTTTATTCGCTGATGGATCCTAATAGAAAAATATCTACTATAAACTTTCTGTGGAGGTTTGATTTAAAGATCATTTTTATTTTGACTCCTTGTAAAATCAAGAGGTGTGAGACACAATAGAACCACACAGATCATCGACTTCATGTTCTAAATGATTCCCATCAGAACCAGTCCAATCCTCCAACACATTCCTGATCATTGATCCTCCTAAATAATGTCCAGCCTTGTTTAAAGAGCAGAAATATGTTTCTGAGATTTTGGGTGATGTTTAAAATAAGACTCACAAAATCCATGTAAACTTTTTTTTTTAACATGAATCATTCATCAGATGTAGACAACAATACAATTATCAACCTAGACATTAAATTCACTTCTGCCTTTTTGTTTGTGTGTTTAGAATAAAAGTTTATTAAATAAATATGCCTGTTTCATTTGGAAAAATTAAAATGATGCAAAACAGAATAAAATGCAGTTAAATGTGTCAGGTCATGTCATGTCAACACAATAGTTTATGTGTCCTGATTGAGGATTTTCCTTGTTCTTTCCATTTTATATTTTAGAGGTTAAAGCAGAAAAGTGAGTTTATTCTGGTTAGATATTTTGTTTCCTGTTATTCATCAGCAGTAACTTCTCTTTTTGTTGGCCTCTAGGGAGGAGTATCACTACATGATTAATTGTTTATTCGATATCAGGGAAACATCTGGAAATCAGACCGGATTTCTAGATTTCTGTTAACCAGATGGACCTGGAGAAACTATGGGTAGAGAATGTGGATCTAAACAGACCTGATTAATACTCCAAAGATCTTTCATTAATTTAACAACAATCCAGTGGACTTCATTGCAGTCAATGGAGACTGTAGTAGACAGTATTAAACTGGCCGTAATAGCCAATAGTTATAGATAAGTAATAGTTAAGCGTTGTTCCATTGCTACTTTTTTAAGACGTGCTGAGCGGCTAACATTATACCTGTTGACTGCATGTAAAGTCAATCCCAGAAATCTTCTTTGTTGTTCAAATTCTGAATTTATTCCAGTCAGATGAAATTATTTGTGAACAATATACAATTAATCCAGTATACACGGCAATAGCATTAACAATGACTCTGTCACAGCAGTCAAAAACTTGTATGCCCTTCTGGGTTCAACACCTGTCAACTACCTGTCACCTCTTGGCTCATATTCTGGAGGCCACAGCCCCATCTAGTGACTAAAAACCCCAAAATACACATATTTGGCTCCTATATACTGGCCCTTAATTGGCATAATAAACATACTGTATATGCCAATTCCCACAACAATGATAATACAGGAGAAAATATGTGACACAAATGTGACATTAACACATTAATTTAGAGATCATATAACATGTAAAGTTTGGAAATTAGTCTCTCAATAATATTGGACTTAGTCTTCAACTTCACTGACCTCACGAAACCATAACCATCTGAAAACATTTCCAAAACCTTCCCAAAATGCCAGGATCCTCGAGGTGCAGAAGGATCCATTATGACCACAATATCTCCAACAGCAAGAGTTTTCCTCCTTTCATTCTATTTCTGCCTTTCTTGAAGCAGAGGTAAATATTCTCGAACCCATCTCTTCCAAAACATGTCAGTCAAGTATTGTACCTGTTTTCATCGTCTTTTTCCATACTGATCCTCCAGCTTATCTGTTCCATGGGAAAGTGAAGGTTTTCCTCGGAGCAAGAGCTGGTGATTGGGGGTAAGTGGCTCCAGATCATTTGGATCATCTGGGAGGGTTGTAATAGGGCAATCGTTCAATATGGCTTCTGCTTCACCCAATACTGTACTCAGCCCTTCATCAAGAGTTGGCTGACGCAGCACTAAGTTGAGTACTTTTCTCACCAGACGAATCATTCGTTCCAAAACACTACCAAAATGGGAAGCAGCAGGTGGATTAAAAATCCAATTAATTTCCACCTGTACCAAAAGTGACTTTATTGTGTCCTGGTTTAGCTTAACAATAGCTTATTTCAGTTCTCTCAGCACCAACAAAGTTTGTTCCATTATCAGACCATAAATGTTTAACTTGTCCTCTTCTGTTGATAAATCTCCTCAATGCATTGATGCAGGAATCTGTATCAAGTGAAACTGCAGTCTCCAAATGGATGGCTCGAATTGCCAGGCAGGTAAACAAAACACTGTATCTCCTGCAGCGTGCTCTTCCTCTTTTAACTTCAAATGGCCCAAAATAATCAACCCCAGTATTATAAAAGGGGTGGGGGTGTGGGAGTGCAAAAGGGGCTTCTGTTTGGCTACTGCAAAATTGTTTTGTAAACAGACATTCATGGATTTAAATGTCAGGTTCAAGCAATATTTTCCATCAGACGTTTCCATAATATTGAGAAACCTTTGGTCTTCTCTGGACATTTCTTGTTTATCAGCTGATCTTTCACAGAAATCATGGTCTTACTAGCTCTTGAGAAGTTTCTCCAGCTTGCTCACTGAGATTTTGTTCAGTGTTACATATGAGACTTCTTGAGTCCTATTGCTATCCAAGGACCCATTGACCACCCAGCCAAGTACAGTTCTGGCAGCATATGGACCATTATCTTGACTGTTAATAACTTTCCAAACTTCCAATAACCTTGGAGCATTGGTACCAATTAACAGATCAACCTCACTATATATAGATGGCATGTGAACTCTTGACAAATATGGCCACTTTATTAAATCTTCAGATGTTGCCATATCATCTTTGGTCACAGGCATTTGTCTCTGTGTAATAACTTCTGGCAAAGGATTAAATGTATTGCTCTCCAGCCCAGCCACCTCAAGATTACACAGAGAAAATGCTGAACTTATTTTAGCTTGGCCCATTGTTCGAAAAAGGACTTGTGTTCGCTTTCCAGTGAGGTTCAGTTGATGCATCAGCCTTTCAGAGCAAAATGTTCCAGTGCTACCTGGATCCAAGAAGGCATATATTTTTAGATGGCGCATTGTCCTTTCATTGCTTTAACCTTTACAGGGAGCACAGATAGCATTCCACGATCCTTACTGGCCCCTGTATGTCCACATGTTGCATTCACAATTTATGGTGACTGTCAAGTTCTGTTAGGTTTAATTTACTGTGTGATCCCCACTTGAAAAGGATAGGTCTCTACTGTGAAACATAACTGGATTTCACTCAAGGAGTCTTCATTTTAGTTAGTCCATCTTTATTTTCATAATTTTTGTAGTCCAACCACATAGGTGAAAAACTTCAAAACAAACAGAAACACATCTATTACAATCTGAAATTAACAAGATAAATACGTTGTGAAATTAACTAGATAAATTTCCACCCCTTTAAACCATTTAATCCTAAAGTATAATAAATAGCAAATGTTTTATAATAAAATTCAATGCCAATAAATAAATTAGCATATTTAACAACATTTAATTTCATAGTCAAACATCCTAACCAACATTTTTCTTTTCACTTTCTACTTCAATAAACACCAAGTGTATTGTCTTTTTTTTCTTTTTTCTTTCCAATAATATTAACTCTCAAACAATCAATCCAAGTCCATGTTCATGAGCAACAGTATTGCAAGCTTACCGGCTGTCCTTCACAGTTTTTTAGAAACTTTTGCACAGTTTCAATTTACGTGCTACCAGGATTGTTTGCTTTCATGCTGTGGCACTTCAAAACCAGGAGCGACAGGTCAGTCACCCCTTAAGTACCTACACTCTGATTGGTAGGAGATTGAATCCACCTGGTTCTCATCACTCCAGCAGAGAAGAAAGATGCAGTAGAGGGGTTTGGCAGATGGGAGTGGCTTGCTGGCAGTTTGTCAGAACAGTAACTCCTGTATTCCTGTTTCAGACTCAGTAAAAATTGTCTCTCTTCTTATATGTAGCACAGTTGGATGACTTTCATTACAAATTTCACAAGTTAATCATGCTTCACAATTCCTGCTAATGTGGCCTCACTGCAGACAGCCAAGACATAATCATTTTCTTCTCAACAGAAATACTTTGTCCTTGTGAAGTTTTCTTTTAAATGTTTTGCATTCTTCTAGTGGGTGAGGTTCAACAAGCCCAACAGCCATCACTTCCTCTAGCTGCAGAATGTTGCTAATCAACCTCTCCTGAATCACTCACAGATGTCACAGTGCTGGCCACTACAGTCCCCTTGGTCTTGATCCCAGGTTGTTGTCATTGACGACTGATGGATAATGTACTGAAGCTGTAATCTTGTAATTCTCTGAAGAAAGTATCTGACAAAATCTTGACATGTCACTCGATGAATGCAACCATATCACTAAATCCTGCCCGGTATCCAGTTGTCTCCATTATATCATAAGCTTTACTTCTCCAACACTCTTGTAACTTGTATGACAGCTTGGAAAGGATTGCTCTCATATTTACAGGCATGTCCAACTCCTGCACATACTCCAGCTGTTTCACTACATTACAGCAGCCACACAAAAATAAAGAATAACTCTGTAATGCCCTAATGTCCTCAGTTCTTATTGTTGGCCAAGACAAAGCCTTGTTAATATATGTAGTTGCAGCTTTGTAAGGGTTTCCAAATTGTTCTGTTGGCATTCTGTGATTCAATCCACAATGCCCTTTAAATACCCAGGTACTCCATCCAGCGATCCGATCCTCCTCAATCACTGACTGTCTGCCACTGTGTCCATCAGATCCTTTTGTGCTGCAGGCTGCAGCCTGATGCTTTAGCTCTGTAGCAATAGTCCAGATAGCAAACACTTCACCAGCTCATAGCAGCCCAAACTGTCTCAGTCTGCTCCACATGGTCTACATCACTTTGTTCAAAGACATCGGAGTTCATCAAAGTGCAAATAGGGCAAATTTTTGACAGTATACTAGCCAGTTTAATACTGCGTTAGTTAAGCGTTGATCCATTGCTGCTTTTTTATGATACTCTGAGCGGCTAACATATCTGTTGATAGCATGTAAAGTCAATCCCAGAGATCTTCTTTGTTGTCCAAATTTGTTCCAGTCAGATGAACCATTTGTGAACAAATCCATTTATTCCATGAAACACGGCAACAGCTTTAACAATGACTCCGCCACAGCGGTCAAAAACTAGTATGCCCTTCCGGGTTCAACACCTGTCAGCTCTTGGTTCATATACTGGACTTCATAGTCCCATCTAGTTACCAAAAACCCAAAATACACATATTTGGCTCCTATAGATACCAATGAAGTCCATGATACAATGTTCCTAAGTTAATTAATGGACCATGTAAGCATGGAGACATCAATGTCATTCATGTACAGTACAGACCAAAAGTTTGGACACACCTTTTAATTCAGTGAGTTTCCTTTATTTTCATGACTATTGACATTGTAGCTTCACACTGAAGGCATCAAAACTATGAATAACACATGTGGAAATATGCACTAAACAAAAAAGTGTAAAACAACTGAAAATACCCCTTATATTCTAGTTTCATCAAAGTAGCAACCTTTTGCTGTGATTACTGCTTTACACACACTCTGCATTTTCTTGATGAGCTTCAAGAGGTCGTCACCTGAAATGGTTTTCACTTCATAGGTGTGCCCTGTCAGGTTAATAAGTGGGATTTCTTGCCTTATAAATAGTCATGAAAATAAAGAAAATCCATTGAATTAGAAGGTGTGTCCAAACTTTTACTCTGTACTGTATGACATATTAAAAGAAAATAACCTAATATTGATTCTAATGTTTTCATTACAACAGAACGCAACCGATCTTGTTATCATCACATGGCTACAATAACAGATATAAACAGAACAGTTACAGCAGTTAGAAACAGCTCACCTCTCTGATGGTGGAGATCCAGGAGATTTAAAGTAAATGAAATCATCCTTTGACATGTCGCTCTTAAAGGACACACAGCTGGGTTCTGGTTCTGGTTCTGGTTTGAGTCTCTGATGGATCCTGACAGAAACATGATGATTAAAACTTAATCAGCAAAGAGGAGCAGCAGCAGCTTCATCACCACGTCTGTTCTGGCCTGATATAGTGAACGCTGTGTGAAAAGGGCTGTGGACAGTTAGAGATGGTGACCTCACCTCTGACCTTTGCTCTGGCTCTCATCTTCCCCACACAGAGTGGTTTTAGAGGGAGGGACTCCCTCCTCTCTGTCCTCACACTGATCCATGCTGCTGAATTCACATCAGCTCACACACACTTTCTACCTTCACCTGCAGAGGAAACACACATCATTCATCTGCACATCAACTCTGATCATCCTTTACATCATTAGAGCTGGAAAAAGATCAGCTGCTCCTCCTCTGATTGGCTCTTCTTCTCTGCTTCATATCAGTGTCAGGTGAATGCAGTCAGACAGCAGAGAGGCAGAGGAAGCTGCCATCAGCTGCTGCACTTCTACTATCAGTCCACTAGATGGAGACATGGAGCAACATTTACATTCATTGATTCAACCTGAACAGGAAGTATTTTAGTTAGTTAATTATTAATCACTACAAGTGGATTGTATGCAGCATCAAAGATTAACTATTTAATAATCTGACTGAATTGAACACATGTCAAAAGTACTATTTTATAATAATAATAATAATAATAATAATATACATTAACATTTTAGATTTAAAAGAAGCAACAAGACACTGTTGTTTCTGAGTTTAACAGTGGAGACCAGAGTTTGATTCCAGGAAATGAAATCATGAAGCAGTTTGTTCAGAGAAGAAAACAAAGAAACATCAGCTGTTCATCATTAAAGTTCTAAATAATCTAATAATCCTCCAGATTAACCTTAAAACAGAGAGATGAAACTTTCAACTGAAAATGTTTTCTAAACATCAGAAAGCAAAAACTAGCAGGAAAATTCCTAAAATCAAAGTTCAAGTAGATACAAAAGAAACCGAATCAAACTTATACTTTGTTCAAACGGTCCAAAGGGTTGATGAAGAGAATCTGAACAACAAACAGAGATACAACAACCGGACTGGACCACACCTTAAAATGTGAATTTAAAGTGAAAGTAAATGTGGCCGATGTTGCATAACTGGTGACATCACAGGTCACCTGAGTTAGTTTCTTCTTTCAGAGTCAAGTCCCGCCCCTTTCTGTTTGCTGCAGCCAGGTGTACTTGCTCCGTTCTGCGCAGAGGCGAGAGGTCTCACTCTGAACAATATCTCCTCTATCTAATCAGATGCTGGGTGCTAGAATTCTAGTATTTTAATATATTTATTGATTTGTCTTAAAATTTTACATTTTCATAACGTTCAGTATTTTGTTTGTGTCAAATAAAAACCTTGTAATTGTCTTTTTATCTTTATTTGTTTAATTGATTGTTTAATTACTACTGTTTGTTATGACCAGTCTAAGAGTGGCCAGATCATCAGATGAAGGATGAATCCTCTTCAGACCCAAAGCAGCCAACACACACAAAATTGAACATTTTAAAATGTTATTTATTTTTAAAAAGATGTATTTTTGATTGAGATGTTACAAGAAGTGGATCATATGACTTCAGAGAGCTAATGCCCAAAACAACAAACAAAAGGAAACTCTGAATATTAAGCAACTTACCTAATTGAAAGTAATTAAACCAAATGACAAAAACTTAATTCACTAACTAAGAAAAACATGAGAAAACTAATGAAACAGAAAGAGCAGCTCTCTCCTACAAACTCCAGAAATGTACATGGTGTTAAACAGTGTGGCCGGTTGGGATGAGCTGAGGATGGACGGCAGGAAGTCCATCCATCTGTCAGTAGCTTTTATATCCGTCACTCACCATGTCAGGACCTATCAGAGAAAGGCACCTGCACACTCATATTTACATAATTAATTTTCCTTCACTGACCCAAAACATTTTTACTATGCAAAACAAAGTAAGTGACAGTAAATAAAGTTATATTTGAAAAATAACATCTACACACTTCAATTTTTCTTTATGCTGTACTCGAAAAATCAGTTTAACTTCACAGGTGCTGGCTTGAGGCAGAAAATGGCTCTTTTTAGTTTAAAAACAGTATTTTTAAATCATTAGTATGACAGATGAATTGTGACTTTTTACAGATACCAGTTCTGCCAATCTAGTGAAAATAAAGCCTTTTATCTCATAATTATGACTTAACTAACTCACTATTTCACATCTCCACTAAGTCTTAGCGGAGATGTGGAACAGAAATACAAGTTTTGTTTGTTTTTTCAATCAAATTGGATCCATAACTTCTAAATAATTGCAGAAAAAAACAACACAATACAAAAAAGCATCAATCTTCTGTTGTGTAGTGAATAAAAGCATATTCATGTTGAGGAAGTGAAGGTTGTCTGTATCTGGTGAACTCTGAAGAACCTTGGATAATATCAGTTAAAACATTTAATTTTCCTTTGGGATCAAAAAGGTATTTTTATTGAATTTGTGTCAGTTAATCTCAGTATTAGCCATAAAATGTCCTTCCTGCAGGCATGTTGGATCAGACACGTCTCCATTTAAACACAATTTCCAGATATAATCTCAAATTCAAACAATAAACAAGCAAACTTTTTCATTCTTCTTGTATTTTTTTCCTGCTTGTATTTTTTTCCACCAGCAGCAGTAAAACAAATAGTGGAAAGAGAAACTTTATTAGAGCATGAATTTGACAGATTTTTTGCTTCCTCAGAGGCCGAGGTTTTAACTCGGTCAGCACAACGCAAGCAGGACTTTCTGATAATGTCCTTTGGTGTCGTTCTGTTAAAAAACAAAATCAGAAACATTATTGATGTGGTTTGAAACGTAAACATAGAAACAGTTTGGGAAACGTATTTTACCAAGATGTCCTCATGTAGGGTTCTCTCAAACATTGCCCGGTTCTCCTCTACGACCTTCTGCAGGTCGACCTCGGAGCGGCTCACCAGGATCCGGATCAGAGTGTGATCACTCATACCGTGACCCTGGTAAGGCAGAAAATGGACCAAATGAAGTTTTGGTTGGAAATTTTGATTCCTTTTCATGGATCAAACTAAGTTAATTAAATTATTATGTGTGGTTACTCTAACAAAAACTGTATGTTGCATAAAAAACTTTAACAATCTTAGAAATATAGTTTGCCAAAAGTTACTTTCTACACAGCAAAAACTCAAAATTATGATTTTATGCTGATTATTTGTGCTGGTTTGTGCAAAACGTTTGACACCATTTTTGTCTGATTTCATAAAAGTTGGGGGGCTGGTTGACCTTTTGACCTTTATCCTTTCTGATAGGTTTATTTTAATTCCTATCTAGCAAAGATTCAAACCAGAGTCAGAGGCATGATTGTCTTTTCTGCAGAAATGAGGGAAGATCCGAGACGCGATGAATCACTGTAAAACTCTGTCTGGGATCAACTCTGCCAGATCTTTCTCTGCATTTGGTTTTATTAGAAAATACAAAGAAGGAGGTTGGGCCTTCTCACATAGTCACACAAAGAATTTGACCAATGACCTTTTTCTACAGGGTGCTCTGGAACCTTCTGTGGACATGCCCTTAAAAGGGCATGGCTGACCACAACTAATCAGTTACAGATGGAAGCTGATACCACAGGAATGTTCTAAGTCTCTAGCCTCCAGGCAAACATCCTAAAAATGGTTAATAGTATTTCACAGAAGAGAATGAGTCAAGTAAACAACACACAAAATAATAATATGAAAACATAACCTTTCAAATACACTCACAAGTAAATGAACTTAGATAATTATTCTAACACTTTCATTAATATCTTCAAAGCCAAAGCAGCACAAACGACAATTTTTGCTGCACAAAGCAGCACAAATGTAGTCGAGTTAATTGACGCCCATTTTGTCTGATTCAAGAAGGTGGGGGGCCAACTTCACTCAGGTCGGCCCCAGGCCTGGCTCCAGGGTGGGACCTCATGTCCGGCCAGTACAACCACTGTTTCCAGTGGTCGTTTCATCATAATGGATCTTTGGGCGGCACTTGGTCTGGTTCCTCACCTAGAACCTGTCTGCACTGGGTGGCCCAACCAGAGGCATGAAGCCCCGACAGCTTAACTCCCAGAATGTGTGTGTGTGTGTATTTATGTGTGTATATTAAGTAACTTGTTAATTATGTAGGAATGAGAGAAAAAGGAAGAAATTCATTCTTTAACATGAGGAAACGAGCACATTGTGGTGTTAAGCATATTATGACTTTTGGTTCATTTGTGAGGTGAAATTTGTTTATTTTCTTTTTTTTAAATGATTTTTAGGCTCTAATAAAGTTTTTTAGGCTCTAATAAAGTTTTTTAGGCCGTTATTTAACAGGTTGAACAGGAAATTGGGAGGAGAGAGAAGGAAATGACATGCAGCAGATTCTGCAGGATTGGGAATTAAACCCAGGTTGACAAACAAAACCTATAAGTAACGTCCTAAACAAAACATAATTTGCTGTCTTACTATAAATCTGGTTAAAAAATAACTGAATTATTCATTTCTAAGCCAATTTTTCTTCTCTTTTATACAAGTAGACAACACATAAGCTCAACAACACAAAAGCTTTATATTTATTACAAAGTATTGATCTAAGAATTGATTTCTTCCTGTAATGGAAATGATTTCTGATTAAGTTTTCTGTTTTCATGCTTTCATGGATTGTTCTTCTTTTTACCTTTTCTACAGGTTTTCATGTTAAATTGCACTTTTTTGTTAAGTTTGTTAAACTACCTTGAATCCGTTATTCTATATAAAGACTAACAGAAAGATCACACAGTAACTTTTATTTTTGATAAAACCTGTTTTGTTCTTATAACAAACAAACCAGATAAAACAAGTTTGGGTTTCTTTATGGTTCAGAGAATTAAATTATGATTACAATTATCATCTAATAGGCCTGTCACGATAGCAAATTTTGCTGAGCGATTAATTGTCTCAAAAAATTATTGCGATAAACGATAATATTGTCTGAAGACCTTTTTACACTGATTTAATGGAAATGACGTAATAATGCATGTGATTTCCTGCCAAAGATAGATACACTTTATTTTCAAAAGAATATTTAACACTGGAGCTGAAAAACAAAATAAACAAAATAACCAAAAACAAAATGGATTCTCAGTCTCCATTAACAAAAAATGTACTTGATAAAAACTAAACATAAAGCCAAAGTGGAAATAAATACTGCATTCAACCTAAAGAGTGCAGATTATGAAGTCTGTATATTATCCCTCTATGGCATGGCGTTGCCCTCAGGCAACAAACCACATATCTGTACCTCACATTGCTCCTTTATTTTATTTTTTGGGGGGCATGATTTTTGACATATTTTTGTCCGAAAAAAAGTTTTTTTATGAATATAGTTTTTGTTTGATTTGTATTTCATTTCTCATAATCAGTGTAGAAAATCTTGGTGTTCTAGACCAATGTTACCCTGAGGCAACAAACCCAAATCTGGTTCCAGGAGGTGTCAGAGTCCGATTTTATGATTGACATGTAATTAGGGACCACCAAGCTCCCAAAGAATGCAGGAAAATATTTTTTCCCCCAAAAAATAAAAAGTCATGCCATAGAGGGTTAAGTTGCCCTTCAGTAATAATTAGATTTAAATAGAGAAGATGGGCACATCGACTACCTGATGCAATATTTCACACTACATGATTTTTTACTCCTATTTTTCCCCTTACAACAATCTTAGAAAGTTGATCTTTCTAAGATTGTGTGGTGTGTTACGGTAGATCGTCGTTGCCGCTCCGATCTAAATCAGGGGTTTTCCCCGACTGGGATCTTAACGCAGCCTGTTGAATGTGACAGGCAGCCAATCAGAAAGTGCGGATTCTCCTCTGTGTTTTCTGAGGGGAAATTACGTCGGGGAATCCCAAACAGCTGACACGGCGCAACCCGAAGTCCAGCGGACATTGGAGATGATACGTGGAAACAACATTAATGTTTATTCAACATGCAAAGAATATAGAAATGACAAGAGGAGGAGTTGGAGCGAAATTGTTACCGCAGTTGATAAACCCGGTAACTTTTCAGCTGTTCTTCGTTAACGTGACGTAAATAGGTTATAATGATTTTCATTCAGTCAGGACTTTACGCTGACACTAGTTACATGCATTGCAGGTAGATTGTTGTAAAGCATTGATTAATGTCTGGTTTTAAAATTAGTTCACTGGACTTGTAGCCATTATTTTGTGCCCATTGTTGGACACCACACGGCAGGAACGAACCCGATCGAACCGTTATACCTAGGATTTCTGTCGGCTAATGTGTGGTCTGTCAGGTTTTGAAAATGGGCCGACAATCGGCCGACAGCTCTAAGATCGTGTCGTGTGCGCTGGGCTTTACACTGAGGAAATGAGGAAGGGAGGAGTCAGTGGAGAGCACCGGAGTTGAGCCTTTTTTCATTCGGTGTCATCAACAGAAAGAGAAAAAGGCCGGAAGAGACGATAATGCCGATAATTGAAATGACGTCGATAGTTTTAATTTATCGTATGATTAATCGATTTATCGTTTATCGCGACAGGCCTATCATCTAATATTATGTACAGATTTAATTCTAATCTTAATTTAACATCCTGGAACCTGAAGAATCCAAACCTGTTAAATCAACTTTTTTATGTTTGGTATAAAAAAAAAACAGGATTTATCAAAGAAAAACAGGTGAATGGACTGAACTTGTGTCGTGCCTTGCTGGTCATGTTGACCACTCAAAGCGCTTCACACTACAGTCACATACATTTACACCGACATGCAGGTCGGAGGGCAACTTGCCGCTAAGTGCCCCGCCCCGGGGCAGCTCAACATGTGGCTGAGGAAGCTGGAATCGAACTTACAACCTTCTGGTCACAAGACGACCACGCTACCCACTGAGCCACAGTCGCACTAAAAAAGCCACTGCATGATCCTTTTGCTAATCTTCTTTAAAATACAGATTTAAACAGTTTAAAAGCTACAATTCAGTGCAATTTAATATAAAAAGTGAGTAGAAACGGTAAACTAAAGGACAAACCATAAAAGCACAAGTACAGTGGAAATAAACAGAAATCATTACTATTAAAAGAAGAAATTTTAACTCTTAAATCAATACGTTGCTATAAAAATTGAGCCCAGTGTTGCTGCAGTGCTAAAACAGCGAAGGGAAAAGGGCTAACGTACGGCTAATTCAATTAATTTTAAAGTTTAACAATAAAGCTGCACATGTGTTTGGGGTTTCTTCAAATCTTTGGGGGCAATTTGCAGTGACCAACTGACCTGACCTACATGTTTTAGGAGATGTGGGGGGAACCGGAGCACCCGGAGAAAACCCACGCAAACACGGGGAGAACATGCAAACTCCACACAGATGGTCTCTGTGAAGACGCAGCGCTAACCGCTGCACCACCGTGCTGCCCACGTTTTTTCCAGTTGGGTTGGGAAGGGATCTATTTTCTAGTTTGTCAATGGGGGATAAAACTTTAACGTTTTAAATTTGACGGAGCGTGGCCTGGCGCCCCGTACACAGAGGCTACAACCTCCATGAGTTTGATTCCTCTTTTCCTCTCTTGCTCGTCTTTCTCCTTCTCTCAATATCAAAATCCAGAACATTAGACATGTTCTTGATTGTCTTCACTCTTTAGTTTAGTTTTTTTTTTTTGCTTCTTCCATCGCAGAGTGTTCCGTACTCTTTTCCAAAATGAAATTTTAGATATTTTCTTCTTACCATCCTGCATGATTTTAGTATCCGGATTGTCCAAATCCTCCAGGACGGTTTCTCCAGTGATCTCTGTCTCTTCTGTGGATTCCGGATCCATGGAACAACCTGATAAAGTTTCTCCTGAGAGTTTCTCCTCTGAAGAAACCTCTTGACTAAAGACTTTAACCAGGTCCACTTGGCTCTGTGAGTCTTCCTCCTCCTCTTGGGAATCTGTGATGTGTTTTTGTTGTATATCTTCTTCCTCAAGTCTCAGAGTGTCGAGCAGCAGGAGATCCTCTTTCGTTCTTTCCAAATCATTTTTCACACATCTGATCTCCTGCTGGTATTTCTCTGCTTGCTGTTTAAATGCAGTGACTTCATTTTCATACCAACAGTTTAGTTCTTGGTACAAACCGTTGACCTTCTCCAGCTCAGCCTGGGCACTGCTTTCCTTCTCTTGAAGGATTTGAATTTCTGTTGTTGCGTTTTGTTGGAGGACAGCAAACTCAGCTCTCATTTTGTCCAGACTCGCCTTGTCCTTCTCTGATTTCTCCAGATGTGCTTTTCTTTCCTGCTTTATTTGCTTCTGGTAGGTTTCAACCTGCTGCTTTAAATCCATATTGTCTGTATCAAACCTACCTTTTAGCTCCTTGTGCGAAACATGAACCTGATCCAATTTCTTTAGCATCTGCTTCTCTCTCTTTCTCAGAATTATGATTTCTCTTTCCATTTTTTGGAAGAGCTCCTCCTTCTCAGCTCTCAGGTTGTTGACGAGCGTCAGATTCTCTTTCTCTCTTTCTATGTTGGCGTCTTTCTCACGTTTCACCTCCTGCCTCACCAGAGAAATGTCTGCTTCATACTTACATTGCAGCTCCTTGTAGGAACTCTGGAGTTGGTCCAGTTCTTCTTGGACAGCCTCAGTTTTCTTTCTCTCAGCCTGTATTCCAACTACAAATGCTTCCCGGCTGAGGAGGTGGGCCACCTTTAACTCCTCTAACTCTTGCTGCAAGGGCTTCTCCTTCGTGTTTTTCACACTGTTGTAAAATTTGGAAGCTATGTTTGCAGCGTAAAGTTCTGCTGGATCACTGGACATCTCTTCTCTCTCTTCTCTCTCTAGTCTCTCTAGTTCCCTCTTTGCCTCTTCGGCCTCGTTGATAAGCGTTTCTCTGAGAGCTTCCTGCTGTTTTAGTCTCAGTTCCATCTCTTCCAGTTTGGCCTCCAGCTCGGCCGGGTTTTGGTCGTCTTCTAACCTCCCCTTGCAACAAGACTTCAACTCCTCAAAGTCTTGTTGCAAGGGCTTCTCCTTCATGTCTTTCACATCGTTGTGAACCTTGGAAGCAGTGACTGCAGCGTTAAGGTCTCCTGGATCACTGGACATCTCTTCTCTCTCTTCTCTCTGTACTCTCTCTAGTTCTCTCTTTGCCTCTTTGACCTCGTTGATAAACCTTTCTCTGAGAGCTTCCTGCTGTTTTAGCCGGAGTTCCATCTCTTCCAGCTCGGCCTCCAGGTCGGCCATGTTTTGGTTGTCTTCTATCCTGGTGCTCTCCATTTCCAGACTGGAGTCCAGTCTTTGGGTTTCCTCATCTAAGAGATCCAGATGTGCAGTAGCGAAGCTGCCTTGTGTCATGAAGTGCGGGTGGTGAGAGTGGTGAGGCAGACGCACCGGACCCAGGTCAGATGAATATGAAGATTTTAATAATAAATAAGTCCAACAACGAATAGCAGGCACATGGAAACACTGACGACAACAAGGCTAGACATTGACGTTGACATTGACGTTGACGTTGACGAGGACCCGACGAGGAACAAGGAACACAGGTGGAGTTAAATACATGGGAGGGTAATCACAGAAACGAGACACACCTGGGAACAATCAAGGGGAGGACAGGACAACGAAGAGACTTAAGGACACAGAAAACTCTAAATAAACACAGAAAAACACAGATCCTGACAGTACCCCCCCCTCAAGGGCGGCTACCAGACGCCCACAAAACAAAAACACAACAAGGGTGGGCGGAGGGGCGCTGGACGGGGGGCCAGAGTCCAGAAAAAACAAAAAACAACCCACCGTTGTGGGCGGAAACACAGGAAGGGCCAAGAGTCCAAAAAACAACAAAAAACTACCCACAGGGTGGGCGGAGGCAAAGGAGGCGGGAACCACGGAGGTGGTCCGGCGGTCGTCCGCGGCGCCGGAGGCGGGAACCACAGAGGCGGTCCGGCGGCCGTCCGAGGCGCTGGAGGCGGGAACCACGGAGGCGGTCCGGCGGCCGTCCGCGGCGCTGGAGGCGGGAACCCCGGAGGCGGTCCAGCGGTCGCCCGTGGCACTGGAGGTGGCGACGAGGAGTTCCGGGGGCCGCCCACAGACGGCGACGACGAGCCCCCCGAGGCAGGGTCTCTGGTGGAGCACAGGGGGTCTCAGTTGGAACGCGGGGGGTCTGGGTCTCGGGAGGAACGGACAGAGTCTGGGTCTCAGGTGGAACGCAGGGGGTCTGGATCTCAGGTGGAACGCAGAGGGTCTGGGTCTCAGGTGGAACGCAGAGGGTCAGGGTCTCAGGAGGAACGCAGAAGGTCAGGGTGTCAGGAGGAACGCAGAAGTTCAGGGTCTCAGGAGGAACGCAGCAGGTCAGGGTCTCAGGAGGAACACAGGGAGTCTCTGGAGGAACACAGGGAGTCTCTGGGGGAAGTCCAGGGCGAAACCTCGGAACCGGCTGCGGAGGCGAGCCGGGAAGCCTTGGAACCGGCTGCGGAGGCGAGCCGGAGCGAAGCCTTGGAACCGGCTGCGGAGGCGAGCCGGGGCGAAGCCTGGGAACCGGCTGCGGAGGCGAGCCGGAGCGAAGCCTTGGAACCGGCTGCGGAGGCGAGCCGGAGCGAAGCCTTGGAACCAGCTGCGGAGGCGAGCCGGAGCGAAGCCTTGGGGCTGGCTGCGGCTCCGGAAAGCGACGAGGGGTCGGGTGCACCGGCGGCTCACGTCGCTGTCTCCGAGCGGGCAGCGGAGGTGGCGGCTCCGGAAAGCGACGAGGGGCCGGGTCTACCGGCGGCTCACGTCGCCGTCTACGGGCTGACAGCGGAGGTGACGGATCCGGAAGGCGAGACATTGACGTTGACATTGACGTTGACGAGGACCCGACGAGGAACAAGGAACACAGGTGGAGTTAAATACATGGGAGGGTAATCACAGAAACGAGACACACCTGGGAACAATCAAGGGGAGGACAGGACAACGAAGAGACTTAAGGACACAGAAAACTCTAAATAAACACAGAAAAACACAGATCCTGACACCTTGGGGGTTTTGCTGGACTCCCGTTCTCGCCTGGGGTCCCATCATTTTGTTGCAGTATTGCTGAAATAAGTGAAACATTTCTCCTCAATACAATCACTAAAATGGTCGATTGGTAAACTACCTGAAAGAGCTTTGCGCACGTCTGAACTGGTCAGTGATATTGCAAGCAATGAAAAATATGCAGAATTGTGTTACATACAATTCTGAGTTGATGACATCACAGACTGCATCGCCAGTGGCATCACAGAATCTGCCTTTGCTGGCGGTGTGACATCATTCCACCACCAAATATCTCACTATTTATTCTTGTTTACATTCAAAATAGTCCATGATTCACTCGTTTTTATCCAAAGTCATTTCCGTTTTGGGCCAGATCAAAAACCTGAATGTTCATAAAGGGCCTGTTGTGCCAGAACATATTGATAAAAACCAATGAAACTGTTAAAATATCAATAAATAGGTGTTTCAGCATCAATAAGTGTTTCTTAAAATAACATAATATTGAACATCTTTTCACACTAATCAGTTCATCCAGGATTGTTTTTGTGCTTTTCTGCTAGCAACATCACAGATTTCGTGGCGCTAATTTAGAAATATCTGTAAGAAATTTTTTACAATATTTGCGCTAACATATGATGTTAAATGTGATCTTTTATTAATCTCTCTATCGGTCATGGACTATAACTTGACATCAGGTCAGGCTGAGACAGCAGGCACTTGAACCCAAATGTTTATGGACAATTTTGAGAAAAAATGTTGATGAACTCAGAAAACATGTTGATAAACTCAGAAAACATGTTGATATACTCAGAAAACATGTTGATAAACTCAGAAAACATGTTGATAAACTCAGAAAACATGAGGGGACCTGTTGATTTTTGTTTGAATTTGCGGTTATTTGTAAAAACTGGAGGGGCCCATTGCTATGATTTGGAGTCTAGAGGGCCACATAAAACGCTATGGCGGGCCAGATTTGGCCCTCGGGCCTTGAGTTTGACACACGTGCCATATATGATAATCTATAGAACTTTTTTCAATATCTAAACATTTTGAAGTTAATTTTGCTTGTTTAGTGAAATATTTATTTTCTTTTGTATTGTGGAAAAAGGGAGTGTGAAAGAAAATTTATAATAAATCGATGTAAACAATATGAAAAAGTAAAATATAAAAACTAAAACTATTGATTTATAAATCTTGTTGAAAGTTGGTTAGGATTGATTAAGCCTCGTTGTTAATATCAGGCTTAAATTTCAAAATTGTAAATGAGTAAATGTTGTAATGTACTAATATTGTTGTGGTTTGTTTATGTTGTCATAGCAACTGCCTAGCAAGATGGCTGGCAGTTAAAACAATGAATGTTGTAATCTATAGTTTCAGTATGTTTTTGTTAGCTTTTTAAAGGCAAGATGTAGTTCTTATTATAAATAGTTTATAGTGAGAAAATAAATGTGTGTATTTTTTATCTGGTTTCAACTGTAAATAAACTTTTCCAAATTTTAATCTTCTAATCAAAGTTAAATTACACATTAACACAAAACTGTTCAGTTTAAATGTCAATAACTAGAAGCAAAGTTTAGTGCTTTAATGATTAAACACAAAATTAAAGCAACACTTTCACATTTTTTATTGTGAAAACCGCAAATTCGCATAAGACGACCAAGCAAGAATTTCACAGGATGAACTTACGTTTTGCGGAGGTGTTTAATTTAAAGTCAGAGTCAGATCAAGCAGCAGAGAGGTGGCAGCTTGTTCCAGACTCATTATTTACAACTTTAAAAACTAAAATCAGTTGGAAACATCAGGAATTTGGTCCATTAAGAGAAGTAATAATAAATGTAAACATTACTGCTGTTAATTGAGTAAAGTCTGTTTCCACTAAGAACTGTGAGCGTTTCCTCCAGTCTGAGTTCGGCTTTAATCTCCTGCAGGAAACCAAATCTCCACGTCTGGACTGGAGTCGCCATGGCAACAACTTTCCAAATGTAAGGATAGTGGATCGAGACCGCATGAAAGCTGATGAGTTGTTTTTATTTAGTGTTGCTCTTTATAGCAAAAGTGATTAGATATGTTGTTTTGAAGCAACAATCTTTAGTTTAAATTAAAACTTTATGTTATTGGCAAATCAACAAAAAACTCTTCAGATAGAGGAAAAATACTGTATGGAGGAATAAACGTGCCTCAATCAAGATATAAATAATTATTCATATCATAGTTGTCACCTTAAACAGATTAGCTAACAAAGCTAACATCTTGTATTCTACATATGTAAAGATTTTAATTTTTAGATAAGAAATATGTAGAAAATTATATCTTTATGTCAGTTTTATTTTCTACAACATAGTATTAGGTCCACACTAAGAAAAACATATAAAAATAAAATTACAAAATAAGTGTATCTGTTGTCATGTGTGTGACATAATCTTGGTGAGCCAGACTAAAATAAGAGATAATAAGAGATAAAATAAGCATTCTGAGACAACCTACCTGAAAACCAAACCTAAATATGAGAAGAAAGTCGACATGGAGTAAGTACTGGATGAGATCATTGGGGAACCCAGAGCTCATCAAAATGTCCCACTATCTAAAGTGCAATGAACCGGCAGGTGAAGGATTCAGTGGACAGACCAGCATCCCATAACATAATGCAAATACATTATTATTATTACGTAATAATATATACACCACAAAATGAGTTTATTATAGACTTTGTACATTGTCAATGCTCTTCTGATTCAACTAAATAATACAATTTTAAAGTATGCACTGTGAGTAGTATTTTACCTTAACATGCGTTGGGGTCACTACAGTGGACAGATATTTTCTTATATGTATATATGTTTTTCTGTTATAAATGCACACAGACCACTAAAGTGAACATTAGTGCATCATACAATACACTGCCATCTACTGGCCATCCACCTAAAGTACAAGAAAATTTAGTTAAATCCAACTATGGCAAACAGACAAAATAATGCTGGACAAATCAGTAATATCCAGTATCTCCTTCTCCTGTATGTAAAGTAATCCCTAAAAATAATAATACTGATGTATTATCCAAATAACAACTTTGTATTTGGAGAAAATTACAACTAATCACTTGTCCACTAGAGTGGACATCATGCATCAGTGGCAATATTTTTGCAGGTACTGATATCATTACTGTGACTATAGTTCTACAAACTGTACCATTTCCAGCAAGTATTTTGGCTGTAAAAGCACGGACCTATATTTTAGTTTTTAACTTGAAGATTTTGAAAGGAAAAAATGTCCATTGTTTCCGTTAAGAAGTAAAGTTTTTATACTTTGCTGGCCAGTGGCAGGAGTAGTGACAGAGATGAGGATGATGAAGAACCTTTGGACACTGAGGTAAATCAAGATGTTGAGGGACATGAAATAACTGAAGATGCAGCAAATGACAGAATATAAACCAGTATGAATGTCAAACCAGAAAAGAAAATGTGGCCTTAGCAGAACAGGAACTGGAGACATTTCCAGGAATGAATATGGAAACTCGTCATACCTCAGACACCCAAGGTCAAGAATGTATTGATCATCAGAGCAGGTCTTCATCTTGACATGATATTAAGTGTTTTTTTACTTCTTGGAGACAATGAATCTTTTACATTTCAAGGCATCTGTAGCTTGTGTGATAATAAATGAGGATTCATCCGGCAGCTCAAGTGTGCCAGTCTCATCCCATCACCATCAAACCTCAGACTGCTGAGTAAGGCAGTGATGTCTCTAGGAACATCCTGCATGGTCTAGTTTTCTGCCTTGTTGTAACGTCCTCCTTAGCATGTCAGTGTCCTGCTTAGGCCTTCTAATGAGCCATCATTTGGTCCAGGTTTGTTGAATCAGGGAGAGAACTAAAACATGCAGGATGGCGGCCCTCCAGGACAGACTTTGGACACCACTGGTCTAAGGCACCACATGAGATCAGGCTGAGGCCTGGAGAACACTGGCCATACATCACTGATGCCAAAAATATCAACATGCATTGAACCAGCCTGCACACAAAAAACTAAATACATTTTCATCCAATGTGATGTTTGCAACCTCAGTGCTTTGAACATTTTCATACAAGATACATTTGCATTTTTATAGGTTTATAAACAAAGAGACTGAACTGTCATCTTACAGAAAACTGTCATGTTCAATATTGTTAGTTTTGTAAAATTGAAAATGTCCACAATAATATCATACTGTCTAAGAGGAGCCAAGATAATAATAAAATGAGATCAAGATGTTTAATGAAAGTAAGTGAATAAAGTGATGTAGTAGTGAACATTAGACTATGATGAGAGCTGAATGCAATGTTTTATTTGTATACATTCTGTTAACTAATGTCAAAATATATTCACATTATGATATACAGCATTTCATTAGTAAAAAAATTAAAGCGCATGTTGTCCACCTGAGTGGACATTTGGGTAAATCCTAGAAATATATATATATATTTTTTTTTAAATTCTTTTCACACCAATTTTATGTCTTAAGAAAATCAAAAACACTTTGGAAAAATAAAACTGACTTTAAAAAAATCATAATTAATGCATGAAAGGGTTCAGAGATCTTACCTACCAACAGCCATCATGATCTACAATAAACCTTTGAAGACTTTGAATTTATTAGTTACAACATTTTATTTCTCTTTGGGATCAATTAAGTATTTTTGAGTTGAATTTGAATTAGCTGGATGAAAATAACCAGCGCAGCAATAATTCAGATCGGTTTCTTCTGGAGAATTTGTGTTGGATTTATAAAAGTTTCACCAGATCTTCACTCTATAATTGTATGGAAACATTAAGCAATCTGAATGATAAATGAAAGTAAAAAACCAAGAGAGAAACAAAACATCCTGAGATTCATTGTGAATCTTTGACTGGAAACAGAAAAAACAACAAGTTGATCCAGTTATAATCCTGGAATAATCCCAGGGTTGTGTGAAAAGTTTAACCAAGAAACAGTTTGGATCCATGAAAATATGTTTCTGTACGAAACAGACATGTAGAGACTGAACTATCTTTTAATCAGTGAGAGATTTTCTAGCAGGAGGAAAATCTTTAGACTCTTTAGACTCTTTAGACTCAACTCAGCACAGAAACACTGAGGAACCAGAACTGAACCAGAACCCAAATCCAGGAATCAGAGGTTCAGTGAATGTGGTGTTGAAGGTGTGGAGGAGGATCAGTGAGTCAGAGGAAACTCTGTAGAAGGACAGAATGCCAGCAGGACAGTCCACATACACTGCTACTCTGTTAGAGACAGAGGAGGAGGAGAGACGAGTTTTTATGTTATTGTACCAGACAGAGTAACCAACATCAGAGCATCTCAGACTCCAGGAATGATCATTCCATCCAAACCAACAGTCTCTACTGTCTCCTTTCCTCCTGATTCTTCTGTAACTCACTGATATATAAACTGTTCCTCTCCACTCAACCTCCCAGTAACAGCGACCAGTCAGACCAGTTCTACACAGCAGCTGAGGCCAGTAATCAAATCTGTCTGTATGATATGGATATGATTGAAGCTCCTTCACCCATGTCACCTTCCTGTTGTCTTCAGACAGTTTGAGCTCTCTGTTCACTGTGTTTGTGTCGATGGTGAGTTGACATGAATCTGATGGAGAGAACAAACACAATCCAGCTGCAGTTATTGATCATTTATTGACACTTTGATGATGACTCCTGAATGAGTGATGTGACAGTTTGAAGATGGTTGAATGTGAGCTGCTTTGTTGTCATGAATCAGATGAAAAACACACTTACACTTCCTCAGACCTGGTGTCAAGAATGGGACTCCAGCAGGCTCCACCCTGAAAGGAGGAGGGGGGTCAGACCATCAGTCTCTTTCAGCACTTCCTCTACCAACCAACACCACCAGGTGGCGCTGCACACATTTACAATGAGACCCAGAAGAAGAAACAGCATCCTGAATCCAGCAGCTGCAGTAACAGGTTGTAAAAGTAATCCTCCCTCCACTGCAGAAGTTCTGGATGAGCTGATCTTGTCTTTTTTATCTTTCTCAGTAAATTTATCAGAACTTTGGATCTGAACGAGTTCCTCTACTCTCATTTTTACTTTTTCTACTTTTTTTCATCATTCACTGCAATTCTTCCCTCCTTCTGGAAAACATGGGATTTCTTTTATTCCCTGATTGCTTTCATACGTTTGATCATTTTCCAGATGTCGCCTCCTGGTGGAGATCAAACTGTCAAATAGATAAAGCTACTAAACTTCTAGATCTCTTTGCCTTATGAATAGTTTTATTCACTTTTTCATGTGTTTTATATTTTAACCTAACAACTTCATTAAATTTGAAAGGTTTGCTTGAAATCTGAAGTTATTTATTTCACTCAGAACTTTTAAACATCCATCTGACACCATGGAGCTGCTTTTCTTCTCATCTTTGCTTCTGGGGGCTGATTGGTCTGAAGCTCCATCCAACATTGTTTTAATGTCTTTTCTATCCTCAGTAAATCATCATAGAAATCTAACAGCTGAACTCCTTAGACTCCTGAATGAGTGATGTGACAGTTAGAAGATGGTTGAATCAGAATAAATTCATTATTATTTCAGTTCCTATTTAGCTCCATGCACTCCACACGTTCTTAGTCAGAAGAATATTCCACAATCAGCTGAAATCTTCCTAGACACTAGAGTTAAATCAAGGACTGATCCATTTCCTGGATCAACATGTTTTTGTCTCTTTTCCATCATTCAAACATCATCAGTTCGTTCCCTCTAAATGTTCTTCTGCTGCTCTTTCAGTTACTTTCAGTGTTCTGTTTCCATCCCATTGTTTTCCATATGCATTAAAGTTACCACATGTTACTGATAATAATAGTTATATCTTTACTGATCAGTTCCTCTACTTATTTTTCTGAATGTAGATAATCATTTCTAGATGTTGCTCATCCTCCTCTTGTTCCTTTCTTCCTGTCACTGAAACATTTAGACTTGATCTAAAATCTATATTTGCTCTCAGCCATGTCTCTTTATTACCAAATATTAGCGACGGTCAAACAAAGTCACTGATCAGCTGAATAGGAGAACCATTGTTTTTTGGGGGGGTTTTTTCTCCGAAGAGTTCTTGCGGCGCTAGTGGCTCGTATTTTTTCCACAGTAGGCAGACAGGAAGGAGGGAAGACATGCGGCAAAGGTCGTCGGGACCGGGAGTCGAACCCGCGACGTGCTAACCCCCTGCGCCACCACAGCACGCCCCTGGAGAATCATTGTTGACGCTCCAGCTGATCAAAACTTCAATCCAAGCTGCAGTTAGGATGATTTTATTTTCCTCAATATCATCAAAATTCAAAGGCAGAACATCAGTGGATATCAGATATTTGTGTCCAAAAGCAGAATTAAAACCAGATCTGCAGGTTTAAACAGTGATCAAAGACAAAAACATACTAGCTTGAAGCGGTCAGTAAAAAGTAAACCTCCCCCATCACCCACTGACTAAAGTCACCAGGTGAGCAACAGGTGATCTATAATCACTAATAACACCATGTGATCCTGCGCTACGCCTATCCACAACACCAATTCTGTCTGATTTGTGATGTAATTCATCTGCATATTTTTTACTTCCTGTCCATCAGCCAATCAGCTTCTTGTATTTTCTCAGTAAATCCATCAGTGGAAGCCCCGCCCAGCCCATGATGCTCCTGGTTTGTGAAGACAGAGAGACAAACTGAACTCTGATAGGAAACAGTTTCAAACTAATTTTCTCTCTCCAACCTCTTGGTTCTACATGGAGCTATATTTGGCCCCCTGCTGCTCTGACTACCATGTCATTGTGGTTCCAGTAGATGGGTCGGTTTCCCAGGTTCATTCAGCACCATGTGAAAGATTCCTACAGTTTTTAATTGGATGTAGTTTGCAAAGTTACAGAGCCAAAATTACCAGCAGTATTTATAATTTAACTGTAATAAATACAAGCCAAATACTGAATTAGCATAATAAATTTTAAGCTTCAAACTAAATGTTTCCCAGCAGACTGACTAAAGACATTTCTCCCTCTTCCTCCTCTATCAGACCTTCTCTGCTCCTGCAGCAGGTTCCTCCATACCTGAGAGCTTCCAGTCTCCAGTGTGGATCCTTCAGTCCAGCCGACAGCAGCTTCACTCCTGAGTCTCCTGGATGATTGTAGCTCAGGTCCAACTCTTTCAGATGGGAGGAGTTGGAGGTCAGAGCTGAGGCCAGAGAAGCACAGCCTTCCTCTGAGACCAAACAGCCTGATAAGCTGCAGACACACAATTCATCACATGATGAGAACATGAGGACATTGAGGTAGAACCCAAGATCTGAACTGATCATTTTCACACGAGGCAAACACTCAAGGAATGATATTAATTATGGTATTAATATCATAAAATGGTAAGAAAACTTTACTTCATTCTGTAGGAAATAAAAATCTAAATTTGTCATTTGTAAAATGGATGAGAAAGTCTAACAACTGGTTGGAGGAAGAATCTGCAATAATGCTTCTTTGTACACTGAGGATGCAGCAATCTGTCAAGTGTCCAGCGTTACACTAACAGTTAAAGCCTGATCCCCACCTTTCTACATTCCTCTCTTCTTGGTTCTTTCAGCCTGGAGTAAATGAAAACCAGCTGAGTTTATGTGTCAAGACTTAGCATGATTAGCCTCATCACAGTCAGACATTTACTGATGTTATAATCTGCTACTGAAATAAAATTTACAAAATCTTATAGCAGCCAAAGGACAGAAATCTGGTTTCACCAGGATGGAGAACATTTTACCTGAGAGTTTCCAGGTTGCAGTTTGGACTCTTCAGTCCAGCAGAGAGAAGCTTCACTCCTGAATCCTGCAGGTTGTTGTTACTCAGGTCCAGTTCTCTGAGACTGGAGGACTGGGAGCTGAGAACTGAGGACAGAACTTCACAGCTTCTCTGTGAGAGGTTACAGTCACTCAGTCTGAGGAGACAGAGAGAAAAATCTGTTATTAATCCATCAAATGTATGTGTTACTTTCCAGTCAACAATATTCTTCTTGGACTGATTGAACAGTAGCTGCTGTATTGTGCCTGCAACTTTGTTGCATGTTTACGTTAATTAGGTGAATTTATAACCAGATATTTTTTAAATTTTGCCAGATCACATAGTATTTCTAATTAATGCAAAAAATAAACAACCAATTCAGGTGATCAGCAGAGATCGACCTCATGGGTGATCGGTATCGGTATCGGCAGCAATAAACCTGATCAGAGCATCTGTAGAATTAATGCATTTTATTTTGGTTATGTTGGTGAAAATGTTGGTTTTATGCTGAGCAACAATTGTTGCCAATGGAAAACTGCATAGTCTGAATTATACAAATATGGCCTATTTATACATATAAAAAATAAGAAAAATTATGACATGCACAACCTATTATAACAAAGAATAATTACAAGAGTGTTCAGAAATATTTTAGATACATAAAGATTCAATTCCACATCCTGCAGATGTCATTGTCTCAATTTGCCGAGTGACCTTTGACCTCATTTGGTCATTTCATCAGTGGGGCAAGGTCAGGTGAAAATGTTAGAATGAATAAATTTGCATCTTGGAGAACATTTTCCCTGTTCCACCAGACCAAGAACTACACCTTTGTTCTGTCCTAAACTAGTTTCAGGCATGGCATCATCTTGTAGCTTCATTCAGTGCAAAGACCCACTTTGTGGAAAGGATCAGGTTTTGGGAGGTGATTTGGGGAGGGGTTCAACTGTGGGAATGACAGTGATGTAGAAAACATCATTTTGAGGTTCCTTCAGGTCTAGAAGAGCTAAAATATCTGATGGTTTTAAGCTGTGAGGAAACCAGGCATATAGAATAAACAGCAAACCAATGGACACCTAGCATAGTGCTGTCTATGTATTATGCTAGAGGCAACAATTGTTGCTATACTTACATTCACTCTTCTTATGATCAAAAGATGAATGAAGGGATATAATTTTCTTTATACATCAATAGAAGACACTTGAAAGAACATATGTTCAAAATATTTTGTTCATATTTGTTTATTTAAATATTTAACTGACTTCCTCTTGTACAGGTTTGTGACAAACATTTATGTCCAGCGTCACACACAGGAAGTAAAGAGGTCTGGTCATGTGACCTTTCACACTGGATACATGAAATTGATATAGCTTAGAGTAGACATATTATTATTTTATTTTAAAACATTAAGCAGCTGCCAAAAGTCAAAAACAATTTACTGTATTTAGAGCTTCTAGAAGTTAGAAAAATGTCTGGCAACAATTTTTGCTGGTGGGATTAAAATACACTAATAATTTGATTTATTTAACTGTCATAAGAGACAGAAGTGGTTTCAGAATGTCAAGTTATATTTTCAGCATGGTATTCATTCATTTATTAATACCACGGTTTCAGACCAAATATTTCAATTGGAAACTACATTTTTAACTTCAAACTAAATGTTTTCCAGCAGACTGACTAAAGACATTTCTCCCTCTTCCTCCTCTATCAGACCTTCTCTGCTCCTGCAGCAGGTTCCTCCATACCTGAGAGCTTCCAGTCTCCAGTGTGGATCCTTCAGTCCAGCCCACAGCAGCTTCACTCCTGAGTCTCCTGGATGATTGTAGCTCAGGTCCAACTCTTTCAGATGGGAGGAGTTGGAGGTCAGAGCTGAGGCCAGAGAAGCACAGCCTTCCTCTGAGACCAAACAGCCTGATAAGCTGCAGACACACAATTCATCACATGATGAGAATATGAGAACATTGAGGTAGAACCCAAGGTCTGAACTGGTCATTTTCACGAGAGGAACACACTCAAGAAACTGGAGATTCACCTGTTAATAACATAATATAGTAATAAAGCTGTATTTCATTCTGTAGGAAATAAAAATCAACATTTATCACTTGTAGAAGGGACGAGAAAGTCTAACAACTGGTTGGAGGACAAATCTACAGTAACGCATCTTTGTGTACCTAGGATTCAGCAATCTGTCAAGTGTCCAGCGTTACACTAACAGTTAAAGCCTGATCCCCACCTTTCTACATTCCTCTCTTCTTGGTACTTTCAGCCTGGAGTAAATGAAAACCAGCTGAGTTTATGTGTCAAGACTTAGCATGATTAGCGTCAGATTTAAACACCTATTGAGACAGATTAAACAAACACAAGAAAGACAAGAGAGTTAGATTCTTTTGTACTCGTGAGGAGAAAAGCCTGTTATGTTTGTTTTCATGTATGTATGTTTTCAGTCACACAGCTCTTCCATTCTGAAAACATACGTGTCTGTTCTCCCTTTTTATTGCTGTTAGGATCCCTGTTACAGAGAGCGTCTCAAAGGGGTGGGGAAAACACTTCAATCACATAATTGCAACGTAAATGCTAGTCACTAACAAATATCTACATGGTATCTACACACTAGATTATTCTGTTCCAGACACAGGATAACACAGAGCAAGTTGTACGTCTTCATGGCAACAGTTTTATAGCTATCTAACAGGTCAAGGATGCAGAGGTTTCTGCTGAGCGATAACCCTGTTGAAAACAGTTGTCTGCTCTTCCTCAGAGTGTCATGATATGCGGTGTAGATGGTGGTGAGGCAGACGCAGTGGACCCAGGTAAGATGAATAATGAATTTAATAATGCAACACACAGTCCAAAACAGTCCCAATGCCGGGCAGCACGGCCGAGCTAAAGCCAGGGCTCGACGCCGGTAGCAACCGGTAAACGAGGGATGAAAAATAGACTGGGCACACAGGAACGGAACGACAAGGGCGGCAAGTAACGACGAGGACCCAACAGAGACGCAGACACACAGGTGGCATTAAATACACGGGAGGGTAATCACAGAAACGAGACACACCTGGGAACAATTAAGGGGAAGACAGGACAACGAAGAGACTCAAGGACAAGGAAAACTCTAAATAAATACACAGACAACACAGAACATGACACAGAGAGGCCTTCTGAGAAAGGAATCAAAGTAATTCAACAACACAGAAACATTCTTTATGCTAAGATGAAACAAAAAAGGAATAGAAGACAAGAACATTATAAAGGCACATGAAACAACAAATATTTGATAATAATATATACAATTTACCTAACAATTAGACTCATCAAAGTCAGACATTTTTAATTTTATAACATTTACATCATCTATAGCAGCAGTTAATGGACAGCAATTTCGTTTCACCAGGATTGAGAACATTTTACCTGAGAGTTTCCAGGTTACAGTTTGGACTCTTCAGTCCAGCAGAGAGAAGCTTCACTCCTGAATCCTGCAGGTTGTTGTTACTCAGGTCCAGTTCTCTGAGACTGGAGGACTGGGAGCTGAGAACTGAGGACAGAGCTTCACAGCTTCTCTTTGAGAGGTTACAGCCACTCAGTCTGAGGAGACAGAAAGAAACGAACGAATGTAAAATGGGGTGGAGGGGAGGCAATAGACCAGGGGATGAAAGTAAGAATGGGGGGGAGCAATACGAGATATTTACAGCACCTTTGTTCGTCACACTCAGAGACGAACGAAGCAGTTTCCCGCCATGATGATTTCCACCACCCGTTTGTTGAGATCAGGATGATATAAAATTTATTGTGCAGTTCGTCCGTAAAGCTGGACTTAGACTGTAACCATCAACTACTCAGCCACCTGCCATGTTCAATCTATCCGCTCACCTGTATAAATACTCCCACAGAGCTCTTTCCGCCGTTCGCTCTGAACGAGCAGCTCCTGGAGAAGAAAGGCTACTGTTCTCCAGGCATTGCATCAGTCATTTTAAGGATGCTTATTGGTCCCCCCAAAAACGATGAAAACCCAGGCATTATTATCAATCAATAAAATTCCCATGGGCCAAAATTGAATATTGGGCATTCTGCCGCTAACATAAGGTCAACAACTCAGAGGCGAAAGTCAGAGCTACGCATAACACAAGTAATGTACCGGTCGGAACATGGTGCGCTAAATAATAAAACATAAATTAACGAAGCTTCGAGGCAGGTAAATTTTCATAGAGGAATATTAATAATCGAGGTACTCTAATCATTCGAGGAATCATTCCAGCCCTACATTCTACACCTTTTTGTTGTGAACTGCTTCATTGTATAGTCCTCCAGTCTTAAAGGACAGAACAACAGGTAACAAGGGAGCTGGAAAGAGAATTATACAATTCCATAAGGAACTAAGTGAATCATATTTCAATTTTAACATAAAGAGGAGGTCTTTTACTACTTGAATATGTAACATTATGTCCAGCTGGTGAAGGAAGTCTGTCTCCCTGACCCCTCAGTTTGACATTTTGAAGAGACAATGCACAGATAAATAAACTGAAACATGAATATATATTTACCTCATCAAAAAGCAGATTTCTATCAAAATAAATGCAGTAACAATTTGTGTCCTTACAGAGCTTTGTTGGAGGCTTTAACCACTGGCAGCAGCTTCAGAAGAACCTCCTCTGAAGCAGAGTATTTCTTCAGGTCAAACACATCCAGATCTTTTCCTGATGACACTAAGATGAAAACCAGAGCTGACCACTGAGCAGGAGACAGTTTATCTGTGGAGAGACTTCCTGAACTCAGAGACTGTTGGATCTCCTCCACTAGAGAACGATCATTCAGTTCATTCAGACAGTGGAACAGATTGATGCTTTTCTCCGCAGACACATTCTCATTGATCTTCTCCTTGATGTACTGAACTGTTTTCTGATTGGTCTGTGCACTACTTCCTGTCTTTGTCAGCAGACCTTGTAGGAGTCTCTGATTAGTCTGCAGTGAAAGTCCCAGGAGGAAGCGGAGGAACAAGTCCAGGTGTCCATTTGGACTCTGTAAGGCCTGGTCAATAGCTCTCTGATGGAGAGATTTTAGGTGAGATTTATTAAGTAATGAAGATTTCTTAGATCTTTGTGTTTCTTTCATCACATCAGAACCAGTGTTGATAAAGGTCAGATGAACATGAAGAGCAGCCAAAAACTCCTGAACACTCAGATGGACGAAGCAGAACACCTTGTCCTGGTACAGACCTCTCTCCTCTTTAAAGATCTGTGTGAACACTCCTGAGTACACTGAGGCTGCTCTGATATCGATGCCACACTCTGTCAGGTCTGATTCATAGAAGATCAGGTTTCCTTTCTGCAGCTGATCAAAAGCCAGTTTTCCCAGAGACTCAATCATCTTCCTGCTCTCTGGACTCCAGTGTGGATCTGTTTCAGCTCCTCCATCATACTTGACCTTCTTCACTTTGGTCTGAACCACCAGGAAGTGGATGTACATCTCCGTCAGTGTTCTGGGCAGCTCTCCTCCCTCTCTGGTCTCCAACACATCCTCCAGAACTGTAGCAGTGATCCAGCAGAAGACTGGGATGTGGCACATGATGTGGAGGCTTCGTGATGTCTTCATGTGGGAGATGATCCTGCTAGCCCGCTGCTCATCTCTGAATCTCTTCCTGAAGTACTCCTCCTTCTGTGGGTCATTGAACCCTCTGACCTCTGTCACCATGCCAACACACTGAGGAGGGATCTGATTGGCTGCTGCAGGTCGTGTGGTTATCCAGAGGAGAGCAGAGGGAAGCAGTTTCCCCCTGATGAGGTTTGTCAGCAGAACGTCCACTGAGGTGGACTCTGTAGCATCAGTCAGGATCTCCTTGTTGTGGAAGTCCAGCGAAAGTCGACTCTCATCCAGACCATCAAAGATGAACAGAACCTGGAAGTGTTCAAAGCTGCAAAATTCTTTGGTTTCAGGAAAGAAGTGATGAACAAGTTCCACCAAGCTGAACTTTTTCTCTTTCAGCACATTCAGCTCTCTGAACGTGAATGGAAATATGAACTGGATGTTCTGGTGGGCTTTGTCTTCAGCCCAGTCCAGAGTGAACTTCTGTGTTAGGACTGTTTTCCCAATGCCAGCCACTCCCTTTGTCAACATTATTCTGATTGGTTGATCTCTTCCAGGTGGGATTTTAAAGATGTCTTCTTGTCTGATTGTTGTTTCTGGTCTGTGTGTTTTCCTGGATGCTGTTTCAATCTGTCTGACCTCATGTTCATCATTGACCTCTCCAGTCCCTCCCTCTGTGATGTAGAGCTCTGTGTAGATCTGGTTCAGAAGGGTTGGACTTCCTGCTTTAGCAATCCCCTCAAACACAGACTGGAACTTCTTCTTCAGACCAGATTTAAGTTGATGTCGACAAACTGCAGCAAATTGTTCTAATAACACAAAATGTAAAATCAGTAACTAAACAAAATTATTTTCTGAAGATGATGTTAATAAATGTGATTCCATCTTTTCAAACATCTGTAAATGTGTGATTTATCCATCAGGTCAAATCTTTGTGGAAATCCTCTTACTGCTCTGCAGACGGTCAGCCAGCTCCTCCTGCTTCATCCTCCTCAGGAAGTTCAGCGTGATCTTCATCATTGCCTCTGTGTTGCTCCTTCTCTGCTCTTCATCCTCACCTTCCAACACATCATCATCCTCTCTCTGATTCTCTGAACATTCTGGGTCATCAGGACTCAGAACCTTCTGAATCTTTTTCAGCTCATTTTTCACAAAAGTGACAATATTGTCCTCCAGCAGCTGCAACAGAATAATAGATGAAGGAAACATCAGACTGAAATCATGGAGCCAAACACCAGATGGATTTTGGACAGACTGACAGTCCTCTGATCTACAAAGTGCAGCATGGAGATGACTGTGAACAGAACTCATGGAAAAATAGATGTTGTTCATGTACAGACCATAAATATGGAGTCCAGATGTGTTTGATGCTGCTGGGCAGACGGACCACTGGCAACCTCTGAGATCTGCTGGTCCATTCTATGGAGGAACCAGGAACAATTAGGAAATCACAAAATATTCATCCAACAGTTAACAGGTTAAATCATCAAACATTTTACAATAAAAGCCTGTAAAGCAGAAAAATAGATCACCCCATAAACACAATACAGAAACGTTAGTAAGTGGAAGATGAACTACAAAGATGAAGAAACGCAACACCAGAATTACCCTATAGACATTTTAAAAAGTTGGTGCTGAACTTGGACTTCAAACAGTCCACAGTCTCAGCAGATTTCATGCTGGTGGAGACAGTGTCCCAGAGCTTGGGAACAGTGGAAGTGAAGGCTCTGTCCACATAGGTTTTCAAGACAGTGTGGGATATCCATCAGGTTCTGATGAGTAGATCTCAGGTGATGGGGACATGGAGGAGATCTGTGATATTTGGATGTGTGTCCATGTGGGATCCTCTCCTGGATGTTGTGAGAATTTTAAAATGGATCCTGTAGATTCCTGGAAGCCAGTGAGCTCACATTGTATCTGTCCACACAGAGACAATCTGAAGGTAAAGGTCCATTAAGTGATACCTTAATGTGAGCAGTGAACCAGATGATCCAAGTAGTTGTAAAGATTTAATGTTGCTGCTGATTCCACTAAGAAGCAGCAGAACATCTGTTAGTCAACATCAGCTCAGTTTATTTGAGTTCCAGAATGTTCTCCCCAACCATATCATGAAGCTTTCCTTCCCTGCTGAATTGATCTCATGATGCACACAAGAACCAATTTCTGATGGACCAGACTGGCTTTAACAGATATTTCCCAGTGGGAAATATGTCCCACATGGAACATATTAGTCTGACATGGAGCCAGAAAGCAGCACAACATCATCATCATCATCATCATCATCATCATCAACACCCCAGAGGTTAATATATAAAGGTGCTTTCATTAGAATAGAGCTGTTGATTTCTGTAGATAATGGATCAAACCTCTGTAAATATAACAAATAACAATAACATAATAGTTTGTGTCCTGATTGAGGGTTTTCCTTGTTCTTTCCATTTTATATTTTAGATGTTACAGCAGGAAAGTGAGTTTATTCTGGTTAGATATTTTGTTTCTTGTTATTCATCAGCAGTAACTTCTCTTTTTGTTGGCCTCTAGGGAGGAGTATCACTACATGAATGATTGTTTATTTGATATCAGGGAAACATCTGGAAATCAGACCGGATTTCTAGATTTCTGTTAACTAGATGGACCTGGAGAAACTATGGGTAGAGACTGTGGATCTAAGCGGACCTGATTAATTCTCCAAGTATCTTTCATTAATTTACCAACAATCCAGTTGGACTTCATTGCAGTCATTGGAGACTATGGTAGCCAGTATGAAACTGGCTGTAGTAGCCAATAGTTACAGTTAAGTAATAGTTAAATGTTGACCCATTGCTGCTTTTTTTCTAACATCAGCTGAGCGGCTCATGTTATACCTGTTGATTGCATGTAAAGTCAATCCCAGAGATCTTCTTTGTTGTTCAAATTCCAATTTTATTCCAGTCAGACGAAACCATTTGTGAACAAAATCCATTTAATCCAGTATACACGGCAATAGCATTAACAATGACTCTGCCACAGCAGTCAAAAACATGTATGCCCTTCTTGGTTCAACACCTGTCAACTACCTGTCACCTCGTGGCTCATATTGTGGAGGCCACAGCCCCATCTAGTGACTAAAAACCCCAAAATACACATATTTGGCTCCTATTCGCTGGCCCCTAATTGGCATAATAAACAAATATGCCAATTCCCAAAACAATAATACAGGAGAAAGTATGTGACACAAATGTGACATTAACACATTAATTTAGAGACCATATAACATGCAACGTTTGGAATTTGGTTTCTCAATAATATTGGACTTAGTCTTACCTTAGTCTTACCTCACTTACCTCACGAAACCATGACCATCTGAAAACATTTCCAAAACCTATCCAAAATGCCAGGATCCTCGAGGTGCAGAAGGATCCATTATGACCACAATATCTCCAACAGCAAGAGTTTTCCTCCTTTCATTCTATTTCTGCCTTTCTTGAAGCAGAGGTGAATATTCTCGAACCCATCTCTTCCAAAACAGGTGAGCCAAGTATTGTACCTGTTTTCATCGTCTTTTTCCATACTGATCCTTCAGCTTATGTGTTCCATGAGGAAGTGAAGGCTTTCCTCCGAGCAAGAGCAGATGATTGGCGGTAAGTGGCTCCAGATCATTTGGATCATCTGAGAGGGTTGTAATAGGGCAATCGTTCAAGATGGCTTCTGCTTCACCCAATACTGTACTCAACCCTTCATCATCAAGAGTTGGCTGACGCAGCACTGAGTTAAGGTCTGGAGGAAGCCTTGCAAAAGGTAAGTCAGCCATTTTTGTATTAAGGGTTGACTGTTGTACTGCCTGCAGATGCTGCACTCACCAATAACCTTTCTCACAGCAGAATTTCCCTTCATAATCCAGAACCTTTTTTTTTTACAGCCGACAGTGTGTGTGCCAGTCCTGCATGTCCAAGAACTTGATGAAAATGCCTGAGGATTAACTTAGAGATGTGTTGTTCTTTGATGTGTTGTGCCAGAATTATTGGATATTTTACGTCTTCTGGCACTGCACTTCTATGAAGCCGGCCTCCAACTCTTAAAATGTTATCCTTCAAAACAGGATCCAACACATAGATGGCGCTCATACAGCTCACTTTAGAGTTGTGTGGCAAAGCCCTGTTGTGTTCATTTGATGCAGAACTGGGTTCTTGTCCATTAAAGGGTCCAGCTGTTTTCTCCTTCTACATTTCTCCTTTAAGACACACTTCAGCCTTAGGTACCAGGCCGTTGCTCTTTCAAATCTTCTCCAGTCTGAAAAATGTGCAATAAGCTGGTCAGGAAGTGCAGGAATGTCAAGGCCAATGATGTTAACTGCAGCCTCCTTAATCTCTTTGTCTCTGACATCCAATGCTACATCAATCACCCCTTTAGGCCAGTTTTCATCATCTTTCCACAGGGAATTCTGGTGCATTCATGATGTTCAACCACAGCCAGTAGATGCCAGGACCAGAGACCATGCTCAGCAAACTTGTGGAGAAGCAATGCACTAATGCTGTGGTCACCTTCCTTATCAGGATTACCTGCCAGGTGAATGACTCCACCAGCGTGGCCGACTCTCGAGGTGGGCTGCTGAAGATGGCTGATGAAGATGACCCTGAGGTTGAACATGTGGCTCCATGCTGAGCTCAAGCTGCAGTGGTTTGACAAGCTGCTGATGACTGAGGAGCAGCTGCCCAGGCTACCATCTTCAACAGCTGCACCACACTGGAGATCCTGTGTTTTCTGCTGATCATGTTGCAGTCTCCGGCTGCCTCACTTCAAGCTGATGCAGTAAAGCATCGTAGCATGCACAACTTGTGGCAACACCAATATTCTGCGGGGGGTTACTGAAGATATGATGTGTGGAGGACGACAAGAATTCTGGTGACAGCTGGAAGAAGCAGTCCACTAGATAGCTTAGAACACACATGGACATATTTAATAATTGTTATGGGGTGATGTTTATATTATCCCAAGAGAAGGAACTGTCGAGAATAAATAAATACTGTGTTTTCCTTCTATCTAGTTGCTAAGCAAAACCTACAGGAAATTACATGCAAAGGAGAGCTCTGCTTAGAAGAAATGACACACTAGGGAATGCCCTCTTTGGGGCGTAGCTTAGATAGAGGCTAACAAAAGAAGTTACTAACTGTTGCTTGTTGCTATTTTGACTGTTAGCTCCTAATGGTAGCATGTCAGCATGGCCAGCAGTATTTCGGTATTAATAAATGGAATTCATGAATTCAACTCACTGACACTTCTTCAACCTCGTACATCACAAACTTAGCATGGAGAACGGATAATTCTCTTCAGTAATACACAGAACTATTCACAGATAACACTCCATTCCACCTGGCTGTTTCAGCTTCATGTTAAACTGGAAAGCATCAGTCTTCACACACCACTCCAGACCCAAAGCTCTATGCTTTGGAAGCTTATCAATATCCAGATCCAACATCTTTCAATCTTTAGCACTCTGCTCTTCTGAGATGGCCTGCAGAACATAACAATAGTTGTTTGTCCACTTTTCCAATGTGAAACCTCCTTTTTCACACAGAGCAAAAATATCTTTTATGAGATGCATAGCTTCCTCTTCTGTGGCTGCACTTTCGAGGCAATCATCAACATTAAAGTTCTGTCTAATACTTTCTTGATGAAACAGAGCTTTAATGTCTCCTATTATGGCTCTTATTGACTCTGAATTTCATAAGAACTCTCAGCAGAGTGTTAGTGAGGTTGGGGCCTGGCAGCAACTCACTATTCAAAGATAACCCTAAATACTGCAACACAGTCAAACACCACACATAGAGCTCTCTTTCTTGGATGGTAAACCCCATGGTACCATAGAATGTACCAAATTCTTTCATTGTCACAATGCAAAAGATTCTCAGGAAGATGTTCTGCATACTTGCATGAAGTGATGTTGTTCCACATACTCCACATACTCCTGGTGAAAGTTCTGATTGAACTTCAATCTTTTCCTGAGACTTTGTATTCTCTAGCCCTTTTTGCACTGCAGGGTCTGGCCTGGCCCAACCGTTCGACCCGGTCCTATTGGTCCTATAGTCCTGATTGTTTTACATTGCATTGCAAGGACCCATTGACCACCCAGCCATGTAAAGTTCTGAAGGCATATGGACCATTATCTTGACTGTTAATAACTTTCCAAGGTTCCGATAACCTTGGAGCATTGGTACCAATGAATAGATCAACCTCAGAATATATGGATGGCATGTGAACTCTTGACAAATATGGTCATTTTATTAAATCTTCAGATGTTGTCATATCATCTTTGGTCGCAGGCATTTGTCTTTGTGTAATAACCTCTGGCAAAGGATAAAATGTATTGCTCTCCAGCCCAGCCACCTCAAGATTACACAGAGAAAATGCTGGACTTATTTTAGCTTGGACCATTGTTCGAAAAAGGACTTGTGTTCGCTTTCCAGTGAGGTTCAGTTGATGCATCAGCCTTTCAGAGCAAAATGTTCCAGTGCTACCTGGATCCAAGAAGACATATATTTTTGGATGGCACATTGTCCTTTCATTGCTTTAACCTTTACATGGAGCACAGACAGCATTCCACCATCCTTACCAGCCCCTGTATGGCTGCATTCACAATTGATGGGGGCTCCTGTAGTCCTTTTTCAAACTCAGCAGAAATTGTCTCTCTTCTTTTATGTAGCACAGTTGGATGACTTTCATTACAAATTTCACAAGTTAATCATGCTTCACAAATCCTGCTGATGTGGCCTCACTGCAGACAGCCAAGACATAATCCTTTTCTTCTCAACAGAAAGACTTTGTCCTTATGAAGTTTTCTCATAATTTTTTTGCATTCTTCTAGTGGGTGAGGTTCTGAACAACAAGCTCAACAGCCATCACTTCCTCTAGCTGCAGCATGTTGATAATCAACCTCTCCCGAATCACTCACAGATGTCACAGTGCTGGCCATTACATTCCCCTTGGTCTTGATCCCAGGTTGTTGCTGTTGACGACTGATGGATGTTGTACTGAAACTGTAATCTTTTAATTCTCTGAAGAAACTATCTGAAAAAATCTTGACATGTCACTTGATAAATGCAACCATATCACTGAATCCTGCCCGGTATCCAGTTGTCTCCATTATATCATAAGCTTTACTTTTTCAACACTCTCGTAACTTATATGGCAGCTTAGCAAGGATTGCTCTCATATTTACGGGCATGTCCAGCTCCTGCATGTACTCCAGCTGTTCTATTACATTACAGCAGCCACACAAAAATAAAGAATAACTCTGTAATGCCCTAATGTCCTCAGTTCTTATTGTTGGCCAAGACAAAAGCCTTGTTAATATATGCAGTTGCAGCTTTGTAAGGGTTTCGAAAATGTTCCTGCAATAAAGTCTTTGCTACAGTATAGCCATAATCTGGATCCATATGCTGACAACTGCGCATCAGCTCACGAGGTTGACCTTTAGTAAATTGTTCCTGGTAGTACAGAGAGTCCGCATTGGTTGTTTTGATTTCAACTCCTTGTTTGAAGGCTTTAATAAAGGCTCTGTACTGCAGAGGATCACCATCATAAACAGGTATGTCACGTGGTGGGAGAGTCATACTCTGTTGCTGCTTTACCAAGGCTGCTGTGATTTCAGTTTGTCTGCTCATGATGGTAAGAAGTTCTCCAGGTAATTGTAAACTGTTTGATGGTTGGGTTATATTCTCATTATGTTTGAAAAGCTCTTTTGATTGTATTTGGGTTCCACTGGCTTTATGTTGACACCCCACAGGGTGCTGGTTTGTTGCTACAGTTCTCTTTGGTCTTACATCCATAGGTTTATTTTCCTTTGATGCCATCTTTAATTCACTTCTTTGTTTAGTCTGGTTTACATCATCCCTTTGAATTGTTGGATTTTCAATTTAATTTTTAGGAAGAAACTCTTTCACAGAGGGGTCTAAACTTTGCTTTAATCCCTTTTCCTTTGTATTCTTTTATAGTATGAGCTCACTGAGTTTGATGTTTGTGAGGAACATTCCAGCTTTAAATTATACATTTCCATCTGCAAGTCAGATTCAGCAACTCAGTTTCCAGTGCAAGCGTCTCTTTTATTTTCCTCAGTTTCTCCTCCTCTTCTTCAATAGCATGTCTTTCTTTTACAGCCTTCACACTGGCCAAAACTGAGGCCCTTTCAGCTGCTGCCTTTAACTTTACAGATGAAGTGATGCTGGAATTAACACTCCTTTGTGAATGTTCACTAACATTTGACACACTGTCAGCAGGATTTACACCATCATCATCATTTTTGCTAATAAAAGTTTGAGAGACCCACTTATCTACCCCAGAAATAAACTCATTATTAGGAATCATATTTGCTTTAAACCATACTTCATGATTTTCTTTTTCATCATGTGGCAAAAACCTCAGAAAAGATTCATGCAAACATTTGGCATCATCACAGAATTTAGTCAACATATCAAGAAGACTTAAAAACGTTGTTTGTTCACCTTTGGACAGTTAATCATGAATTTCTTTTCTTATATTACCCTTTTTTCATTTTGATTTTTGTTCTTTTTGTAATGTTTCAGGTTTTTCAGCAAATGCCTTTCTGTTAATTCAACAACACGTTTTTGAGATTCCCCACCAATAGCTATTTGTTCAGTCTCAGTATTTTTGTCCATTTCCATAGTATCAAAGTCCACTTGAAAGACAAACGCGCAAAAAAAAACAATACTAGATGAGCCTCAAATGCAAAGAGGCAATGGCCAATATTATTAAACGTCGTAATTACCAATGCATTGGTTTGAATGCACAAGAAAGGCCATCAAAGGTGCAACATACCTCATAGGGCGCCTGTTGACATTCTGTGATTCAATCCACAATGACCTTCAAAGACCCAGGTGCTCCATCCAACGATATGATCCTCCTCAATCACTGACAGTATGCCACCACATCCATCCGATCCATTGCTGTGGCGGTCCGGTCCAATGGGTTCACATCCTTTCAGTCACTGACAGTATGCCACTGTGACCATCCGATCCTTTTGTGCCGTGGCCACAGCCTGATGCTTTAGCTCTGTAGCAATAGTCCAGCTAGCAAACACTTCACCAGCTCATAGCAGCCCAAACTGTCTCAGTCTGCTCCACATAGTCTCCATCGCTTTGTTCAAAGACATCGGAGTTCATTAAAATCCAAAAAGGGCAAATTTTTGACAGTATACTAGCCAGTTTAATACCGCAGTGGTTAAGCGTTGATCCGTTGATGTTTTTTTTTTATGTTTTTTTTTTACCCCTCCAGGCGGTCTTTTGTGGGCTTTAGTGTCCTTTATATGATAGTAGGCCGACAGGAAACGGGGAAGGAGAGGGGGGAAGAGATGTGGCAAACGTCGCCGGGTCCGGGAGTCGAACCCGCGACGGCCGCGTCGAGGACTCAAGGCCTCCAAATACGGGTCACGCCAACCGCTACGCCACCACGGCACGCCCCCGTTGATGTTTTTTTATGACTCGCTGAGCGGCTAACTTTGTACCTGTTTACCTGCGTGTAAAGTCAATCCCAGAGATCTTCTTTGTTGTTCAAATTCTGAATTTGTTCCAGTCAGATGAACCATTTGTGAACAAATCCATTTATTCCATGATACATGGCAACAGCGTTAACAATGACTCCGCCACAGCGGTCAAAAACTTGTATGCCTTTCCGGGTTCAACACCTGTCAGCTCTTGGTTCATATGCTGGAGTTCATAGTCTCATCTAGTTACCAAAAACGCAAAATACACATATTTGGCTCCTATAGAGACCAATGAAGTCCATGATACAATGTTCCTAAATTGATTATTGGACCATGTAAGCATGGAGACATCAATGTCATTGATGTATGACATATTAAAAGAAAATAACCTAATATTCAGTATAATGTTCCCATTACAACAGAACCCAACAGAACTTATCATCACATGGCCACAATAACAGATATAAACAGAACAGTTATAGCAGTTAAAAGCATCTCACCTCTCTGATGGTGGAGATCCAGGAGATTTAAAGTGAGTGATCACAAACTTTGACCTGTCACTCTTAAAGGACACACAGCTGGGTTCTGGTTCTGGTTTGAGTCTCTGATGGATCCTGACAGAAACATGATGATTAAAACTTAATCAGCAAAGAGGAGCAGCAGCAGCTTCATCACCACGTCTATTCTGGCCTGATATAGTGAACGCTGTGTGAAAAGGGCTGTGGACAGTTAGAGATGGTGACCTCACCTCTGACCTTTGCTCTGGCTCTCATCTTCCCCACACAGAGTGGTTTTAGAGGGAGGGACTCCCTCCTCTCTGTCCTCACACTCATCCATGCTGCTGAATTCACATCAGCTCACACACACTTTCTACCTTCACCTGCAGAGGAAACACACATCATTCATCTGCACATCAACTCTGATCATCCTTTACATCATTAGAGCTGGAAAAAGATCAGCTGCTCCTCCTCTGATTGGCTCTTCTTCTCTGCTTCATATCAGTGTCAGGTGAATGCAGTCAGACAGCAGAGAGGCAGAGGAAGCTGCCATCAGCTGCTGCACTTCTACTATCAGTCCACTAGATGGAGACATGGAGCAACATTTACATTCACTGATTCAACCTGAACAACAGGAAGTATTTTAGTTAGTTAATTACTAAACTCTACAAGTGGATTGTCAGCTGCATCAAAGATAATTTGACTAAAGTGAACACATTTCAACAGTACTATTTGATAATAATAATATACATTAACATTTTAGTTTTAAAAGAAGCAACAAGACACTGTTGTTTCTGAGTTTAACAGTGGAGACCAGAGTTTGATTCCAGGAAATGAAATCATGAAGCAGTTTGTTCAGAGAATAAAACAAAGAAACATCAGCTGTTCATCATTCCAGTTCTAAATAATCTAATAATCCTCCAGATTAACCTTCAAACAGCAGAGAGATGAAACTTTCAACTGAAATCATAAGTGAACATGTTTTCTAAACATCAGAGAGCAAAAATTAGCAGGAAAATTCCTAAAGTAAAAGTTCAAGAAGGAAAAAATCAAACTTAAAATTTGTTCAAATGGTCCAAAGATTTGATAAAGAGAATCTGAACAACAAACTGAGACTCAACTGAACCACAGCAGAACCAGACTGGTACCACACCTGCACAGAGATGTGAGGGAACAGAACTGGACTTTTACCTGACTTGAATAACTCAAGAGTTCAAAGTCAAGGTGTGATAAATGTTGTATAACTGATTATGTGCTAAACATAATCAGTTATGTCTACCATCTGTTTTGTAGTTTCTTCTTTCAGAACAGCAGAACCAGGAAGTGGAAGGTCTGCAGTGAAACAACAATTGTTGCCACGCTTACATTCACTCTTCTTATGATCAAAATATACGATTTTCTTTATATATCAGCAGTAAACACTTGAAAGAACATCTTTTCAAAATATTTTATTTATATTTGTTTATTTAAATATTCTACTGACTTCCTCTTGTACAGGATTGTGACAAACATTTATGTCCAGCGTCACACACAGGAAGTAAAGAGGTCTGGTCATGTGACCTTTCACACTGGATACATGAAATTGATATTGCTTAGAGAAGACACACTATTATTTTATTTTAAAACATTCAGCAGCTGCCAAAAGTCAAAATAATTCATTTAAAGCGTCTAGAAGTTAGAAAAAATGTCTGGCAACAATTTTTGCTGGTGGGATTGAAATACAGTAATAATTTGATTTATTTAACTGTCATAAGAGACAGAAGCAGTTTCAGAATATCAAGTTATATTTTCACCATGTTATTCATCCATTTATTAATACCACAGTTTCAGAGAAAATATTTCAGTTGGAGACTAAATATTCATCTTCATTCTAAATGTTTCCCAGCAGACTGACTAAAGACATTTCTCCCTCTTCCTCCTCTATCAGACCTTCTCTGCTCCTGCAGCAGGTTCCTCCATACCTGAGAGCTTCCAGTCTCCAGTGTGGATCCTTCAGTCCAGCCGACAGCAGCTTCACTCCTGAGTCTCCTGGATGATTGTAGCTCAGGTCCAACTCTTTCAGATGGGAGGGGTTGGAGGTCAGAGCTGAGGCCAGAGAAGCACAGCCTTCCTCTGAGACCAAACAGCCTGATAAGCTGCAGACACACAATTCATCACATGATGAGAACATTGAGGTAGAACCCAAGGTCTGAACTGGTGATTTTCACGAGAGGAGAACACTCAAGAAACTGGATATTCACCTGTTAATAACATAGAATAGTAATAAAGCTGTATTTCATTCTGTAGATGATAAAAATCAACATTTATCATTTGTAGAAGGGACAAGAAAGTCTAACAACTGGTTGGAGGAAGAATCTGCAATGATGCTTCTTTGTACACTGAGGATGCAGCAATCTGTCAAGTGTCCAGCGTTACACTAACAGTTAAAGTCTGATCCCCACCTTTCTACATTCCTCTCTTCTTGGTTCTTTCAGCCTGGAGTAAATGAAAACCAGCTGAGTTTATGTGTCAAGACTTAGCATGATTAGCATCATCAAAGGCAGACATTTTTATTTTAATAATCTACTATTGAAATAACATTTGCATCATCTATAGCAGCAGTTAATGGACAGAAATATGGCTTCACTAGGATTCAAAACATTTTACCTGAGTTTCCAGGTTGCAGTTTGGACTCTTCAGTCCAGCAGAGAGAAGCTTCACTCCTGAATCCTGCAGGTTGTTGTTACTCAGGTCCAGTTCTCTGAGACTGGAGGACTGGGAGCTGAGAACTGAGGACTGTTAGAATAATTATCTAAGTTCATTTACTTGTGAGTTTATTTGAAAGGTTATATTTTCATATTATTATTTTGTGTGTAGTTTACTTGACTCCTTTTCTTCTGTGAAACACTATTAACCATTTTTAGGATGTTTGCCTGGAGGCTAGAGACTTTGCACATTCCTGTGTTATCAGCTCCATGTGTAACTGATTGGTTGTGGTCAGCCACATGCCCTTTTAAGGGCATGTCCACAGAAGGTTCCAGAGCACCCTGTAGAAAAAGGTCATTGGTCAAATTCTTTGTGTGACTATGTGAGAAGGCCCAACCTCCTTCTTTGTATTTTCTAATAAAGCCAAATGCAGAGAAAGATCGGGCAGAGTTGATCCCAGACAGTGTTTTACAGCGATTCTTCACGTCTGTTTTCAAGTCTCTCCTTTCTGCAGAAAAGACAATTATAACTCTGGTTGAATCTTTGCTAGTTAGGAATTAAAATAAACCTATCAAGGACAGAGCTTCACAGCTTCTCTCTGAGAGGTTACAGCCACTCAGTCTGAAGGGAGAGTGAAAAAACTCTGTTACTAGGCAATTCTTCAAAATTGTTTTCCGAACAACAATATTTTTCAGAAAACTTTATTTTACTAGGCCTGTTGTAAACAAATATTTTGTTTACAAATATTTTTGTTTAGTAATCTATCAATTATTCTTATGATTAATCGAGTAATTGGATAAAAAAATTATAAAATAAATTAATGCTGCAAGCGGCGTCGTGCAGCCCTCGCAGCTCAGCACCGCTCCGGCCTATTGGCCACCGCGGGGTGCCGGCACTGCCACCCGCCAGCCACTGTAGACTCTCTGGCACAGTTCCCGCACCCGTCCACCAAGCGATATGCACCTACGCATTCGGCAGTGCTCTCTGACTACGCACAAAAAATCTGGCAAATTGGGCGATGAGATATAGCTGTTGCTATAAAAATTGAGCCCAGTGTTGCTGCGGCGCTAAAACAGCGAAGGGAAAAGGGCTAACGTACGGCTAATTCAATTAATTTTAAAGTTTAACAATAAAGCTGCACATGTGTTTGGGGTTTCTTCAAATCTTTGGGGGCAATTTGCAGTGACCAACTGACCTGACCTACATGTTTTAGGAGATGTGGGGGGAACCGGAGCACCCGGAGAAAACCCACGCAAACACGGGGAGAACATGCAAACTCCACACAGATGGTGTCTGTGAAGATGCAGCGGTAACCGCTGCACCACCGTGCTGCCCACATTTTTTCCAATTGGGTTGGGAAGGGATCTATTTTCTAGATTGTCAATGGGGGGATAAAACTTTTTAAATTTGGTCTTGACGGAGCGTGGCATGGCGCCCCGTTCACAGAGGCTACAACCTCCATGTGTTTGATTCCAGTCCTCGGTTCGTCTCCTGCACGTCTTTCTCCTTCTCTAAATATCAAAATCAAGAACTTTACACACGTTCTTGTTGGTCTTCACTTGTTTGTTTCTTTTTTGGCTTCTTCCATCCCAGAGTGTTTCGTACCTTCTTCCAAAATGAAATTTTAGACTTTTTTTTTTTACCATCTGGATTGTCCAAATCCTGCAGGATGGTTTCTCCAGCGACCTCGGTCTCTTCTGAGGATTCTGGATCCGTGGAAGAACCTGGTAAAGGTTCTCCTGAGAGATCCTCCTCTGAAGAAACCTCTTGATTTAATACTTTAACTTGGTTCTGTGAGTTTTCTTCCTTCTCTTGGGAAACTGTGATGGGTTGTTGGAAACCTTCTTCCTCGGCTCTCAGAGTGTCGGCCAGCAGTAGATCGTCTCTTGCTTTTTTTAAATCATTTTTCACACAAATGAGCTCCTCCTGGTGTTTTTCTACTTGCTGTTTAAATGCAGTTACTTCGGCTTCAAACCGACTGTTTAGCTCCATGTACAAACCGTTAACATTCTCCAGCTCAGCCTTGGCACTCCTTTCCTTGTCTTGCAGGATTTTCTTCTCTGTTGTTGTGATTTCTTGGAGGATGGCATATTCAGCTCTCAGCTTCTCTAGAAGCTTCTTGTCCTCCTCTGTTTGCTCCAGGTGAGCTTTTCTCTCCTGCTCTACCTGCTGCTTGTATGTCTCAACCTCCTGCTGTAAATCCATATTGTCTCCTTCAAACCTACGTTTTATCTCCTCGTGCGAAATGTGAACCTGATCCAGTTCGTTCAGCATCTGCTTCTCTCTCTTTCTCAGAATTATAATCTCTCTAGCCATTTTTCGAAAGAGCTCCTCCTTCTCAGCTTTCAGCTTGTTGACTAGCTTCAGACTCTCTTTCTGTCTTTCTATGTTTGCGTCTTTCTCACGTTTCACCTCCTGCCTTACCAGAGAAATGTCTGCATCATATTTACATTGCAGCTCCTTGTAGGAAGTCTTAAGTTGGTCCAGTTCTTCTTGGACAGCCTCAGTTTTCTTTCTCTCAGCCTGTATTCCAGCTACAAATGCTTCCTGGCTGAGGAGGTGGGCCACCTTTAAATCCTCAAACTCCTGCTGCAAGGTCTTCTTCTTCATGTTTTTCACACTGTCGTAAAATTTGGATGCAATGTTTGCAGCGTAAAGTTCTCCTGGATCACTGAACATCTCTTCTCTCTCTTCTCTCTCTAGTCTCTCTAGTCTCTCTAGTTCCCTCTTTGCCTCTTCGGCCTCGTTGATAAGAGTTTCTCTGAGAGCTTCCTGCCTTTTTAGACTCAGTTCCATCTCTTCCAGTTTGGCCTCCAGCTCGGCCGGGTTTTGGTCGTCTTCTAACCTCCCCTTGCAACAAGACTTCAAATCCTCAAAGTCTTGTTGCAAAGGCTTCTCCTTCATGTCTTTCACATCGTTGTGAACCTTGGAAGCAGTGACATCAGAGTTAAGGTCTCCTGGATCACTGGACATCTCTTCCCTCTCTTCTCTTTCTAGTCTCTCAAGTTCTCTCTTTGCCTCTTTGACCTCGTTGATAAATCTCTCTCTGAGGGCTTCCTGCTGTTTTAGCCGGAGTTCCATCTCTTCCAGCTCCGCCTCCAGGTCGGCCATGTTTTGATTGTCTTCTATCCTGGCGCTCTCCATTTCCAGACTGGAGTCCAGTCTTTGGGTTTCCTCATCTAAGATATCCAGATGTGCAGGAGCGAAGCTGCCTTGGGGGTTTTGCTGGACTCCCGTTCTCGCCTGGGGTCCCATCATTTTGTTGCAGTATTGCTGAAATAAGTGAAACATTTCTCCTCAATACAATCACTAAAGTTGTCGATTGGTAAACTACCTGAAAGAGCTTTGCGCACGTCTGAACTGGTCAGTGATATTGCAAGCAATGAAAAATATGCAGAATTGTGTCACATACAATTCTGAGTTGATGACATCACAGACTGCATCGCCAGTGACATCACAGAATCTGCCTTTGCTGGCAGTGTGACATCATTCCACCACCAAATATCTCACTATTTATTCTTGTTTACATTCAAAATAGTCCATGATTCACTCGTTTTTATCCAAACTCATTTCCGTTTTGGGCCAGATCAAAAACCTGAATGTTCATAAAGGGCCTGTTGTGCCAGAACATATTGATAAAAACCAATTAAATTGTTAAAATATCAATATATAGGTGTTTCAGCATCAATAAGTGTTTCTTAAAATAACATAATATTGAACATCTTTTCACACTAATCAGTTCATCCAGGATTGTTTTTGTGCTTTTCTGCAATCATCACAGATTTTGTGGCGCTAATTTAGAAATATCTGTAAGGAATTTTTTACAATATTTGCGCTAACATATGATGTTAAATGTGATCTTTTATTAATCGCTCTATCGGTCATGGACTATAACTTGACATCAGGTCAGGCTGAGACAGCAGGCACTTGAACCCAAATGTTTATGGACAATTTTGAGAAAAAATGTTGATAAACTCAGAAAAATGTTGATAAACTCAGAAAACATGTTGATAAACTCAGAAAACATGAGGGGATCTGTTGATTTTTGTGTGAATTTTGCGGTTATTTGTAAAAACTGGAGGGGCCCATTGCTATGATTTGGAGTCTAGAGGGCCACATAAAAAGCTATGGCGGGCCAGATTTGGCCCTCAGGCCTTGAGTTTGACACACATGCCATATATGATAATCTATAGAACTTTTTTCAGTATCTAAACATTTTGAAGTTAATTTTGCTTGTTTAGTCAAACATTTATTTTCTTTTGTATTGTGGAAAAAGGGAGTGTGAAAGAAAATTTATAATAAATCGATGTAAACACCATGAAAAGTAAAATATAAAAACTAAAACTATTGATTTATAAATCTTGTTGAAAGTTGGTTAGGATTGATTAAGCCTCGTTGTTAATATCAGACTTAAAACTCAAAACTGTAAATGAGTAATAGATGTAATGTGCTAGCATTGTTGTGGTTTGTTTATGTTGTCATAGCAACTGCCTAGCAACATGGCTGTCAGTTAAAACAAAGAATGTTGTAATCTATAGTTTCAGTATGTTTTTGTTAGCTTTTTAAAGGTATTGCGGAAAACGGCTCTTTTGAGTTTAAAAACAGTATTTTTTAAATCGTTAGTACAACAGATGAATTGTGACTTTTTACAGATACCAGCTCTGCCAATCTAGTGAAAGTAAAGCCTTTAATCTCATAATTATGACTTAGCTAACTCACTATTCCACATCTCCACTAAGTCTTAGCGGAGATGTAGAACATAAATACAAGTTTTGTTTGTGTTTTCAATCAAATTGGATCCATAACTTCTAAATAATTGCAGAAAAAACAATACACTACAAAAAAAAAACATCAAACTTCTGTTACATAGAGAATAAAAAGCATATTCATGTCGAGGAAGTGAAGGTTGTCTGTTTCTGGTGAACTCTGAAGAACCTTGGATAATATCAGTTAAAACATTTAATTTTCCTTTGGGATCAAAAAGGTATTTTTATTGAATTTGTGTCAGTTAATCTCAGTATTAGCCATAAAATGTCCTTCCTGCAGGCATGTTGGATCAGACACGTCTCCATTTAAACACAATTTCCAGATATAATCTCAAATTCAAACAAATAAACAAACAAACTTCTTGTATTTTTTCCACCAGCAGCAGTAAAACAAATAGTGGAAAGAGAAACTTTATTAGAGCATGAATTTGACTGATTTTTTGCTTCCTCAGAGGCCGAGGTTTTAACTCGGTCCGCACAACGCAAGCAGGACTTTCTGATAATGTCCTTTGGTGTCGTTCTGTTAAAAAACAAAATCAGAAACATTATTGATGTGGTTTGAAACGTAAACATAGAAACAGTTTGGGAAACGTATTTTACCAAGATGTCCTCATGTAGGGTTCTCTCAAACATTGCCCGGTACTCCTCTACGACCTTCTGCAGGTCGACCTCGGAGCGGCTCACCAGGATCCGGATCAGAGTGTGATCACTCGTACCGTGACCCTGGTAAGGCAGAAAATGGACCAAATGAAGTTTTAGTTGGAAATTTTGATTCCTTTTCATGGATCAAACTAAGTTAAGTTAAATTATTATGTGTGGTTACTCTAACAAAAACTGTATGTTGCATAAAAAACTGTTAACAATCTTAGAAATATATTTTGCCAAAAGTTACTTTCTACACAGCAAAAACTCAAAATCTTACCAAGTATTTTTGGTTTAGTTTCCAGTTCAAATGTCTTGGTAAACTTTAAATAAGACAAAACTATATCTTGCTCAAAATGTAACTTTTGGGCAAGATATAGGAGCTTGTTTTAAGTCATTAATTTCTTAATATAGATTTTTTTTTTAAAGTTCTAGTTTCACTTTCAGATTATTTTACGTATAACACGAGGAAAAATCATGTTGTAAGTGAATTTCTTGTCAAAAGTTTAAAATTTTCATCTTTTCAATTTTTTTCTAGAAAATGTCTGTTTTTTCCAACAAAGTTTTGAATTTTCAAATTCAGAAATTTCTGAAACTTTTTTTCTAAAGAGTTTCTGAGATTAAATTCAAAATTTCTGATTTTTTTCTAGCAAATTTTCAACTTTTCAGCCTCAGAAATTTCCCATTTTAGATGAATCTCAAAATTTGAATTTTTCTAGCACATTTTGAACTTTACAAACTCCGAAATTTCAAAGAATTTTCTAGCAATTTTCTGAGATTGAAGTCAAAATTTGAATTTTTCTAGCAAATGTTTGACTTTTCAATCTCAGAAATAAAAAAAAAAATTCTAGAACATTCCTGAGATTATGTAAAACTTTCTGAGGTTTCTTGGCAGAATTGTACCTTTTTTCTATCTACACTGGTATTAATACGGCATCATACAAAACAATTTTTACACATCTGGAATTTAATGACAGACAGCTAAAACTGATTTTATGTTAAAATAGCTTTCCATATCACTCCAAACTAAGAAGTTTATTAAAACATGGTAAAATATGAACACTGTAGTCGTAATAATCCAGTTTAATCCCTGTTTTAACCATGTTTTTAGTGGGATTAGGAGCAGCAGACGCGTTCACTCACCTTCATGGCCCGATTGAGTTTCTCAGCAAAGAAAGCCGGTGTGTTCCAGGCGCATTTCACTGGACATGAAAGAGGAAACTCCGTAAAAATAAAATACGTAATACAAAAATAAAAACTCTGTCACAGGCTAAAAATAACAGAGTCCAGATGTTTCTGTGTCTCCCAGCTGTGGAGCTTCAGGGTTCAGCTCAACGCGTCCAGAACCTTTTTTAAAATGAACGAAAAGGTGAGAAACATTTAAACCAACTGGATGCTGCTGGGCTGAAACTGAACAAAAAATAAACAATTTTCTGTTCAGTTTGAGATCCAATTCTAAGAGCAAAACAACATATTAGGGCCATTATAGATAAAGACAAAATAGCTAATTTCTGCCCAAAAAACTCACATTTTTAGAAACATTTTTGAGATCCAAAAGTCAAACATTTTATAGAAAAAACTCAAAATTTTAATATTAATAACAGAAATTTTCAAGAGAAAAATGCAGAAGTTTGAGTTTGAAGTCAAAAGATTTGCTAGAAAAAAACTTTTTAAATTAATTTCAGAAGACTTTGAGAAACGCTCAGTTTTGACTCAAGTCTGAAAATAAAAAAAATAAAAAATATTTTTGGAGATCCAGAAGTGAAATATTTCTGAGAAAAAAACCTCTGAAATTTGAGATTTATCTCAGAAAAGCTAAAAAATAAAAATAAAATAAATTCTGAGATTGAAAAGTCAAAAATTTGATTAGGATGTAAATGTGTAAATTATTGGATTTATAAGGAGCTGCCACATCTAGAACCACCACTAGAGGGAGCAATTCATTGTATTTCTTTTTCACAAATTCAACAAGTGAGACATAAAATTCTAATACTCTGAATATTTAAAATGTTTGAGCTGGAGTGTTAAATTCTCTTTAGAAATTAAGGACTTTTTATATTTCAGTGAGTATACCTGCATTAACAAGCCATTACTAATCATATTATTAGTTGGGAATGGTCTGTTAATGGCAGTACTGTTGTTTATCGTGATAATAATAACACAGAGTGATGAGTTTTGGTGACAGGCCCTCCTACCGATGTCAATGAGACAGTCCTCGATGTCTCCCTTCAGCTCCATCTGCAGGGCTTTAGGCAGCGTGACGTCGCTGATGGCAGCATAATGCTGGAACGCTGGCAGGAAACAAAAACACAACTTTCATTTCATGTTTGAACGACTGAACGGAATATGTGTTGTACTGCTTTTAAATATATTTCTGCTATAAAGTTGAAGATATTGTGTTGTTATTGTTGTATTGTATATTGTTTTTTTTTCTTGAAAAGCTAAGAATAATTGTTGAATTGGATTACATGACCATACGGAAGAATATTATGGCCACTTTTTCAAAAATATCAGAATTTTACCACTAATGTCAAAATTCTAATTAATCTTAAAAAAAAATAGACTTTTCCTCAGAATTTGAATGCTTTTTCTCTCAAAATGTCAAAAAAAATCCCATCTCTAGACTCACAATTCTAATTTTAATCTCAAAATTTTTGTTTTTCCTCATAAATAATTTTTTTCTTTGAATCCAGAATTTTTTAGGAGGGAAATATTGATTTTTTAGCAGAAAGTTTGATATTTTCCATGAAAATATCAGAATCCTAAATTTAATCTCAGAAAAATGTACCCCCCCTAGTGGCCTGAATGCTTTCCTGTATGATTAAAACGCAACATCACCTCAAATTATTGTGACATAACTTGTTCAGGTTATTGAATATTTCTCAGCCAGTCTTCTGTTTGGTGCCCAGGTGTGACCCGGTCACCTGTCAGTGCTGCTCCACCTGTTTGTCCAGGTGAAACCCAACAATCAACACTTTCCTGTGACTCACTTTTAGAAAGCTGCGGCCCGCTGCGCGTGGTCAGGATGTTGATGAAGGTCGACACATTTGCTTTGCCGATGCCTTCACCAGCTTCAAACAAAATCTGGACAAGAAAAAATTAAAATAAAATGAGAACAAAGAAATACCTGAATCTTAAAATCTCAACTTCAACACATGAACTTATGTTTTTTTCATACTTGTACACAAATCAAAACTATAAAAATAAAGAAAAATCACAAAATAACCAAAGTTGAATGACTCAGACTTGCGTTTCTTAATTTAATTTCTACCTTGGCGTCCTTTTTGGCCAGCTCCATGTCGACCGCAGTGTTCTGGTCCCGCTTGGTGTTGAGCATGGCCAGCAGTGCTGTGGTGAAGTCACCGCCGGTCTCTTCCTTAATCACCTCCTCCAGCTCCTTCTGGTACTCTGACAAAATTCAGATCAAAATGTTCAACTTTTAAACTGAACAGAAGAAAATATATGGACAGTCTTGACCAGTGAGAAAGATACAGGAACAAAATGGCTGCTGTCGGGATCGACCTGTATGAGACGGAGCTTCCTCACTGCAAAAACACAAAACCTTAATCTTAAGTGTTTTTGGCCTAGATTCTAGTGTGAATATTTTATTACACTTGAAATAAAACAAAACTAACTTAAAATTAACAAATTCAGCAAGATATATGAGTTTGTTTTAAGTAAACAATTCCTTAATATTGATTTTAAAAAGTTCTAGTTTAACTGGCAGATTATTTCACTTACAACAAAACATTTTTTCCTTGTAAGTAAAATTATTTGCCAATGAAACTAGTATAGTTTTCTCATTATTAAGGAATTATTTACTTAAAACAAGCTCCTAGATGTTGCTGAAAAGTTACTTGTAAGTTACTTTTGTTGTATTTCAAACGTACTACAATATTTGAAATAGAAATTAGACCAAAGTTACTTGGTAAGATTTTGTGTTTTTGCAGTGTTTTCATCTCATACTATTATGTAGTAAACAAAGAGTTGGCCTGAAATCTATAGACAAATACAATCAGTGTTTAAACGGATCAATAAAAGACTCACAAACTCTTTAAGTGAATAACGAGGTTCTGGTGACTGGCAGAGTAAGAACATGCAGTAACAAACACAGGCTACATGTTTGTGTTAGCTAGCAGACAAAAGCTACAGTAGCTATGCTACATTTACTAGTTTAGCAGTAAATACAGTAAATATAACAGATATTTTATCTTATTATTACACAAAGGTGGATAGAGTTATGAAATAGTTGTAATGTGCTTTTATTGTTTATAAGTTAGATAGGAACGAAACGAGAGCTAGTTCCTAGCTTGTTTACTGTTGTCATAGCAACTCCATAGCAACCGCCTGCCAAGCCGACTGTCAGTTACAAAGTTCACGGAAGTACGACGTCACATGAGAACCGCGTGTAAACGGAGGATTTCATAAAAACCTTGTTTGAAGACTTTCTTTATTTCTTGAATTTCTGCGTAGGATCTCGTCGCCAGAACCTCGACGAGGACGTCCTCGTCTGTTCCCAGACCCTGTGGCAGCAAACAGGACGAAGAAATTTATCAGCAACGCACGGCAACGTTGATCCTAAAACACAGGGGTGTCCAAACGGCGGCCCGCGGGCCATATGTGGCCCCTGGGCTGATTTTGCGTGGGCCCCCGACCACAATTCAAAAATTACACTAGCTTATCTCACCAGCACATGGTGGTCAATAGTCATTTAAAAAATGACTTGTTATAAGTGAAATTATCTGCCAATAGAACTAAAACTGTTTCATCAATACTAAGGAATTATTTTCTTTAAAACAAACTCCTATTTTACTAAGAAGTTACTTGTGAGTTAATATTTCAAGTGCACTAAGATATTTGTGTGAGAATCTAGACCAAAGTTATTTGGTAAGGTTTTATGTTTTTGCAGAATGAACAGGAAAAAAATCATAATTTAAACTAAATTCCCCCCAAAAAAGGTAAAAGACAAAAATGTTGGACCAAAATTAAGGCATTTTTTCACCATTTTGTTGCTGGTGGTCTGGTACCAAAATCTGACGAATTATCCTGAGATCTTCTTCTTCTACATAATCCCTACTTCTAGATAATTTATATGAATTCATTTTAAATATTAATATTTTCATTCTGGTACTGAAAATAGAACAAAAGTGCATCTTTTTATGTTTATATTTATGAATAGTGGCATTTTAACTTGTTTTCTTCGTACTACAGATAGAAAGGATTCGGTATTTTTGATCACAGTTAAGATTGTAAATCATTACTGGTTTACCTTGGTGGCTCTCCTGAGCAGGTAGGCATCAAATTGAGCTGGAGGCATCAGCAGAGCCAGAACCACATCCTCCAAATGTGACCTGAGGACTGGCGTCAGGGATTTAACCAGATTCTGGAAAAACAACATCAAAGGATTAAATTTATTTAATCACTTTTCACTTTTGAACCTGAATTACTTAAATAAACTTCCTGCTGAAGTTACTGAGATGCATCTGTAGTTTAAGCATCATTAAAGTCCCATTAGTAGAATGTAGCACCCTCTGGTGGTGACATTTAATACTGTATTTAACTAAACTTTTCTTCAAATTCACCTTTTAAAAGTGCTGAAAAGAAAAGCATACGGACACAGTTACCTGTTTGAAAGCAGGGAAAATAAAATCTCACAATATCAAATCTGACAACAAAATAAGACGACCGGAAATGAGCGGCTGTCGAAATGGACGGTCGAGCTTTCAGATTGATTCCCGCCCTTATCCTCAGCGAATGCTCCGTTGCATAGCAACAGTGACGAGGCTAAACACAAGCTAGCAAAAAGCTAAAAGAAAATTGAACCGGATCTCTCCGTCATTGTTTGGCTTCATTGACCAGCCAATACCTTAAAGTAAAAACAATTCGATATTTTTAATCTTATTATAAACTTAGCCAATTCACAAATACCCTCACACTAATCAAAAAACACTTGTTTCCATTTTAGAAAATGAGATTAAAGAAAAACATCAGAAATTCCACCAATTCTAAAGCCGTTAAAGCTTCTCTATTTAATGTATTTATGTAATATGTTATTGTTAGTAAACTCTCAATACATAACAGTGAATTTTATTGTAGTATTCAGTGTCCTGTGTCTCAATGATGCTGAACTTTATTATTATTCAGTTAAACCTACATTTCATTAAATTAAATTTGTACCAAATTTATAATAATAAAAAAACATGACTATGCAACCGTTTTCAGTTATTTAAAACTGTAATCTTTTCCCGCTCTGTCTGCCATTTTTACAAGAACAAAAATCTCCTCTTTGTCCGGCCAGGAACCTTGAGAAAGAATACACCAGTGTTCCCTTTAAAGCCGGGGAAAGAAGGACGCTTTGACGGCTGCAGAGGAAGGATCTGTGATGACGCATCTTTGTGCACTCAGGATCCAGCAACAACTTACTTTTCCAAAGGACGATTCGTAAACGGCTTTAATTTTCTGCCTCTGCTCGTTGTTTCTCTTCGCCAGAATGGCACCGATCACATCCTCATCCACTTCTAGAAAGAAAAAAATACAACCATTGCTAAATAGTCACTTTTACAAAGCTAAAACCTCAATAAAAACCTCAAATGACCTGAAATGGTAAAGTTTTTCAGTAATTTATCAAAAATAAAACACATTTCATAGCCTTTGTATCTAAAACTTAGAAACAAGAACATTTCTGATCACTCACTTTTACTTTGAATGGCGCTCTGAAGGATCGACGCGTCACTGCTAGCATTGAAGTTTGGATACGGAGTGACCGTCCCGTAGTACTTTGGTTTGGGTTTCTCCTTCACCTTCATAAACAACCAAGATTAGATTATTACCAAAACAATAAATACTGCGGAAAACATAATACGGCTCAAGGAAATGATAATGGACGTGTTTGATTTGCAGAAATCAGTCCAAAGATGAATCTCAACATAGATTATCACTGATTTATTACAATAATTCAATTCAAAAAGTGAATTGCATATGAAATTATTCTGTTTTCAGCTGTTTTTTGTGTTTACTGTGATGAATATAACTTACACTTCAGTTTTTTCTTCCACTAAGCTTTCCATACTTGCATAAAACACACTAAGCTACCTGCTTCTTTTTTTTATTTTTAGGAAAATACATTTTATGGCTTAAAAATATTTAACATAGTTGACATTTGGACTGATCTTGTGTAATATTTTAATTTTATGAAAACCAATTTGTGGTTATCAAAATTATCAAAATTAATAAATTTTGGGTACTGAATGTAAATGTTTCACTTTTTGAACTGAATTATTGAACTTGATTTGATGATATTCTAAATGTATTAGCCTCCACCTGTATACTCACATTGACGGTTTCTTCCTTTGGGTCTCTGTTGTGGATGATACCTTTGAAGAACTTCTTGAAAAGAGACATTTTAACTCGAGTTTTAAATGGACAAACCTGCAGGGGACAAAAAATAGGAGATTTGTAAGTAATTTAGTTGTCACAAGAGAAATGGAGAGAAGAACTTCAGCTGTCAAACAAGGAAAAACAGAAGAAACAAAGATGGGTTGGTGCGTAATTGGTGAGAAACAAAGACAGGAAGCTAACAAAATGCAAAAAACACAAAACAATAATTTAAAAAACTGACAGATTTAAACATTTAGGATCTTACCGGAGTCACAAAGCTCGTCCAGACAAACGTTGCAGTGAATTCAGATCACGCCCCTCTCCACCCTTTTCTAGGTAGTTTTACCTGAACGGCATCAGCCAATCACCTGTCAGCTTTCCCACCAGGTCTCTGACAGGTGTAGCAGCTCCTGTTCAGTTTTCACCTTTTTACCCCTTTAACTCAATCCGATTGTGACTCATGGAAACGATTCAGGAATCAGATAAAAGCCGACAACAACTGACAACGACAAGCTGACAAAAGAGACTGGAATCCACGAACACACCCAGCGTGGTTCTGTTGAACGACGGCTGAACCAGACGGTCCACATTCTTCCGTTCAGAGGTTTGGTGTTAAAGGAGAGCTGGACTAAAGCTATGAACCCGAAATCATGTTACTTCAGAACATGGAGTTTGCAGTTAGGAGGCTTTGATGATAAATAAAATAAAAACTGTTTTGTAGGATAGAAAAGTTAAGGAATGATTGGAGTTAAATCATGAATAGCTGGAGGTGGCAGATTTATTCCTAGCTAACTTAGAAAATAGGACATGTAGACCAAGAATTAATTAAACAGTTTTTTGAATACAAAGTCCATTAAATCAACTCCACACTTAATACATTGCAGTCTTTATTTGTGAACGTGTTGCTGTACGGTTTGAAAGCTTAAACAATCGAAAAACGCAAAATGCACAGTGAAAAAAGTATTAATCATGTAAATTTTTTTCCAGTAAACATAATCAAAATGGGGATGTTGACAGGAAATTCCCACCAGATGTTGGTAACAAAACAAATAATCCACTCACACAAATAAATCTAGCCTACATAATAAATAAATCTAATCTACTTATCTAACCTAAACTATAAATGTACTTATAAATTAAAAGGTATGTGCAGTTAACTGAATAATTTATGAAATATTGAAAACACTGCAAAAAGAAATTAGCAGATTTAGCACTTGCTTTATTTTTATATATATATATATATATATATATATACTGTATATATATTACTATTTATTTAAATCAAATCAATATCAACCATGAATGTGTTGGTTACTTGGGTTGAAGTTCATGTCTGTTGTGTTTCATGTCAATGGGCCAATCAGAAACATGTTTGTAAAAAATAAACAGACATGTTAAATTAACCTAATTTCTCCACTGTAGTTTAAATCTTCAGACATTAAATGTATAAACATCACAAATTAGAAAAGGCACAAGACAATTTTCTTTCTATGTCAATCATCTTGCAGGGTGTCACTACTGATCAACATAATTTAAGGACAAATTAATGTTTGTTTGAATTAAAATACAATATTTTTTGCGTGACTTTTCTTTATATTCATTGCAGTAGTGAATGTTGCATATTTACACTCAAATTTTAACAATAAATTGGTTTAAGTGTATGTACTTTGTCTATTTTGTTCTCTTTTTGTGGTTTTCTCATAATATTAACTGGGAGGGGCTCCTCTCCCACGGCCTCGGCCACGTCCAGCACCCGGACCCGGCCCGGGTCCTCTCGGTCCTGGTGCCCGGTCGACTGGCCCTCGAACGTTTGGGTTGGAAGACGCCAGAGCCACATCCTTCTGTAAGTTTACTCCTTTTCCAGCAGAACCAGGTTTTGTTTTGGTGGGTTTCGCTTCTGGTTCTGGTGGTTTTTCTGCAAAGAAAGGCTTCAGTTAAAACTTGGCTTTACGACCGTAATGGGTTACCAGACAAAACCAATAAGATGAAAATTAGGGGAAAGGTAACACTTTAGAATCAGGGCTAAGAAATTAGCTTCTGAATTATTAGCAATAGCTTATATTTTGGTAGCTAGCTTAATTATGATTGCATAATAATCAGGTAACATTTTGAAGGAGTCAAATTGTTACATTAGTATAAAATAAGGGCATTATTTTTACCAACTCAGTAAAAATTAAATGCAACCTGCTTATGAACCATTAGCCAAGTAGCTACACTGCAAGAAGCTAGCAAAAACAGAAGAAATCTGAAAATATTTCACAGCCGTTGCTGTATTGTGATTACTTAACTGTTAAACTGTTACAGTTATGTTGACTAACTCATAATAAGAGTTAGAACGACAAAGAGAAGAACGACAAACAAATCAAGGACTATTTGCTAATGGACCGTTGTCTTATGAGTTATCTTTAGCTCATCCTCATGTAGCTACTTAGTTAGCTAAATATGGATTAAATATACATCAGATTGCTTTAGTCCTTTGATAATCTCATATTTAAATTTGTTAAATTAGGCTATAATCAATAAAAAAAGAGGAACAAATCAGGACAGCTAGCAGTTAGCTATAAGTGGCTAAATGGTAGCCATCTTACTAATTACAGCTTCGTTTTGATATGTTTTAAAACTAGCTCAGTACTAGCTAATAATTTGACATCAGTAAACATAAACAAGACAAATTAAGGACAGAAAGCTAATATTTCTCATCACAATTTAATAAACAGTAAGATTGTAAGAAGATAGTGTGATACTTGCTAATGAGCAGTTAGCTTATGAAGAACTTATGAAAACATTTCCTTAAGTAGCTGCATAATGACTAATTAATAATCATTTCATCTTAACTTAATTCCATTTTTTATTATCTCATAATATGATAACATTGTATGAAGAGTCAGGGTAAATATGGTATTTGCTAAAGAATTGTTAGCTAGCAATGATTTTGGTAAATAGCTAACAATGACAAGTAATTGCTTGTTGATGATTATGTAATCATGAACTCTTAATAATAACTTGTTTATTAGGTATTAAATTTAGATCTGCTAGTTTGAAATGAGCAAGGAAAACCCGTATTAAACAATTAGCCATTAGCTAAAGTTAATTTTATGTTTTGTGACACTTTTCTCTACTTATTTCTAACAGGCTTTGATGTTATTTAGATATTATCTTTTTTAATTATCTAATAATTCAATAGAGATAATTATTTATGATTAAATCAGGTGTTCATGTTTAGCTGATGTTTAGCTGCTAACATTCCCTTCTGTTAGCCGTGACGGTGGTTCTGGTGTGACTGACCAGGCTCCGGCGGCGGACTGAGGGATCGGTTGGGCAGCAGGTCCTCCAGGTCTTTCATGACCTGGTTGGTGCTGTCTTTGTTATTTCTCCGGTTCTTCTCTTCGTCACGGGCCTGGACACAAAGAGATGGAGGGAAATATGAAAAATTAAACGCTTAGCCAATAATGGAAAGGCAAGCTAGGAGGTAACAACGTTTCCTTAACAACTGGACAGCCATTAAGTGATTCCCGTTGGGATAAAAATAAATCATCACCATTAATAATCATCTACTCACCATCTGCATCTTCTTCTTCAGCTCCATGTTTGAGTTTTGGTAAGCTTCGGAGACTGAGTTCAGATAATAGATGGCCAGCCTGTAACAGATAAACTGAACTAAAGAACTGTTTCTTTGGCTTTGATTTGACTAATGAGTGTAGAGGGCCATATAAAAGGCTTTGGCGGGCCGGATGTGGCCCCTGCGCCTCCAGTTTGGCACCCGGACTTACACCATGAGCAGCACGGCCGGGATGATGAGTCCGGGGTTCGCTGCGTAGCTGAACAGGGTCCCCATGAAGGCCGGCAGATCCAGCCTGATCGTCTCCATGATCACATCGAACATCTTCGCCCGCCCGCTGCAGAGTCACACAGACAATAGTAACTAGTTACATTTACTCTATTACATTTACACAAGTGACCTTTTGGGGATAAAAGTACTTTTAGAACTAGTTTTATTAAACTGTACTACCCAATAATTGTGCTGACAGTAACAGAAAGACGACTTCAGTATATTTTTCTCAAGAAAAAGTAAAAAATATCCACACAAGAAGTTACTCAAGCAGGAGTCGGGTAGTTACTAGTTACATTTACTCAATTACATTTACTTGAGTAACTTCTTTAAATAACTACACTTTAACTACGCTGTACTTTGAGTTATTTTATTATGAAGTATTTCTCCTCTGACTTGAGTAAAACGTCTTGATTTTCTACCCACTGAATGAAAAACAAACAAGTTTTAACCAAAAATCCACCTGGAAAATATAAAGTTTAGTGGAAATTTTGGTATTTTAAGAACAAAAATGACAATATAAGTAACAAAAAAATAGGCAAAAGAAAAATTTCCCAAATGAGTTTCTTTTAATAAAAACTTGTGAAACTTTACCAAAACCTGCAGGTGTGTGTCTGTGTTCGGTGAATTTTTAGTTAAAACATGTTTGTTTTTCATTCAGTGGTTAGAAAATCCAGAAATTTACTAAAGTAAGAGAAGAAATACTTCATAATACAATTTGTCAAGTAAAAGTAGTAAAAATACTCCTAACAGTACATTTTTCAAAAAAGTTACTCAAGTAAATGTAACTAGTTACTAGAGAACTCTGGTTATATGAATTATTATCATTTTTGTCCTTAAAATACCATTATTTTGAGTTTCAAAATGCAAAAATTTTCAACTGTTCAAATTCAGAAAATTTCCAAAAGTCGAAAATTTTAGACCAGATTAATCTCAGAATTTACTTTTTTTCAGGTTTTTCTGATTTTTTACTTTTCAAGTTCAGAAATTTCCCAAAAATGTTTCTGAAAATTTTCTGAGATTAATCTAAAAATTTCTGTTTATTTTTTAGCAGATTTTTGACTTTTCAAACTCAGAAATTTCAAGGTTACTTTTACTCTTTTTTTTGTTATTGTTTTATAATTTTCTATTTTTTTAATTATTATTATTATTATTTTTGGGTTCTCTGCCCTCATCTGCACACATAAAGTCTGGGCTGGTTTTGTTCGGTACCTGAAGGGGCCGCAGTCAAACGACGGCGGCAGCGTCATGATGGTGTAAACGACGGGCAGGAGGCTCAGGAAGAGGATGAGGAGCAGGAGCCCCATGTAGAAGTTGTTGGACTTGGAGGCCTTGAAGACTCTCTCATGGGGGACGTTGGTGGCCATGACGGCCCAGCACTGGTAGTACATGGAGCTGAGGAGGCGGAGCACGTTGATACCCACCAGCCCTGGGGCGTAAAACGCTCCCATCCTGTCGGAGAAAAACACAGTTGTGACTTTAAACTCAAGATTAAAGTCAGAATTCTGAGTAAAATGATGCAACCTAGCTCAGGATTAACGGTTGTAGATATTTTAGGGGTTTTTTAAAGACTTCTTTCAGCATCTTGTGGTCTGTGATTGTTTTTAAAGTGTTTTCCAACCAAATAGTATAATTTTATAGCAAAATCAAGTAACTATGTTACCTTCAGTTGTTGTTAAAATGCTATATATGCCAAATTTGACCTAAAAGAAACTCAATTTCTAATTTAACGCCTTGAAATTGGATCTCTGTCTCTTTTTGAAGCTCCGCCTATAGGAAGTCATCCCAACATGGCTCCTCTTTTAACCCTTTAACGGCGTTTTTTCCCCCAGAGAAGCAGCTCCTATAAAGAGCTCAGCAGGTGTTTGCTAATTGCTGCTGGCTAGTCTGAAGGAGCTGAGTGGGGGAGGAGCTTTGCCTGGAAGGCGGGGCTGGGCCCATCCTGGCGTTTTGCCCAGCTGAATGGTTGCCATGGAGATTAAAGGATTTCTCAAACATGAAGGAATCAAAGCAGCACTCCGGGTTTGTTTGGATGAGGGAATAACATCAGGACATGATGTAAAGATAAAATAAGTTTATTTTCATGATACTGGCCCTTTAATGACTCCATTTTACCATAATGAAGCAAAACCAAGAAACAGAAACATGGAGAGGAGTTAAAACACTGACGACGTCTTTAGTTTTTACCAGATCATCCCCTGGTTGAAGACCAGTCCGAGAACATTTCCACTGATGTCAAACTCTCCGTAAGACGGCTGAAAGTGACCAGACAACAATTACCACCAAGACAGAGAAATGGGTCCAACCTAAGATATTTCCAGGTGCCTTGAATCATATTTAGAGAATTATTTAGACCTGAAACTAAAGTGAGACAATAAAATATGTTTCTCATACAATCTGGTGTTTAAGTACGACAGCGTATTAGGGTCATTGTAAATAAAAAAAGAAAACAACAAAGGGATACGTTTCCACCCAAACAATCTCAAGGAACAACAATTTCTGAGTTTGGAGTTTAAAAAATTTCCTAGAAGAAACTATTTTAAGATTAATCTTATACTTTTTAGAGAGAAAAACTTCCATGACTTTCAAAAGTTAAAGATTTACGTGAACAAATACCTGAAATTTCAAAATCAAAAATTTTAAACTTTTCAAACTCAGAAAATTTCCAAACGTCTAAAATTTTAGACTAGGTTAATCTCAAAATGTAATTTTTTCTAGCAAATTTTTAAAACTCAGAAATAAAAAAAAAATATTTTGAACATTTTTTGCAATTAAGCAAAATTTTTCTTTTTTTCTAGCAAATGTTTGACTTTGCAAAGCTACAAATTTCCATGTTTTTTCTAGAAAATTTCTAAGCTTTTCTGAGAAAAACTCGGCAGAAATGTACTCCTTTTTTTTAAATGTACACCAACCCTGATAAACTGCCCAATTAACCTGTCACTAAAAGCAAAACATGAATTGATCATTTAAAATATTGATTGATATTCAAGATGTCTTAAAGTTCCAGTGTTAAATATTTATTAGAATTTAAAGTTTATTGATCTTTCAGAATATGTTATATCTTGAAAATCGTCTCAAAACAACAATATTATCGTTTATCGCGATAACTTCTCGGACAATTTATCGTCCTACCTGTGCTATTGATTACCAGTTTTTACTCAGAGCAAAAATCTTCTAGCAACTTGAGGTTGATCAACTTTTGCACGAAACCTTCATTGTCCAGGTTTTTGTCTCCATCTGATGCAAATTTCAGTCAAAGTTTTGAATGCAGAAAAACTCTGTGCATATTTTATGCGTTTCTCTTACAAACCAGCGTTTCCAGTGACTTACAAAACCAGCTTCCAGGTCCCAGCACCAGCAGTAGTTGAGGAAACGAACGATGACGGCGCGGGCGAAGTCGCCGATCAGGATGGTCAGGTAGGTCACCTGGATGTCTGAGACGGTCAGTTTCACAAACTCCTGCAGCACAGCGAGAATTTCCAGGAAAATTACGTTTTATTTTCATATAAAACTGAGATTCTTCATCGTAAAAGTGTAAAAACCAGAGTTATGTAGTAATTAGTTACATTTACTTGAGTAACGTTTTGGAAAAAATTTACTTTTGGGAGTATTTTTACTTTTTACTTTTACTTTAGTAATTTTATTATCAAGTATTTCTACTCTTACTTGTTACAAAAAATAAAATTTTGCAAAAGACAATTTTTTTTTACAAATCAGTTTCTTTCAATATAAAACTTAAACTTTCATAACTTACTAGTTTTTCATTCAGTGGGTAGAAAATCCAGAAAATTTACTCAAGTAAAAGTAAAATTTTTAAAAAGTTACTCAAGTACTGAGTAACTGATGAAGTTAATATTTTAAAATTACATCATCAGACGGACCAAAATATAAAGTGGAAATTTTAATTTTAAGGAACAAAATGACAATAATTCAGGCAACCAGAGTTGGAAACAAAATGTTTTAACCAAAACCTCACCAGACAAAGACACAAACCTGCAGTTTGTGTCAAAGTTTTATAAGATTTTTATTGAAATAAAATGATGTGAAAACATTTATTTTATCTGATTTTGTTATTTATATGAATTATTGTCATTTTTGTCCTTAAAATACCAAAATTTCCACTTAACTTCATATTTTGATCCATCTGATGATGTAATTTTTAAATATTAAATGATTGATAATTTGATCAGTTACTCAGTAGACTTTTCACTAAATACTTTTTTTACTCTTACTTGAGTAAAATTTCTGACTAAAACAAACTTTCAGGGTAAAATAATGGATGTTATGAGAGATAAACGTGATTTTTGTTACTATGCCGACTGCCGTCTCCCAGCAGGGGCCTCTGATGACGTCTGCCGGGCTCATCGGAGGCGGAGTGGCGTCCGAATCGTTGAGCAAACGTGAGTAGTTGGCGTAGTACTCCTTCATGGCCCAGATGGAGGCGTTCTTGATGGACTGTTCCTCGTCCAGCTGGAAGGGAAAAACAACCCAGTCAGGTTTCTAATAAACACCAGTAAAAAGGTTTGAAATGCATCAAAAAACTTTAATTTGATGTTCTGTGTGGAACGTTTTTACTCCGTTATAAAGTCAAACATATCCAGTTAACTCCCAGTGATACAGATATAAACTCTAAACTAACTGGATACCAGTACAATCCAGTCATTTACACAAATACTCAGTGATTTGAGTATTTGTGATAAACAGTCCGAAATTTTTGAAACTCAGAAATTTCTACGTTTTTTCTAGAAAAGTTCTGAGATTAATCTCAAAATTTCTGAGATTTTTCTAGCAAGTTTTCAACTTTTGTTCATCTGTGACAAATATTTTTCAAATCTAACGCAAAAATAAAATTTCCTTGTTGACTGTGGCGGCCATCTTGAATTTTTCAGTGGCTAACGTTCATTTGGGAACATCTGTGCCTTGTTGCATCCACATGTGAATGATTTTACTGAGACATTCGATTATCTGTGCATTATTTGGTAAAAACAACAAAATGACAGAAGCGCAGCTAGCGTTAGCGCTAACATACCTTACTGTTGACCTCATCAAACAGGGCGAACAGGAAGGTGTAGAGGTTTCCAAGGAAGAGGGCGAAGATGCGTCCCAGCTGCCACTTCAGGGCGATTCGAGGATGGTAGTCCTCCAGTTCGGCGATGGTCTCAAACAGAGGCGGACACACCAAACCCAGCAGGGACATGATGATCTCCAACTGGTGAGACACGCCGTAGCCATCAACAGAAACCAGTAGTCTTTGTTTTCTCCTGGTGTGTATATCTAACTTCTTTACCTCATTCTTCTCATACCAACTGAGGTCATCCCTGGTGGCAAATTCCTGCGATCTCTTCACCACAAAGTAGATGAGGTACCCACTGCCGCCAAGACTGCAGGTGATCAGGAAGTTGGCCAGAACCCGGAGAAACCGCCGCAGGTGGATGTTCTCGTCCTTCTGGTTCTCTTGCTCGTCCACGATGGATTCCTGTTCTTACCAAGAAACAACGTTGACGGTTGGCGGGTGGTTAAAGTCGTGAATGCCATCTCAGAGGCTGTGAGGTACCTTGAAGCTGGTGGTGATGGAGGCGTACTTGTTGTCAGCGGTTTCGGCATTGCCGATGAGGTAGTCCCAACTGGTGAACATCTTCCAGGCGAAGGTGAACTCGCCTTCTTCTCCATCTCCTCCGCCGACGTCAGCATTTTTAGCCATTCTAAACAACCAACCAGAAACAGACTGCCACTAATTGGCATTGGCCATTGAATGTGAGACGATGCTTTGGAGACTCACGTCCGGATCACCAGCATCAGGCTGTATCCGAAGCTCCCGATACCCACCAAGAGGTAGGACAGAGGCAACCTGAACTTTAGCGGACCAATGGTTCTCTTGTCGTCGTAATATCCGTAGAACAGGACTGAGTATTTACAGTATCCCTAAAAGGTAGAAAAGGGTTTTCAGAAAGGCAGGGAGTTGGCCAAGTGCTTATGGAAGCTTTCTCTAACGGAGCGTCAAAATCTTCTCATTTTCTGAGTACAGGATTTGGGCAATGTTGCCAGATTGAGCGGATTTCCATCCAATTGGGCTGGTCACATCGTTGAATACAGAGCTTTAGCTTTAGCTTCCTCTAAATACCATGTTGATGTAGCGCTTTAGAGTTAGCTTCTGATTACTGCTTTAGTGTTAGCAGCGCTAACCTTTTTTCACACTACCCACCGCAAGTAAGAATGCTGATGTGAAATTTCAACTGATAGAGCAACAAATAATCTTGCGTCAACGTGGGACAATGTTGGACATTTATAACAGCAAAAACTAAAACCTTTTGCAACCTTAACGACCCGTTGATAAAGGCAGGAGGAAATAAATGCCGTCTTTTCTGAGACTCACGTTGAAGTCCATGAGAACTGAATAATCCTGAGCAGTGTCCTGCTCTGCTCTCGGTACCGTCTTTCTGGGAATGGACCCGTAAGGAAGACCCATGAGGACCTGGACAGTTTAACGTAAAGAGTTCATTTAAAAAACTCAGAATTTTTTTAATTAATCTCATAAATATTCTGGAAAGAACAAAGACATTTCTGAGTATGAAAAGTCAGAAATTTGCTGCAAAAAATCTGAAATTTTGAGATTAATCTAAAACAAATTCAAAATAAAATTTACAATGTCTGAGTTTGAAAAGCCACAGATTTGATAGAAAAATCTCAAAAAAATTCAAGAAAAAAAACTTGGAAATGTTCAAGTTTGATAAGTCAAAATGATTAAAATTAGATTTTTTTTTTCTAAAGTTGAAAATTTGATTTTCATTTGATTTTCAACTTATTTTCTAGACAATTTCTGAGATTCATCAAACAATTTTGGCAGAAATTGACTCCTTTTTGTCTGTTTACAATAATACGCTGAACTGCAGAAATTCACCTCAGGAATGACGACGAGTCCAAAGGTGAGACCAAATAGGACGAGATTCATGCCGTACATCCATCGCAGGAAGATGAAGTAAGAAGCGACTGATGACCCGAAGTGACCTAGAGATTCAGAAACACATTTGTAAATATGGTGTCTACCAAATCCAATTGGTTTTCTGTTAAACCAAACTTACTTTCCACCTCTTTAATCTTCCTCTCCCAGGGGATGCAGGCTGTTCTGAAATTTTCAAAATCTCTCTGAAACTTAATCCATTTCTAAAACAAAACATGACAAAGCACATAGTCTGAAAACAAAAGCTAAATCAAAGAGAATAAGACAAAAATGTGTTGTTTTTTTGTCCAAACCTTCGTCATCATCACTTTGTAGGCATACCACTTCCTGCCTTTTCCTTTTCCCAGAGCACCTTCAAACTTATCCACAAATTGTTGAGCTTCCCTGCAGAGCAGCAGAAAAACACTCAAAAAACTCCAACAATATGCAGATGATGCAGTGGTTGGTTTATATTTGTCTAAACAGGGCCGGCCAAAGAATTTTTGGGTCCCGAAGCAGAGCTTTATTTGGGTCCCCGATACCAGCATGTGAACACCAGATCCTTCATCATTCCTAAGCTAATCTATGTGTGTAGCATTAGCATTATTAGCAATTAGCCTACATCATGCCAGTGTTATGGCTGTTGATTTTAACCTTACAGGAGTAACAAACAAAAGATAGTACTATTTGGATTTTGAGATGCAGAATGGGATTTCAGTGTGTAAGTATTTTAATTATACTTACACACTGAATAGATCCTTATGTTGCATATGAATTGGGCCGGCTCTGTTTAAATTTTCCACCTTTGTTCTCTAGACACAGACATTGAGGAATCTGAGTTTTTATGACGTTACTTTAAGAGAACGAGCCGCCGCTTCATCCGCCAAGGCTTGTTCCTGATGGTGGCGATCAGTTTCTTCTTCTCCTCCACCTCCTCCATTAGCCGCGCCATCTCCCCCTCCGACATGGACTCCTCCTCCTCGTCTGAGTTCGAGTTGGAGTCCGACGAACTGCAGGAGAAACGGAGCCAAATTAGTTTTTAAACATTAAAAGGTCCGACATTCGCTTTCCAGTTTAAAGCAAAGTCTGATAAAAGTGATCAGAAAATACATTTTAGTAGGAAATCACTCTTGTATGGAGCTACATTACAGTCATATTGATACATTCGTGTTCATACATATTTTAAACATTTATTTAACTTGCACTATTTTTGTTTCTACATCTATTAGTAATAGTAAAAATAGTAACATGTCAGTGGTGATATCCAATGTTTTATATGTGATTTTTGATTAAAATAATAAGAAATCACATTTTTGAATGTTTTAGTTTGACTTAAAGCAGACACTTTATGCAAAAATGTTGGTTTCTATTGCTTAAAAAAAAAAAAAACTCCAAGCACTTAAAAGAAAATCACTTCGCTGGTTTTCGGTAATAAGTTGATGCTTTTTGGTGTCTGGAAAATGAGAAATTTCAAAAACCTCCAGAATGTAACGTCACAAATCAGAAGGCACCGTTACCTAGCAACCACAGCAGAGTTCCACCTGTTACCTAGCAAGCAAAGCAGGGCTCCAGCATGTTTTGTCTGGAGCTGGTTTTACTGCTGTACAATGGCTGCTGGAAAAGACAAAGTCTTTTGCTGTTGACTTGCCATCCAGAAACCACTTGATGCATTTTGTTGGTTGTGCAGGAGGCTCCACTTTTGCTTCTCAAAGATGTACAGTTATATAGCTAAAATCTCATTATTTAAGAATGATGTTGTGCAAAACAATTTGATTTCCTAAACTGTTCAGAGAGAAATAATGGGTCACCTTTAAATGACCACCTGTAATACTCAGATCGTCCACCAGAGGGCAGCATGTTTGATTAAAGGGGAGGTGAAGGGAGTAGAATAATAATACATTCTCCTACCTGTCACCCTTCTTCTTCTTCTTCTTCTTGTCGTCATCTTTGTCTTTCCCTTTGTCTTTCCCTTTGTCTTTTCCTTTGGCGTCGCCTTTCTTTCCCTTCCCGCTCTCCTCCTCCTTCCCTCCTTTCTTCCCTCCTTTCTTTCCTCTCTTTCCTTTCCCGTCGTCGCTGTCGTCTTCATCACTGTCTTGGGCTTTGCCGCCTTTCTTCCGGTTTGCTGCTCCTCCTCTCTTCTTCTTGGGAGACTCATCTTCGCTGTCATCATCATCGCCGTTGTTCTTACCGCCGCCTCGTTTATTGCCGGGCTTCCTCCTGTTTCCTCCTCTTCCTCGTCCCTTTGGAGCCTCATCTTCATCGTCTTCCTCTTCGTCGCTGCCGGCCTTCTTACCTCTTCCTCTTCCTCTTCCTCTTCCTCTTCCTCCTCCTCCTCGCCCACCTGCTGGCCTCCTGTTGGCTTTCCTCCAGTTGCCGCCTTTTAAAAGTTAAATCACATCGAACACAATATGAAATCCTGAGCTACGGAGGCAAATTAGAGCCAATATAGACAGAAAAAAAACAGCAAACTTCTGCCAAAAAACTTTTTTTTTAGATTAATCAGGAATTTTCTAGAGAAAAAAATCTGAGTTTGAATATTTGCAAGAAGAATCTCAGAAATTTTGAGACAAATTTCAGAATGAAAAAAAAAACTGAAATAAATCTCAGAAATTTTCAAGAATTTTCTAGAAATTTCAGAGTTGAATATTTGCTAGAGAGAATTGCAGAAAACTTGAAGTTAATTTCAGGAATTTTCTACAAAAACTTGTACATTTTTTGAGTCAGAAATAAAAAAAACCTCTAAATTAAAAAAAAAATCAAACTCAGAAGTTTCCAAGTTGTTTTCTAGAAATTGTATATGAAAAATCTCTAAATTCTGAGTTTTTGTAGAAAATTTTGGACTTTTTGAACTCAGAAATTTCTTTGTTTTTTCTAAAATAAAAAAAACTTTGAGATGATTTTCAAAATTTCTAAATTTTTTTCCATCAAAATTTTGACTTTTCAAACTTCAGAAATTTTTAGATTAATCTCAAAGTTTCTGATTATTTTTGGCGAAAATTTGCTCTATTTCAAAAAATCTACAACGGCCCTTAATACGCCGTCGTTCAACATAAAAGTTTTTTACTCACCATCGCTGTCGGTCTCATCTTCATCAATCTCGATTCCGACTGAGGAAAACCGTGGATGAAAGAAAAGTTTTATTTATTAAAGGATTAATTTTGACAAGCTTGTAAGCAGAACTGGTTTAAAAATATAAACTGCAAAAACACAAAATTATATTTTTGTTTAGTTTCTGGTGCAAATATCTTCTCACACTTGAAATAAGAAAAAACTTACTTATAGGTTAACATTTTAGCAAGACATGGAGCTTCTTGTTTTACATAAATAATTTAATATTGATGAAAAAGTTCCAGTTCATTCATGTAAAAAGACATTTTCCCTTGTTTTAAGTGAAATAATCTGAAAGTGGAACTAACTTTTTTTACTTTACAAATTCTGAAATGTCCAAGTTTATTTAGAAAATTTCTCAAGTTAACGTCAAAATGTATGTTTTTTTCACCCGCTTAAATTTCCAGTTTTTTTCCAGTAAATTGAGATTAATTTTTAAAAATCCTTATTCTTTTATTTTTGGCAATTTTTGATTTTTCTAACTCCAGTTAGGAAAAACTCCAGGTTTTTTTTTTTCGAGAAAATTTCTGAGAATAAAAACTTTTGGGTTTTTTTCATAAAATTTTTTCAACTTTTCAAACTCAGAAATTTCCAGGTTTTTTCTAAAAAAAAAATCAACGATTAATCTCAAATTTTCTGAGTTTTTTTTTACCTACTGTGGCCCTGCCAGCCTGTCTTAGATAACAAATAATTTAGACTGAAGAAATAAGAAATCCATCAGAATAATCTGCTGCAAACCAAACTCATAAATTAGAAATATTCCCGAAACAAAAAGCAACATATTTAAAATGAAACGTGATTAAATTAAAGGCAGATTCCTGGATTATCGCCTCACCGTCCTCCGCCGCTGCGCTTCTTCTCGGCATGATCTTCTCTCTTTCCGTCGCCCTCCGTCTGCTCTGCCTCGGCTTCCTGCCAGAGCCCAACTCAGGTGTCTAACAGCTCTGTTGCCATGGCGACGGCCACACGCAGGTAACAAAGGGTGTTTTGTTGTGAGGTGCAGATCTGCAAAAAAATAAATTAGTAAAAAAAAATAAATAAATAGGTGATGAAGTAAAACCTCTGCTTTATTGCCCAGAGTGGGGGAGGGGATCCTGAAAAGGAGGCAGTGTCGTACCTGTCCAGGTGTAATGGCGCAGGTTTCCTTTCCTGGGAACAAAAAGTTGGCATAGAGTCGCTGAAACACTCTCACTCGGTCTGTCACCCGAGAAGACAGCGGCAGCCATCTTAAAGATTTAATGAAGGTTTAGGTTTCCCTGTGAGAGGCTCGTTTAGCGACCTGTAAATACGAACACGTGGCTCTGCATCTGAGAGGCTTTCTACGGAAAGCCAAAAGAGCCACAAATCACAATTTCTTTTGTAACACAAAAAGTCATGCAAAAAATGTCGATTTATGGCTCAGAAAGCAGTAAAATATGGTGAAAATCCTTTTAAAACGACGTTTTTTACACTGTTGTAAGGACTACGTTCTAAAAATTACACCGTTTATACTGATCATGCATCTGAGAATTTATTATGGAAGGTCAAAAGTGCCACAAGTGCCACCAGTTAAAAGTCTGGCTAAAACGTTTTAAAAAAAAAAGCCAGCTTATGGCTCAGAAAGCTGTAAAATGTGGCAAAAGCCTATGCAATACTATGTTATAAAAAATTATGCAATTTATACTTATTGTGTAATGTTTTGACAGGATTTTTGCACTTTATAGGATTTTAAGTCATAAACTCCTAAAAGCCGCCAGGTGTTTTGTGACTTTCATGGTAAAAGTCACAGATGCATGATAAAAGTGTTGATTTGTGGCACACATGGCTTCCCATAGCTTCTTCTTCTCTTGGTGCAGTTTGGATGAGGAATCAGCCGATCCTGGAGAGGAAGGTGAGAGAGCTGAGCTGGCTCGTTAAAAACCGAGCAGCGTTCATGTTTCACAGGGATAATGACTCGATTACACAGTCATTATCCATGACTGGTCTCACAGCCAGCTGACCTTTGACACCTCAGGTGAAGAAAAAAAGGTCAGGAAATAAATATTTCCTAAAAGAAAAGCCTTTTTTTGTTTATTTTCCTCTAAATAAGTTATATTAGTTTTAACTGAGGGCAGAAATATTCAGCTGGGATTATAAAGGAAAGAAATGCAAAAGTAGTTTCTTTTTCTCCTGAAATTCAGCTTCAGAAAAGGTTTGATTGGCCACTAGGTGGCGTAAAAGTCACATTTCTGATAATCAGCCTTTAGACAATTGGTCATCAATACATTTACAGGATCAATGTTGACCCTTAACTGTAAAAGGAAGACATATACTGGTATAAATAGAAAAAAATTACAGCTTCTGAAATGAGATTTGTTGTATTTGTTTCTATAGCGGAAAATTGAGTGGTAGGAAAAACTGTTTTGATCATTAAAAGTGTGAAAACAGCTTGAAATAAATTCACTGATGTTAATCTACATCACACTAAAAAATGACCAAACATTTGTTTTTGTGCATTTGTGAACATAATTTATTTACATAATACAATAATGGAAGATTAAACACACACACACACACACACACACAGCAGAATATAAATACGATGTACAAACTTTTAGAACTAAGAGGGGTTAAAAAAAAAAAAAAGCAGCAAGACCCAAAACAAGACAAAACAAATTTAATGGAAATCGTAAAACTTTCAACCACCAATCAGTTAAATCATCAGTTCCCAACAACGTCACTTCTTAAAGAAACAAAACAACAGGTGAAAGGTGAACCCCTTCCAAAACCAGTTGAACAAACTGCACACACGCTAGTGTTCAGGAAAGCCACGGTAACGGCAACAATCAGTCTTGGACGGTTTGGGGACTCCATTAGAGCCCAATGCGACCGGAAGTGAAGCACAAAGTTGGCAAAAATGTCTCCTAGAAGGAATCCAAGTTGTGGGTTTGTGTCTTGGCAGAAATCCAGAGGGATGAACGAATCTCTTTTGCTACTCAAGCCAGCAGAGAGCAAGCGTAGACGGCCCGTTAGTCCGAGTTGGCGTCGTTACCGGGCAGATTTCAGCCCGTTAGTCCGAGGTAACGCTGTTACCGGGCAGATTTCATAAAAAAAAAAAAACACCGGAGCGGGAAGCAATCAGCAGGATGTTTTTAAAGGGAAGCCACACCTTAATCCGCCTCCTCAGCCAGCATTAAAGCTCCAAACGCCGCAGAGAATCACGAGAAGAAGAAGAAAAATCACGTTAGCAGAAAATGTGAACCGGGTCAGAACCGGAGGGAGAAGGAAGGAAGAGAAGTTGAGTTCAGGTCCGTGTTCTGAAATCTGTTAAAAGTCCAACAGAGTCGTGTGTTCATATTCTCTGGATCTTCTCGGCCACCACCATGGGGTTCTCCTTACGGATCTTGGCAGCGGCGTCGGCTTTGTAGTCGTACGGACAGTCGTGTTTGTCGGAGTAGCGGTGGATCCCGCAGAACAGATTCCCACAGCGGCAGCCGAAACCTGGAAGAGACGGAGAGGATTTATTAACACAACATGAGGACGGGAACAGGATTTTAGACAAACACCAGGAAGAAAAACGAAAATAAATCAGGATGGAAGGATTTAGACTGTTATTTACGACTAGAAAAATGGCTGTTCCTTGTGAAACAGCCGTGAGAATAAAAAGATTCTGAATGAACGAATCAGGAGAGACGGAGCTAAAGAGAGGCAGTGAAAATATTTCACATGGAGCTCAATGGAGGAAGGTGACCTGCCGGCACTCAGTGTTTTATATTCCCATTAAATTTTCCCACTGCTACTTTTTGATGCATAAAATATTTATGTAGAGTGAAATTTGCACTAACAGCATCATTTGTTTTTTTGCTTTTGGAAAAATAAGTAAAATGGGAAAAAGAGTAAAAACTCCAAACATGATTTTAGAAAAACCACAACAGATCAAAAAGTTTAAGAAACTTGCTTAAAAGACATAAAAATTTTAATAATAAACAGATAAAGCTGAAATCTCCAGAAAAAGGCTGAAAGTTAATGAATTGCTGAAATCATTAACTTTCAGCAGCATCACTGGAAAACGTTAAGGAAGACAGAATATTAGGAGCAAAACAATCATGTTTTCTTACCAGTGAGGCCGATTTTTTTGCGACACATAAAGCAGCGGTTCTTTTTGGGCTTGGTGGGTTCGGAGGGTCCGACTTCTTCACTGCCAGCAGTGGAGGGTTGAGGAACTGAACTGGGAGGCTGATTCACAACTGGAGACACAGAAACGGGTTTTAAACCAAGTTTATCTTTACAGCACATTCAAAGTGCTCCGTATCATAAAACATAAATAAATTATGATTCTGATTTTAATAAAACCAAAAAGCGTGTACGTTAAAAATCAGCTGGTCTGTTTCTGGTACCAACCTGCTTCTGTGTCGTCTAGTTTCTCCTGAGACGAGAGCCTCATTTCAGTCATCTGCTGCGTTACCGAGGCAGCAGCTGAACTCCCACTGAGGAGGAGGAGGAGGACGAAGAGCAACAAATCATGAATTAGAAAATATATTCTCAATTTTTCCTCAGACTGAAACAGAGTCTCTCTGTTCATTTTAATCCTCCATTTAATTCAGAAAATGAAGCAGGAAATGAACTAGAATGTAAAAAAATCAATTTATTTATAATATTTAAACATTATATTTTAAAAAATATGTATTTTTCCTTCACTTGTTCAGATCAGGAACAAACAAAATTTCATATCCTAAATTTTTTATTTTAAACTTTATTTAAAAACAAAACAGATTTCTAAAGTGTTTCTTTTCCGTTTTGATACAGACCTGCTCAATACATGAGATTATTATTAAAAAGACCATTTATTTTATTAAATTTACCACAATGTGAAATATATTATGTAGCTCATTTACACGGCTAGATGTTTGAAAGCCTTTATTTCTGTTAAATTATTATTTTCCACTCAGTTAATAAAGACAACTTTTAAAATTAGAATATTACATAATGCCTATAAAAAACTAATGTGCGATTAATGAAACATGTTTTATAACTGATTAAAAGGTTATTTTCAAAATTTAAACTGAAAAATAAGACTCAACAGGACCTAGTACACATTATAATTTAATGTGGAAATTGAGTGGAAGGAAAAACTGGTTGAAAGAGCAAATAAGTTCTTGAGACTACAGAATCAAAATACTGAATAAAATATTGCTTTCTTGAGTATCTTTTTGAGGGGGGTTTGAAAATCAAGTTGTTTGGATATAATTTATTGTGAAAGAGCTTCAACAGGAAGTTCTCACCTGAGAGGATCTGTGGTGTCGGAGGCAGCAGCCGCCGCCGCCGCCGCCGCCTCCTCTGCGGCAGCGGCGGCGGCTGCAGCGTTGTTCAGAGTGTCCTCTAAACTCTGGATGGCGGACTCCTCAGATGCGGAGCTGCTGCCTGATGGGGGAAGAAAATGGAGGATCAAGATGGAGGAACAATCTAAGCAGGTCAGAGTGAGCAGACAGAAGCTGAGGTTCTCACCGATCGGGCTCAGAGAGCTGACGCCGCCGTTGTTCTGTCTCGACAGGTGCTCCTTGTGGCAAACGGAGCACATGCCGTTGGTCCTGGGGTTGCCATAGAAACCACAGCCAGTGGCGCACAGCATGGGAACCGGGCTCTGATTGGTCTCCTGGGCCATGGCAAAATGTCCGCCACCGACTGACAGATCCTGGAGACGCAAACAGATTCACGTCAAAGATAGGGAAAATAATGAGGACAGATGGGTCACCGCGCAGGGGAATTACAGAACGGTCAGCCGAGAAACAAACATACAGATTTAAATGTAAATAACTATGATGGAGTATTAGGGCCTGGATAGAAAAAAAATACATTAAATTACACAAATAAAGTCAAAATATTACAAGACTAAAATCATAATGGTCCGAGAATAAAAGCGTAGGGGAACAATTTGAAAATGATACAATAATAAAGCGATAAAATTTTGAGAATTAAGCCATAAAATTTCAAGAATGAATTTATGTGAGAATAAAGTGAAAATAAATAAAAACTGATCATGTTTTTCCAGCCTCCCTGCTGCTCTCTGTTCTTTTTTAGGCAGTCTGTCCTGAGGTACAATATCATGGCTCGTCCTATAAACGGTAACATGTTAGCGTAGCCGCACCGTCATATTTGGTTGTACCCAAAATTAGGTTGCTAGTATTTGAACCGGCTGTACATTGTGTGCTGTGTGACATCAGGGACACAAACTTCCAGAAACACTAAATATAATAATGTTTTAAAAGACAGGGAATCAGCTTACATTGTTTTTTTATACTCATTTTCATTCATTCTATTATTTTCAAGCTAAAGTTGCTGGCTAAGAAAAGTTGAAAAACTTTTCCCCTTACTCACAACAAACAAAAATTTATCTATTTATCTCATCATTTGTTAGTAACTATTTACTCACAAATTATTTGGAAAGTGACTTAAAGAGTGAATAATTGACATCACTGACTGTTTAATAGTTTTACAATTTGTCATAGTTTAAAGAAAGAAAATAATAATAATCATGTGAAAATCCAATACAGAACAAACAATAAATGCATTTAAAACCAAATCATCACTAAACTGGAAAACACTGTGAAGAAATATGTAAATAAAAATATCTCTACATTTAATTTGTATGATATAAATTGTCCAATGATTTATTATGTTTATTACAATTAAAAAAAATGCATTTTCATGCTTTGCTAGATAAATTTAGCCCTTTTCCTAAATTATTCTCATTCAGTCCATATTTACACTTTTTATGTGTAAATATGGAGTTCCCTCTTAACCATAACTTTTATGGTTAAGAGTGAAAAAGGACAATTTAGAAATAAAACAAATTTTAAAGGGCCTTATATGTTTAAATTTAAAAATACTTTCATAATCCCAAAGGGAAATTAAATTCCTTTAAATTCAATTAAATTTACTCCACTAACTTAACTTTAACTTTGAATCTATAATTCTGGTATCGTTTGTAGATTTGTGTTGTTACTTTCCCCCCCAAATATATTAAAATCTTTAAAATATGCTGCTTCAGTCAGAGGCTTCCTCAGATTCACTGCAACACAGACAGCAACAGGATATACTTCCTAAAAACAGAAATCAGTATCTACAGCAATTCTTTAAGTAAAATGGTGTAAATTAAAACATTTAATTTCAATCTAGGATTAAAAAGGACATTTTTAATTTGAAATGAAAGAAAAATATAATACTATCACCAACATGAAGTTGTCTCTTTTTGAGCTAATGTCTCTAGTTGGACCAGATCAATCTGTGATTTTGATACAAAAATAGCTCAAACTAACTCCTAGCGGCTCAAATCAAATGAAAATGGTAAATTATATTGATTATTTAACCCATGCACCTGGAGATCACTGAGACAAAAGCCTCTAATGAGGAACTCCATGACAGACTAGCTAGTCTTTTCTAGCTTTAGCGTGGAGAATACCTGATTATATCGCTAAGAAAAAATTAAAATCGCAACCCCAAAACATTTTGAGTAAAATTGAATTAAATCAATAACATAATCTGTTGTTTTCATTTGTTTCCTGATCGGTTTCTGGGCCACAGCCGTTTTAAATCTACAAATCCACTGAGTCATGCTAGCAGGCTAACGACCGATGCTAACAGCTTCGCTTTGAAGAAACCCCCCGATAAAACTTATTAGGACAACTGTTTTAATACTAAGTTTACGTAAGGAACATGTATGTTGAATTAAAAGCAATAACTTAAAATTATACTCCTGCATATATAATTTATTCAAGTAAATAAACGGTGCTAGCTTTGTTAGCCACAGTGGTAGCTAATGATCATTTTCTGCTGCTAGCAGATTAACGTTAGCCAAGTTAAAACATGTAAAATATTAAAGTAATCACTTTTATATTAAACCTAGTAAAGGTTATTGCTGCTAATAAGTTGTTATTTGACCGAAATATGGATTATTCGTAGGAAAAAACTCATAATTAGGACAGGTAAAGTTTCCGACGACACGTGCTAGCAAACCGTTCTCTATCTGATTTGTACTTTAACAACTTTCTAGATAAGCTTCAATTGTGTTTTCGGGCATTTTCGCGCAAGTTGAGTGTATTTTTAAAACTATTCTTTATGTGTTTAACGTTTAAAGCAATAGGAAAATATATAACAGGACGGTTTTAACTTACCCTTTGTGACTGAGGAACGCTGCTTTTTGTAGCCGGTTTAGCGATCACGACCAAAAAACCTGACTTATCCTGAAGCTAACTAGCTGTCCAACGAACTAGGGCCGTCTAGGTGAGTCTTTTTCCTTTCTTTCCTTCGTTTCGGACGTTCCTCACCTTGGGGATGGTGGCTAATTTTGTTATCGACGGCCCCTCGGTCTGTAGCGCTGTGTTGGCATCTGTTTTGTTTTACGTGTTGGCGTTCTGCTGATGGGAATTACGGATCTGTTTCGGTATCCGAGTCATTTGGCTGAGATCATTTTAAAGATACGACTCTCTTTTTTTAGGCCTCCTCACTACAATAAATTATATATATTTTAGTGATTTATTACTAAATCGGTCTTTAAAATCAGAGACATTGGCTTTGAGATAGAATGAAACAACTATATCACTGAGTCAAAGTTTTCCCCTGAATATATACATATAAAATGTAGGGGAAAGAAAATAAGAATAATTGAATTTAAAATTTGGGTCTAATACAAAAACAGTGTTTCTTTTTTTTTCTTTCTTTCTTTTTGTAACGTTTTCTTTTACTGTTTGAATGCGTAAAATGGGCCCTAGGCTCACATTTGGTCTCTTTGACTTGAACTATACATAAACTATGTTGGGTACACAATTGTTTAGTCATTTTTTAGTTTTCATTCAGCTTTAATTTTCATTCTGGTGGAAGAAATAGTTCATATCAATTAATTAGCATTTCCAACCGGATCGTCCACAACCGACACATCACCGCTGCCTGTGCATCTTTTGTACTTCCGGTAGTAGACGTCACGGAAATTGTGATCCTGCGATTGGATGGCGGCCACCAAAGATTTCAACACCTTGCGAAACAGCAAAGCTGCTTTTCTGGGCTGCAGTTTCATGTTGCTACGTATTAAAGGAGGGAATGTTCATCAGCTGAAACAGTGTTGTTGTTTGTTGATCCTGGAAAACATGTTGTGAAGGATATGCTGCCAGTTACTATTGTTGCAAAGCCAAAAAAATTGGAAAGTAATAACAGCAATATATATATATATATATATATATATATATATATATATATATATATATATATATATATATATATATATATATATATATATATATGTATATTATTTGCTTATAAAAAGCAAATATAAGTTGTGCGAATTGATGTTTATTTTTTTTGAGTCAAAATTCAGCCACGAGCAAAAAAAAAAAAAAAAAACTGAAACATTTTTGTCCTTATCATCATCCAGTTTCAGATATTTGGCTTTCACATGTATCTGTTCTTCACGTTCACGTATGACAATATATATATATGACAATCCGTCGTAGTAAAGTACATTAAAACAATAAATAAACAATAAATTAAAACAATAAATAAACATTTGTTTTACAAAAAAAATAGAAAGAAAAAAGGACACAAGACTTCTCGTAAAATATTATGATAGTAACTTACCATTTTTGGCCGCTCTGTAATAGGAAGAGGAAATACGCCTTGTTGTCACGTCACCACCGGTTGTCCAGGGAACGCATTTAAAGCAGCCGCGCTCGACCAACCAGAGTCGCGGAAGAGCCAGCGCGCAGCCAATCAGCTTTCAGGGAGCGAGGATTTAAACCAACACTACAGGACTCGTAACCAAACCAGATTTTCCTTTCATTACGACTCTTCACTTGTTTGCTGAAGCCACGCACATTTCAGAATGGCTCTGCGAGTGACCAGAGTGAGTATTTATGTACTTTTATTATTGTTTACAGTAGTTTGGAACATATTTAGTTACTTCTGGCTGATATTTAGATGTGAAATGCGGTATTTTATATATTTTATTGCTACACGGGGTTTCCCTTCATGCTTTAAGCAATCATTACTCCATGTTAAAGCTATTGATCGTGCTTTAAAGCAACATTACGAGGCTTTCTGCATTTCTTATAGTAATGTTCTCCTCTTTTTCTGCAGAATCGCCTGGCTTCCTCCAGGACCGAGCTCGGAGGGGTGAAGGCCTGCGCGGTGGCTGGGCCCGGGCTGAAGCCTCGGGCTGCGCTGGGTGAGATCGGAAACATCGCAGCTAACAAAGAGAACCCGAAAAAGGTGAAACTCCTTATAAATCCCTTTTATTTTCAATCATACATGGTTGTCATAACACGCTTTAAAATGACTAGAACTCTGTATTTTCAGTGCAGCGTGTTTGCTAGCATTCCGCAAGGGGGCGCTATTTATCTGTGATTGCACTATGGTTTTTCGTCAACCATTCAGGAAATATGTTGCATTAAGTTGTACTAAAATGTCAAAAGCAACAACTTGGCCCATGTCGTTCACATATAACCCTCTTTTTGAACACAAACTCATTGTAATGTTTTTTTTTTTTGACATAAACCTTATGCGAGTCGGCGACTCTGCTATGGCAAGCAACCTTATCATAAAATGGCTGGGATGGGCTTGTGAAATTGGAGCCACATGCTAATCTTTTTTTTTTTTTTTTAAGCGTAAACAATTTTGGCTTTAGAATGGAATTTATTTTGCTCATTTTAAATCTGAACAAGTCCGTAGTAATGAAACAAATGGAGGTTTTTCACTTTGTACTTCATAAATTGTCCTGCTATGCTAAATCTAATTTTTAGTGAGTGTCAGTTATTCTTGCCTATAAACCAGATTTTACATTTGGATTTGTGCTCCTTTCTTTTTTTTTTTACACTAAATATTACGGTGAAGAATATGCTGGTTCTGACTCGTAATGAGGGCACTAAATGGAGTAAAGTTTTGTATACTACAGCTTTTGCAGTTTTTGAGGTGTCTGTTTATCTACTGTAGACCAACTTTCAATTTGTTCTTCAGAACATCAAGACTGATGTGGTAAAGAAGACAAAAGTCACAGAGAAAACTGAAAAGACCAAGCAGCCAAAGCAAAATGCCGTCGTTGCCGTTGAGCCCATCCCTGAAGTCCAGGTGAGTTGATCACATCTTGGTGGCTGTGTAACCCCAACGTTTCTGTTTATAAACGACCATCTGGGTTTTTCAGGTTCAGCCTGAGCCAGCGTCTCCCACTCCAATGGAGACCTCCGGCTGTGAGCCCGCTGAACTCTGCCAGGCTTTCTCGCACGTTATCCTGGACACCGCCATCAGGGATGTCGACGCGGACGACTACGACAACCCCATGCTCTGCAGCGAGTACGTAAAGGACATCTACAAGTACCTCCGGCAGCTTGAGGTGAGCAACAAAATGATGAGTTGACCTCTAACCTGGGGAGATGAGCAGGGTATATTTTTGTAAATTAAGAGGGCAGTGCTGTAGAAACTGAGTATGTTTGGTCAGTTGGTGGCACTGTAACAGCGGCAGAACATCAAACAAAAGTGTTGCCAGATCGGTTTCCACTAAAGTTATTTTAGCTTCACTTCTGGACTCCCAAACAGCTGAATCAATGTAGCTGCATGCTAAATGACAAACTTTTGTGGCAGCAGCTAAAATGGTCTCCATGTGGATGGTGAATGATGGTTCACAATGAATTCTGGTTTCAGGTCGAGCAGAACGTCAAACCCAACTACTTGCAAGGTCAGGAGGTCACCAGTAACATGAGGGCCATCCTGATCGACTGGCTGGTTCAGGTCAACCTCAAGTTCCGGCTCCTGCAGGAGACGATGTACATGACTGTCGGGATCATTGACCGTTTTCTTCAGGTAACTGCAAACGCACATACTATCAATTTTTATTTTATTTTTTTTTTGCTAATTGTGTTTGGTTGCCCCACCAACAGGACCACCCAGTCCCCAAGAAGCAACTGCAGCTGGTTGGTGTGACCGCCATGTTCCTCGCCTCAAAGTACGAGGAGATGTACCCGCCAGAGATCTCCGACTTCGCCTACGTCACCGACCGGGCCTACACCACCGCCCAGATCCGCGACATGGAGATGACAATCCTGCGGGTGCTGAAGTTCCAGCTCGGACGACCTTTGCCCCTGCAGTTCCTCAGGCGGGCTTCAAAGATCTACGAGGTGGGTTGGCGGTTCTAAAACCCTGCTGATGCAGACAGTGTATAGTTGAGCAGCTTTGGTTTGTGCCGCAGGTAACCGCAGAGCAGCACACGTTGGCCAAATACCTGCTGGAGCTCACCATGGTCGACTACGAGATGATTCACTTCCCGCCGTCTATGGTGGCCAGCGCTGCTCTGGCGCTCACACTGAAGATCCTGGATGCAGGAGATTGGGTAGGTATCAGGCCTGGGTGATGCAACTCTAACCACTTGCCTTTTCAAGATGGCTGCCGTCTTAGAGCCAACTAATTGGCATAAAATGTTACCAGTTTTCATGACTTGAATGAGCTTTATGCAAGATGCTTTGATTACACATGGCTGCCATTTTGAGGAAAAATGGGCCCCAAAAAAGACTTAAATGGTTGGAATATGTGAACGCTATGATTTGACACAGCATTTGTCTAATTGGTCATTTTTAATGCAAGCATTAATTTTCCATGAAATTGAAAATGTGATTTGAAACTGTTGATATATGATAAATATTTGCAAATTGAATGCGGTAATTTTCCTTGGCAGCCATCTTGAATTTTTTGGTGGCAACTTTGTTTTCATTCAAAAGCAAACACCTGGCAACATGTGCCAAGATGTGAAATTTTGCTGAAGTATTTAATCTTTTAACACTTTAGCATAACACAGGTGTAAAACTTTATTAACTCAACATGTTAAGCATCTTGTAAATTATACTTTGGTATAACTTTTTGCCTTGTGATTAAAAATGGAAAAACTATAGCCTGGTCCTTCCTGTCAGAGTTGACTTGAATTCAAAGTTCAAATGGAGGCTGTAAAACAAGATGGCTGCCTTGGCCTTGCTTCCATTTCTATGGAAACCCAAAGAGTGCATTGGTTGAAAAATCTGGATTTTCCAGAAACAAATCACCCAGCCCTACTCTACATCTTGGTGATTAATGCTACTCTCTTCACCCTTCAGGATGTCACTCTGCAGCACTACATGAACTACACAGCAGAGAGTTTGCTTCCTGTTATGGCGCACATTGCTAAAAATGTTGTGAAGGTGAATGACGGTCTGACAAAACACATGGTAAGTCTGCTTTCTCTCAACCAATCATGACGCTAAACCTTTAAAACCACCTTAACGGCCCAATGTCTACCGTCTCGCAGGCCGTCAAAGGTAAATACGCCACCTCAAAACAGATGAGGATCGCCAACATCCCCCAGCTCAAGTCTTCAGTGGTTAAGGATTTAGCGAAGCAGGCTGCTCAGTGACCGGACTCCCATCGGCACAGTGTGCTGACTTGTACAATGATTCTTTTAAAGACTTTTAATGCAGCTGGACAGTTGGCGTCCAAACAATCTTGCTCTGTTCTGCAATCCAAGTCCTTCTGCTTTAGTTGACTTACACTATATCTACATCATGATTGCACAGTATGGGCTAACTAAAGTTTTGAATCAACTTCTGCAGACGACGAGGCTCACTGCACCACTTCAAGATGGCTGGTTGTGTAAATGTTCAGTGGAGTTTATCAGGAGGGATTTTTTTTTGTAATGTGTACAGCAATGCTTTTTAAATGACATGCCTTGTATTTTTAAACTTCTATTAAATGGTTTTGACCAGAACTTGGTGTCATGAGTCTAAATTGCCACTAGAGGGAGCTGGAAGACCAGATCTTAGTTACTGGTTTGTTTAGTGTTTCAGGTGGAAAAGTAAAATCTTTAATGGATGCATAAAACTAGTTGCTTGGTTTTTGGGTGAGGGGGACTTGTAATTATCACATGTGGATTACCTTAATCTAAGTTTTGCCATCCTAAACTGAACTTGTGCTGAAATGGTTCCAAAGAGGCAAAGACACTAGATCTATCATGTAGTTAAACTTGGCACCATTTGTTCACAGTTTAAAGTCCTTGTGATTGTAAAATTTGGTTTGTCATTAAATGATGTTTTTGATCATTTACTAAGTACTTGAGTCACATTTTTACCAAATACTTTTACTTAAAAGTATGAGCTGGAATTTCTTTCCAGCTCAGTCAAAAATAATGCAAATCCTAAAAGGATGTCTTAAATGCTTATTTAGAGTGTCAAACTGTAGGGCTGTGACTCTCTGGATCTCTGAAAATAGCTTTTATCTGCCTGAAGAACCAACTACAGATTCAAATGAGGGTTTTATGGCACAAAGCTTAAGCATTTAACTCCCAGGGCTTGAAACACCTGGAGTCAAAACTAGCTCCTTTTATACCTTAGATTGTAATGGCAGGAGTAAAGAGGTGCAAGCTCAGGCAGGTAAACACAATACTGCTTTAAAAAAGCTGAGATCCACTTTTTACCACTCAAGAAATTTGAAACATTTTCCTCCTTTTGCAAAATGGCTCTGACAGATGTAACTCAGTCTCATGTTTCTATGGTAACTAAGCAAAACACCTGTTTAGAAGCTACCTAGGTATAAATCCACTGAAGCATCTGTTCTACCTAAACCTTTAGTGTGCAGGCCTCAAGTGTAGTGTGCTTAACAGCATAGGAGGGACAAGATGGCGGGTATTAAAGACTAGATTGTGTTTTGGTCTACATTTACAGTATTTTCTGCACTGCACAAAGAACTACTTAAAGAAAAGACGTGAAAACCTCTTAAGACATGAGTGCAACTACCTTTATTACAAAATGGAAACAAAAAGTGTAGTATCAGGCTATCGGTGGATAGGAACCTTTGTGCTGTATTGTGTTCGGGGCGGACCAGAATAAAGGGGGTACCTGCTAAGATGGAGATGTCTCACGCGTGCTTCTGTGTAGCCTCAAGATTTTATTAAATACACATATCGGAGAACAGAACATGGTGTCAGAAGTATAGACTACTAAGCGAAGAGAGAACAAGTGAGAACTGACGGCTCGAATAAAATAAGAACGACAACGTCATGAACCAGTTTCAAGTCACCCCGCCAGAAAAGTTCACGTTCAGAGCTGAAGACTGGACGAAATGGATAAAGCGTTTCGAGAGGTTTCGTATCGCGTCTGGTTTGGAGACACAAGCGGACGAAAACCAAGTAAATACGCTGATATACACCATGGGGGACGAGGCAGAAGATATACTGGTTTCCCTGCATCTAACTCCGCAAGAAGCGAGTGAGTACGAGACTGTTAAGGGACGGCTGGATGCTCACTTCGTAGCCCGCCGGAATATTATATTTGAGCGGGCGAAATTCAATCAGCGCCAACAGGAGACGGGTGAGTCCATTGACGGCTTTCACACCGCGTTACACTGTTTGGCTGAATACTGTGGATACGGGACTTTGCATGATGAGATGGTGCGGGACAGATTCGTCGTGGGTCTGAGAGATAAAAGACTATCAGAACAGCTACAAATGGACGCTGAGCTGACGCTAGAGAAGGCGTTAAACAGAGCCCGTCAGAGCGAGCTAGTAAAAAAGCAACAGGAAATGCTTCATGCTAACTTCAAGTCAGACATTGCTGGCGCGCAGTTGGACCGCGTTCACGCGAGTGGGAGCGCGCGCTCCAGGCAACCGAAGGCGCCACACAAATATGTCGTCACAAAAGCTACACAAGATAAAAAGGCACAGTGCAGAAGATGCGGGGACACGAAAGGACACAGTATGCAGCAATGCCCTGCTAGAGAAGCAGCCTGCAATTATTGTGGGAAAAAGGGACATTTTGCTAGGGTCTGCAGAAATAAAAAAATATGTCAAGTGAATGCTGGGTTTGCAACAGAAAGCACACATACAGACAATGATGTTGCTTTTCTGGGATCGCTTTCTACAGACATTAAAGACAATCCATGGATGACTGACATACTGGTGGACAAGCATAAGACTGTATTTAAAATAGACACGGGAGCTGATGTCACTGCTGTCCCAGAAACACTGTATTCGCAGTACCAATTTGGCAAATTAGATAAACCAAAGAAAATCCTGCAGGGACCAGGAGGCACCGGATTAAAAGTGAAAGGCATGTTTACAGCAACACTCAGCAACAACAGTGTTAGTACTGAGGAGGACATCTATGTTGTGAAGGATTTATGCACATCATTGCTGAGTGGGCGTGCCGCAATGGCATTAAAATTGGTTGCCAGGGTAAACCAAATAGGTTTGGACTCGATTGATGCTGTGAAACAGGAGTTTCCTAAACTTTTCACAGGACTAGGACTGATGGAGGGCGAGTATAACATTGTTCTGTCACCAGATGCGCAGCCTTTCTCCCTCTCAACGCCGAGGCGGATATCCCTCCCCCTACTGCCTAAGGTTAAAGAGGAGCTCAACCGTATGCAGCAGGAAGGGGTCATCACCAAAGTGGAGGAGCCAACAGACTGGTGTGCACCTATGGTGGTGGTTCCCAAGAGCTCGGGCAAGGTGAGGATATGCATTGATCTCACAGAACTGAATAAATATGTCATGAGAGAAAAACATCCACTCCCATCAGTAGAGCACACGCTCGGACAGCTAGCAGGAGCAAAAGTGTTCTCCAAATTGGATGCCAATGCTGGATTCTGGCAGATTCCACTGTCAAGGAAGTCTTCCCTGCTCACCACCTTCATTACACCTTTTGGGCGCTATTGCTACAATCGGCTCTGCTTTGGGATTTCATCAGCACCAGAGCACTTCCAGAAACGCATGACACGGATTCTGGAGGGTCTGGATGGAGTCCTTTGTCAGATGGATGATGTCCTCATCTGGGGGACGACGCAGCAGGAGCACGATGAAAGACTGAGGACGGCACTGTTTCGACTCCAGGAGGCGAAAGTTACGCTAAATGACAAATGTGAGTTTTCTAAACGCAGAATAAAGTTCTTGGGACAAGTCATTGATGCATCAGGAGTCAGTCCAGACCCGGATAAAGTGAGTGCTATACGAGCCATGGAGGAGCCCAGAAATATAAGTGAGGTGAGACGCTTCCTGGGTATGGTGAACCATCTTGGGAAGTTCCTCCCCCACCTGGCAGAGAAAACCAGACCCTTGAGAGATCTTCTGAAGAAGTCAAATATGTGGTCATGGGGTCCACCACAGCAACAAGCTTTTGACGCTATTAAAACAGATCTGACAACACCTCCAGGACTAGCATTGTATGACCCGAATGCAGAAACATGTGTGTCAGCAGATGCATCATCGTATGGACTCGGTGCAGTTCTTCTCCAGAAACACGCTGATACAGGATGGAGGCCAGTGGCGTATGCATCACGGTCTCTCAGCGACACAGAGCAGAGGTATGCTCAGATTGAGAAAGAGGCTCTCGCTTCAACATGGGCCTGTGAGAGGTTTGCAGAGTTTCTGACCGGGAAGAGGTTCCACATTGAAACCGATCATAAGCCATTAGTTCCGCTGCTGGGGTCGAAGTGTCTAAACGAGCTTCCTCCTCGCATACAGCGACTGCGAATGCGACTAATGAGATTTTCTTACAGTATTTCCCATGTGGCTGGCAAAAATATTGCTACAGCTGATGTTTTGTCCAGAGCTCCAATCCCCAACGATTTGGGAGGACTGCAAGAAGAGGAGATCAACTTGTATGTTGACTCAGTCGTTGCATGTTTACCTGCCACGGAACCACGGCTGAGGGAAATCCAAAGACATCAGGACAGCGACAGCATACTCAAACGACTGAAAAAATTCTGTGTGGAAGGATGGCCAGATAAATTCTCTATTGAGAAAGGTTTCCAGCCTTATTTGCCATTTTCAGGTGAACTCACTGTTCAAAATGGCCTGCTTCTTTATGGTAGCAGAATAGTGATTCCAGCTTCTCTCAGAAAGGACATTCTGTCAAAGCTACATGAGGGTCACTTGGGGATAACTAAATGTAGAGAAAGGGCCAAACATTCAGTGTGGTGGCCAGGTCTCAGCAGCGAGCTGATTAAGCTGTTGGAGACCTGTGACACGTGTTGTAGGGAGAGAACTAAACACAAAGAGCCACTACTGCCCACTGAATTCCCACAAAGACCATGGGCCATGGTGGGAGCTGATCTTTTCCAGTTTAAGGGCAAACAATATTTGATGATCGTGGATTATTTCTCCAGATTTTTTGAAGTTGCAAAGCTTACTACCACAACATCTGAGGGAGTTATCGAACACTGTAAGTCCATCTTTGCACGCCATGGCATACCAGAGCGTCTCCGTTCTGATAATGGGCCACAGTTTGCTTCGGATTCCTTCAGCAGATTTGCACAAGAATGGGGTTTCAGTCATGAAACATCCAGCCCAAATTTTCCTCAGAGCAACGGGGAGGCTGAGAGAGCAGTCAGAACTACCAAGAATCTCCTTAAAAAGGCGGGGGATCCGTATCTTGCTCTTATGGCCTACCGTTCCGCTCCATTAGCAAATGGATTCAGTCCAACTGAGCTTCTCATGGGAAGGAGGATAAGGACAACTGTTCCTGTTACTCAGTCTCAGCTAACGCCAAAGATTATTGATATGGAAAAGCTGAGGACTGCAGAAACCGATTATAGACAGAAACAAAGACAAAGCTACAACCGGAGGCACCGGGCCCGCAACATGTCACTCCTACATCCAGGTGAGAAGGTGTGGGTGACAGATCTGAAGACCAGAGGAACAGTAGTGTCTGGAGCAGGGTCACCTCGATCCTACATCATTGAGACACCCAGAGGCATGCTGAGAAGGAATAGCTACCACCTTTCACACACTCCTGGAGCAACTGAAACATCTGTTGTTCCACCTGAAACTTCTGCTGTTCCACACGAGACATTACCTGAAGGAAATCTTCACAATTCTCCACACATACCTGTTCCAGATGGAGACCAGCAGGAGGTTAGCCATCAGACTCCACCACCTGAGAGTCGAGTTTCACTGAGAAGTAGGAGACCTCCAGCCTATCTGGATGATTATATTTGTTCATAGGAACTGAGTGAGTTTCCTGCATGGGGCAGAATAATCCCCACACTCAGATAGAGGTTTTGGGTAGTCCACCCCTTCCTCTTAGTAGCTAAAGTTAAATGTTATAGAGAATACTTAATGTTCTGAGATTTATATATGTCTTAGTTCTAATGCTGAACTGTGACTGGAAAGAGATTTAAGTTTGTGCACCTTTAGTGTAAAACAGATAAATAAACAGTAATAACAAGTTAAAGTTCTGGCACATTCTACTGTGGGAAAAGTACTAGTAAGATACTGAGTTAATCTTGGGTATTCCACAGGGTGCATCTTTCTGGTGTGTGATTTAAGTTTACAGTTCTACATGTTCGTATATAAACCCTCATAACATATCCCATTCAGAAAGGGGGATGTAGTATCAGGCTATCGGTGGATAGGAACCTTTGTGCTGTATTGTGTTCGGGGCGGACCAGAATAAAGGGGGTACCTGCTAAGATGGAGATGTCTCACGCGTGCTTCTGTGTAGCCTCAAGATTTTATTAAATACACATATCGGAGAACAGAACAAAAAGCAGTTGTATGATTTCTCGTCTTTGGCTAAAGACCATGTTGATACATTTCTCCCGCTAGCGCTAGCTATAGAGTTTTTTACATTTACCCAGGATGCCCTGTGTCGTAGTCCGGAGCGGTCTCTTGTCTAAAACCTTCAGTCTCGCTTGAATTAAACTCTGGTGCGGTTTGATTATGTGACTGGAAGTCGCTCCAAAAGCAGGAAGTGGACTACAGTGCAGGGCATTCTGGGTAAATACAACCAAAACAAACGCTACAGCTATCGCTAGCAGGAGAAATCCTACAACCGCAAAAATGTGACGCTACTCCATCTTTATTTACATTTAGTGAAGAAGGATGTTGTGCTCAGTGTCGTCTTTGGAGGTTTTTGTGTCGTTTCCTATATAGTGGTTCTTGGTGCAGCGCCCCCACAGGCGAGGAAGGAAACAGCTTTTTCAAATTGGTTAATTTGACTCAGAGCAGTGTGAAAGAGAACCAAGCAGCAGAAAATGTAACAAATGTTGCCATTTTGGCCCTAACGGGAGATATAATTTCCTCAGGAGTTTAAATTTTGGTCTGTTTGTCATTTTTTAAATATTAAATGATTAATTCTTTGATCATTTACAAAGTACTTGAGGCACATTTTTACCAAATACTTTTTACTTTTACTTGAGTAAAAATATGTAAAACTCGTGCTACTCTTACATTTTTTACAGTTGAAACCTTCAAACTGACATTCTTTAAGTTTTTACAGCAGCTCCAACATTAGGCCTCAAGTAGTTAAAGCTAATGGACACAGCATGATGGGGGGTCGTCATTATTAGTGACCGGCTGACAGCTGAGACCCTGGGGAGGGGGCTTGTACCACCCTTCCAATCCCTCAAGGGGGATCTGGGGATGTTTGTTGTTCAGGCCACCTGCCATCCGGGTGACGTGAGTCGGCTTCGTAAGGCCAGAAGTCCTTGGCGAACAGCTTGAGAACATCTGTTGCTGAAAAGGCAGAGGCTGAAAAGTCATCTGCTGTTGAAAAGGGCGACAAAGATGTGATCTAAAGCGTCAGAAATTTAGCGGCAAAACAAGTATTTTACTTTCTGCCGTTGCAGAAAACATCAGTGAGTCATGTACAGGGCTATATTGGTCTGAAACCCCCAACCTGAACATCTGTTATCTGATATAATTTGGAGACTGCCATGCCACATATCCCTTTCAGAGCCTTCTGTTTTCCTTCTCCTCAGGGACAAATGATCATTAATCTCAGTTATCCAGTAAAAGCTGGGCTTTTAAACCCAGAATACTTCATAGTTGGAGGCTGAGGTCATGACTGGGCAGGGGTATCAGTTTACAACACCAAGCTACAAAGCAAACACTCTTCTGGAGCGGCGCTGGGTCTTTCTGACAGAAACCGTGGGCTGATATTTATTAGGAGGGAACATTTCTAATACAGTAGCCGTGCAGCTGGAACTGGTGCAACCAAATATCCCTCACATCCCCATCACAGGAATCACATGTCACCAGGCGAGGCCAGATGAACGTACACCACAACAATAAAGAGCTAGTGCTAGCAAGTAGCACTGTGGATTCGATCATCTACATAGAAACAGTCAGCTGAGATGGTTCAGGGTGTCTGGATGGATGGATGGATGGATGGATGGATGTCTGGATGCATGTCTGGATGGATGTCTGGACGGATGCATGTCTGGAAGGATGTCTGGATGGATGGATGTCTGGACGGATGTTTCTAGAGTTGCTGGTTATTTAAACAGAAGCATCTATAAACTGGTTATTCTCGTCTCATCATGAAATCTTCAAATTCATAAACGAAAGTCAAACCAAAGCTAAACAGAGTTAAATACCTTTTGTATTTATATCTGCTTATAAGTCAGACGGTAACATAAATGACAGCTATGATACATAAACCAGACTTTATAAACCCAAAGGAACGTTAAACACATGATCAATGTCAGATGAAAGATTCTCATTTATCTTTGGAACAAACTTGGAGTCCAAATGTTTCTGCTCATGTTCATCCAAACGCTCAGCACTAAAAAACTCCCCAGTCAGCACTGAGGTCCAGAAAGAATGCCACGCTTGTCTTCAGACCTCCTGATATTCCAGCAATGCGGCCCGAACCCGCAAACAAATCTTCCTTGCCTCAAGTCCAACACTTGGAAGCGTGTCCTAGTCTAAACATTGTCCACGAGGGCCCGACGTTTAACAAGTGCACCCTTGAAATGAGTGGCTGGCCTTTCTCACCTTGCATTCACCAAGTCTGCAGACTTCAATTCAATAATGACAAAGTCAAACAAACAGCGGGCCTGAGCCACAGCTCTGGGGCGCTAACAGGTCGGCAGCTGGCAACGGGAACCGGCAGCACACGAATAAACCAGAGGCAACTTTAAATAACGATTTTGAACTCGACTGAACTGTTTCATTAGAAAGAAAGAAAGAAAGAAAGAAAGACAGATATCACAGCCTGAACAAAGGAAGACTGGAGTCTGGATGGATGGAGGGATGGATGGAGGGATGGATGGATGGATGGATGGATGGATGGATGGATGGATGGATGGATGGATGGACGGACGGACGGACGGACGGACGTGTAATGACAAAGTAGAAACTTTCTGGGAAGAATGAACTGATAAAGGTTTCTGAGCAGATGTTTTTCGTACAGAATTGATATCTTCTTCCTTTTCTTCAAGGCTTTTCTTTTTACTCTGATTAAAAAATATATATATATATAAAGATAAATGCGCATTTCTCTGATTGACTCTGTTTCACTAATTATCAAAAGAATATTTTATTACAGATGTACTGAATGAATGATTGAATGGACGGACAGACCAGAGTCCACCATATCTGTGGTAACCACGGTAACAACCCCAGTGATTTGTTTGTCCACCAGTGGAGTCTCTGCATCCATGAAATCATCGTTCCTCCCGTTTCTGTTTCCAGTTTTCATGGAGCCAGAAGCTGAAAGGTAGAGCATCTCATGATGAAGGAATTTAGTAGCTGAAGCTAATTAACCTCTTGGCTTCTTCTCTGGAACGCCAGTAAAGTAAACAAGCTTCCCTGAAGGTTCTTCGTCCCCAAGGAAAACCATTTAAAGTGGAAACTCGTGAAATAATTCAGCTCACTTCGTATTGTTTTCTAAAAAGAGCTGCAGTTCTCTCAAACGTCTCTTTCAAGACTAAAACTCTTGAAATTTCATTTTCTGGCTCCTGTGTTTAACCTTATTACCACCCATAAAGCTGAACTTTATACTTTAAGCTGATTGGGCTGCTACAGTTTACTGCTGAATTTACCTTAACGTCACTGTTAAGCTGATGTTGCCATGGAAAGCTGATTATCGGAGGTTATATCACAGTTTTACTTGGAGGGAAACATGGCAGTGTTTACATTTTGATTAAGCAATAATGACAACAAGATGGAGTCTGGCACCTTTGTTTTCCTGTGATTAGGGTCTCTTTTTCTGAAATGCATTATTTATTTTACTGATAACACTTATGACGTACTTTTTCTCAAATGCTGTAGTTTTGTTTGTATCAGTGTTTTTAGAGTTTTTGCTTGAAATCCAGGAAAGAATAAGCCTCCATCCTGAGCAAAAAGGTGAGTTTACCTGTCATGGCATGAGCTGAGGCACCCTGTAATCTCAGGTGATGTAAACACTCAGCACGCTGATCTGTAGCGAACTCGTTTGATATCTGCAGGGTGTTGTAATCTGATCGGTGTGGTGAGTCAGATGCCTGGCAGCCGTCGGATAAATCCCAACAGAGTGGTGGGAGGAAGGGACGGGACGGGACGGGACGGGACGTGCTGCTGACACAATGGAAATCAACCTCTGGGGTCACTTTGTTGTCCCCGAAACTAGCCTGGGGCTGACAGAAAGCATCCAGCAATGAAACTCTGCAGCCGAAACTAACGACTGTTTTGGTGATCAATTATCCTGACAATTAACTGATTAATCAGAAAAGTCCAGAGACCACTTTCAGAGATTATAGAAATGTCCAACTGTTTGAGACCAAACTCTAAACACAATGGGAAAATGTTTATAACTTTTTTGTTCCAATACTAGTTCAGCTCATTGTATCCCTTTGGATTTGGTAAACTTAGCTTAAAGCATGATTAGGTTACTATTTTCTGTCAGTGCGCTCAATCATTTGAGACAGACAGAATCCTTTGGGGACTCAACAGCTCACAGAGGTATAGTTATTGATTATATTAGTCAATAAAGGCCAGTTTCCTTTCTGAATATTATACTAATGCACTCATGGTTGGATGGCCTGGCTTGCCTCGCAGGCCGGGGTTATAAAGTGCTCCAGAGCTCCTAAATTATTCAGAAGGCCCCTCAGCAGATCCACGCCTCCATTAGATACAGAGAGGGAGATGGGAACGAGGAGGAGGAGACTTTAACGATGATTTCACCAGGCCCAGTGGAGCCAGACATCATGGGACTGGATGATAGAGTCAGACGTGGAAGACCACAGGTCTGCCGGAAGTCTTTACCAACAGATTGGTCAAGAGGAAACTGTAAATATGGACGAACCAAATATAACAGCATTGATGGTGAATGAACTCGCAATAAGAGGGAAGAGCTGCTGACCAGCGTTTAGGAGAGATAAACTTATCATACATCTCAAAAGACTTTCACCGATATTTATTTCTGTAAATCCAGCAGAGGGTTGAATGTCCTGTTAGCAAGATGTAATAATTCACATTATTAGATAAAATAGTAAAATGAAGGTGTAATTTTTCACACAGGATAGTAAAAAAAGCTTTTCTCTCTGGAGTTGACTGCTTATTGTCTTCTTCCAACAAAGGTTAAGGATGACCACTTGACTTCCAACATGTTTCTGCTCTTATGGGAAGTTATGCAAATGGAAAAGCAGGAGGAAATTCCTGCTGCTAATCAAAATCTTAAAAGTGCATAAAAACAAAAGCTATGACTGTTTTGACAGTAGTGTGAGGTATTTCTGCTCTCCTGCTGTTTTTCAGTCTCATTTCTGGGAAGCTCAGATTGTAGTTTACGCAGCAAAAACACTGAAACGCTTTGGTAAATCAACACGACCGGCAACAAGAGACACGAGAGGCCAAAGGATCCCTGACGCCAAGAATCATCCGTCTCTCGCCGACTCCTGCCATCTGGGAAAGTCGGCTTCATGAGGGCTGGAAAGGTCTACAGATCGCTCGCACATGTGAACATGTGGCAAGCCACCACAAGGATGTGTGTGGAATACTAAAGCAGGGATTTGGGATGGATAAAGTGCTTGGCCCCAAACACAGGAGGGCTGAACGTTTAGGAGCCTGAAATGAATGTGGAATATGTTGGATTATCGTGAGCGCCATGACTCAAACGCGTTCCAGAATGGAGGCCGACCCCAGGACTGTCTGGCACTACAGAGTCTGTTAGAGTAGATGCTTTGTCACACTTGATAGTGCTGACAGCTTAAGTGCAACATTCTTTAGTTTCCATCTCATCATCCAGTTCAGGCGTTGCATTGAAGATATTTCCTTTTTTAGGTTTTACTGCGAGCCCAAATTACATTTTGAGGTTTGTAGTCTAGCTTTGTTTGTTCTTCATTGAGAAACAATTGAGAGTTGCCAAACAAATAGTACTGAGGGAAAAGAATAAGCTTGTAATTTGACCAAATTAGCTCAATTTGGTAATATATTAATATTTTCCAGGACAATATCTCACCAGGTTTTTAAATATGACCTATCATGTTTCCTTTAACAGGTCAGGATAGATCTAAATGTAAGGAACAAAACATGTTAATTACATTTTTTTGCACAAAATCATTTTTAGAATGTGTTAGATTGCTGTCTGCTCAGTCTTGCCTATCATATTTCGAGCTCTTTTAGAGTCTCTTGTCACTTTAAAGCCAAATAATTTGTTCCTGGCCACACTCCCCAACTCACAGATGAAAATGGCTGCAAACAGATGCATCATCAAGCAACTGTACATCTTTGAAAAGCAGAAATGGAGCCTCCTGCACAACCAACACAAACGCACTATGTGTTTTCTGGACGCTACGTCAACAACGAAACACTTGTCTTTTCCAGTAGCCATTATACAGAGCATTCAGCTGATCAAACTTCCTGGAGCTCTATTTAGGTTGCTAGGTAACGGGTGTAACTCTCCTGGAGTTGCTAGGTAACGGCACTGTGCCGGTCGAATGTGACTTAACAATCAGGAGTTTTTTGAAATAGCAAATTTTCCAGAAGCCAAAAAACATTAACTTGCACACCGCCGTGTTTTTTTTCAGAAGCAGTTTAGACCCAAATGTAAGTATAAAAACATTCAAAATGTACATTTTGTATAAAAGGTCCTGTTTAATGGCACGAGGAAACGTATGTTAACTTTTAAACAGTTATTTTGTGAAAAGTTTTTCCTTGTTAAATGAACCAAATATAGCTAGTTTGCAATAATACTGACATCAGAATAACTTATGGCTAAATTCGGTAGCATGCTAGTATCCCTGAAGGTTTTTACCTAGCATTAGGTACATTATAAATTAGACATTTTTCTGTATGTTAATTTACCTTCATTTTAGAGAATATAGCCTTTTGATTGTATAAAAAGAGCTGCTCTGCCATACAACATTCAAAAAATACTAAAATTCAAGCTATTGATGTGATTGCGACTCGTCTGCAGCATCACTTCTGGTTTTAGTTGCTGTTTCATGTTGTTTGACATGAAATGTTTGGAGGTTCATGGTCTGAAAACATCTTGACTTCAGTTAAAACAGAATAAGGCAGCAGATCACAGTAACCTTTCACTGAATGACCGGGTTTCACTTCCATCAGCAAAACACATTAAAAGGTGTTGGAGACACAAACCAGTTCATTTCTCATTCTGGCTGCCATAACAACAAATCAGTACAAAGAAAATGTTTCTTAACCATTATCCACATTTCTCCTTACTATCACTAACTTTCGTTTATTAGAGCAGTGATTCTCATTGTGAAGTTCTACAGGAGGTTTTTATTGTACTTAGACTTTCTGAATTAGCTGTAGACATCTAATACTATGCGATCACTGAAGAATGGAGAACATTTTTAATTGTTGTTACACTAAAAAGGAATTACAGGAATCTGATTCTGATTAAAACTTTATTCCCTGGAAACTCATTGGTATGCTGCAGTTAGACGTAAACAAGCGCAGACAGAGAAAAGACGCTCTTTATGCAAAAACTGGGGTAGTGAGTTGGAGCCGTATCAAAGGGGAAGCAACAACAACGTCCAATCAAACCGTCTAACAGCTTTGTGTGCAGCTTTACGCACCAGTTAGCAACATGCTTCCAGACACGTTCAGCTGATACTGACAGAACCAACACTGTTTTAAACTGGGCAACATGAAGAGCCCTGGCTGTGAAGATGAACCTGTTAAACCTCATTACATATAAACTGGAGATGTTTTGGTTTTTTGTTGTGGAGATGCTGTTTTCAGCTCTTTTAGGCATTCTGCTGTGTGGGGTTCCTCAAGGTTCGATCCAAGGGTCTGTCCTATTTAATATCTACATGCCACCACTAGCTCAGGTTATAACAAGTAATAAGGTTACTTATTAAGATTAAGATACATTTTAAATAGGCATAATTCAAATATTCAAATATTTTAATTTGAATATATAGTTTGGCGTCTGTGGCTCTTTAGACCTTTTACAATTTATCTTAATAACTTTGGCTAGAAATTATTAAAAATCAACTAATGTTTTGAAATATAGCCATAACAAATGCAGTTTTATCTGTTTTTCAATGAACTAAATAATGACACAAAAAGTACCAAAAGTATTTTTAGATCTATTTTTTGTCATTAAGTTTTTTTTATGTAGTTATCCACAAATATTCAGAATTGTTTATGTACTTTTAGCAAAAGTTTAGTTTTTCTTTATTTTACAACCGCAAAATAGAAATAAAATAGTTGTTCTTTAGAAATGACAAATCTTCTACATAATTATCTGAAATTACAGCTATAAATTGTCTTTCTTAAAAATGTCATGCAACACTTGTGGCTTTCAATACGTTTTATTTATCTGGACTGAGAGTCAAAATGGCTCTAGCCTCCAACAGGGATGCATAAATCGTGATTAAATAATATTTTATCAATCAAATCAAAGTCATTTTTAATGGCATGATGCCAAATTACATTAATATGAAAAGATGTTCAACATTATTTAACTTTAAGAGGTAATCAAACAATGTGGAAGCAACTACTTATTGATATTTTAACAGTTTTCTAGTGAGTTTGAGTGTCTAGCCACGCCCCCCTCAACTCGGAGCTCTACCTGGGTTGCTAGGCGACGGGCCGGGCTTGGCGGGAGTTGCTAGGTAACGGCGCAGTCCCAGTGGAATGAAACGTAGCTTTTCAAAACGACTCACTTTCCAGACACCGAAAGCAGTGAAAAGAATATTTCTAACTGTCAGAAGCAGAGGCAGCTGTTTATTCATGTTTTATCAGTTTGTCAATCAGTTTGAGCCGCTCTACTAAACACATCAGAGAAAGGCATTCATTTAGAAACTCTGATCAGGAGTGGGTATTTTTTCATAATAAAGAACATTTTTGGTTAGTTTCCTTCATAAAAGTCAGATTTTTTTGACATTTATTGAGAAATCATGAGTGGAGGTCCTGACATTTGGAACAATCCAAGCAGAAACCTCCAAGGTTTGATCAGTGAGTCACTTCCTGCCGGACCCAGGGGACCTTCCTGGACCGCGGTTTTCCGGCAAATGTCTGACCCCTTCCCGTCCTCCCCGCTCACATCCAGAACGAAGGAAGTTAACCTCGTCTTCAGGGATCAATAAGCCCAACCATGACTGCAGTTTTCCACCGTGCCCGGCTCAAATGGCCCATTGTTGAGGACCGGGACTTGGCTGCATCACCAACCAACTACATCACAGAAAATCACACACTTGAAGAGGATCTTAATTATTTCCAGAAATGTATTTTTTTATCTGAGATCATAGAGATTAAGGCATAATGAGGGTCTTTGTTGTTATGCTTTCTGGTATGAAAACCAAACAGGGAACGGCTCAGGTTTGGAAATATTTTCGACTAGTTGTTCATAAAAGCAGACCCTCCAGCACAGTGCAACGCTCTCTGATTTCATTTGTTTCTGTGAGGAGATGCAAGTAGTTGTTTTCTGTTTCCATGGTGAAATAACATCCAGAAAATACGTCGGTCAGCGGTGAACTCATGCTGTACAAGTTAACTAAATAAATCCAAGCTTTTAAGCATTTCTGTCGTATTATTTTTTAAAATAGGGAACTATTTAACTTAGCTGGGTGAGATATTTTAGCAGAATAACAAAATAAAGTTGCTGCAGTGTGCAAAACCTCTGCAGAGACGGTTATCTTGACAGGGCAGACAGAGTAATCACTCTGTCAAAAATGGCTTCCATATGTTGGTTTTTTTTCCCCTCAATCTGCCCCACTGAGGGCAAACTCATTTATTGTAAGCCGTGCAAAACGAGACGTGTTGAGCAAACATAAACGTGAAGAAACCACACACGGAGGACAGATTTTTTTCTTTTTTTTTGCTATAATTAGACGTCATCTGTTCGCTTCCTTTTCTCTGACTCAGCCGTTTTTGTCTCTCCAGACATTAACAGGGAACTCGCTGTCACATTGTGAGCTGGCATGTTTTAAAACATTCCTGCCATGTAAGGAAGGCGTGTAATGAAGGTGTAAAACATGGGATATAACAATATTTAAACTGCAATATGTTCTTAACAGTTCTGGAAAATGAATGCATGAAAAACTTGAACTTTTTTACTTATTTATACCTTTTTTATTATTACAAAAGGAATGAATTTCCATCCCATGTGCAGAATAAGGGGATAAAGTTATTGTCTCTGTGTAGTTTGTAGAAATATTTGGACTATCAACCCTTAGACTTTCGTTTCTCCTGAGAAATTCTGAAGGTTTTTACTCTGGGACGCTAAAATGTTATCTTCCAATTAAAACCCAGAGTCTGCATTTTAGGCCAATTAGGGCGTCAAACATTTTTTAGCTTATTAAAGGAAGATATGTCCAAAAAACCTAGATATAACAGATCTCAGTACTTTCTTCTCTAAAAATATTTTAATATTTTTTCACAGCACATTAGTGGCGCATTTTAACCTGTCCTGTTTAATCCAAGTCCAATTTGTTTGGAGAAAATCAGATTTATTTGGAGAGATGTACAAGCCAAATCTAAATTTGAACTCGGTCTATGTTTGGTTGAACAAAGACAGAGTGAGATTCAAATACATAAGTGAACGCCAAATGCACCAGAGGCTGCTCCAAAAGCAGGAAGTGGACTACAACACAGGGCATTCTGGGTAAATGCCACCAAAACAAACTTCATTTTCTAGCGCTAGCAAGAAGAAATGATTGGTGGTATTTTACCAAATCCTACAACCACTAAAATCTGTCGCTACTTCATTTTTGTTTACACTTTGTTAGAGCTGGACAACAAATCAAAGCAATATATATTCTGTTATAGACACATGATCAATATCAATAAACTATACAGCTGATAGAATATTCAATAATCAATATATAAAATATTACCTGAACTCCGATCCAGAACCGCACAGCATTCTGGGAGATGAAGGCAAAGGAAAGGTTTTAGCTCTCACTTTTAGCTAAGCAAGCCTCGAGAGTTGCTAGGTAACTCTTTGGTTGCCTAGCAACAACCTGTTTAGTAGCTTGCGCAGCTGCAGATTTGGGTTTCGCCTCATGTTTCGCCACAGTGAAAACTGTGGATAAATCAGGAAAAGGTCACACCACCGGGTTTGGCAGTATTTCAAACATTTAAAACAAAAAACTAATCAATAATTATCGATATTGGCTAATGTGAAACTGTTATTGTTTTACGTTTTTCAATCATATCGTCGGTCCTGACCTACATTTTAAGAAGGACGTTGCATTCAGCGTCTTCTAAGGAGGTTTCTTGTCTCGTTTCATTCAGTGGTTCTTGGTGCAGCGCCCCCACAGGCGAGGAGGGGAACAGGCCTTTAAATTAGTTTGGTTTGTTTGACTCTGCAGAGTGAAAGAGAATCACAGCAGCTGAAAATGTAACAAATGTTGCAGTTTTGGTCCCGAATTGAACCGAGTCAGTTAGACTTCAAATAACAGTTAGAAACAATATGTTTGTTTCATAGTGTCAGATATCAATATTGACCCAAATTTTAATCTGCAGACATTAATATTTTGTCTCAAAGCCTTTTGTTTAACGTTTCCGTGATGTTATTCCTCACTGACATCAATGAAAACAAAACACCTTTTATCTGAATTGTGTTAAGAGGTGTGAAAATGCCAAAAGGCTTCCAATGTAATTTGAGGTTTTAAAAGGGCAAAAAGATTTGGCATTTCAACCTGTGGACACAAAGTGTCATAGTGATTGTGTTCACCGTGTCATAAAACTGTTACGATCTGTTAGAAATAAACTTTTTACTCCAAGTAAAACAGGTCTAGAGTCATGTTCAGGTCAATTAAAAAGGTGAATTAACTAGTTTAAATGGTAACAACTTTAGGATGCTGTTAGCCCATCAAAGGAGAGTCTGATTTTAATACGTGACCTTCAGGTGGAGCAGAAACAACCTGAAGGGACCTGAGAGTTATTACAGCTGATCCTCCTGGGATCAGAGTTATATGAAAATGCTTCAAAATCCTGTGGAAATATTTCAATGTCTGACAGAAATCCACCAATCGCATCACGGCGTTGTGACTTTCAGACAAACAGCACAACTTCTGTCCATTTAAACTTGTTCCCACAACCTGAAAACCAAAAGGCTGTCATTACGCTGGTTCTGAGCTGCAGGAGTTTTACCTCATAAAATCTTTTCTCATGTTGTCAGGCAGCATTAAAGGACCACAGTGTTGGTAATTGAATTTTTCACATTGTGGATATCTGCCACCGTTTTAACTGTTTTTCCAACCAGAAGCTCATAGTAAATAGTGAAAAGGTGCCGAAATTTCCAGAAGAAACATTTCTACTGGCTCAGCCTGAATGTTCAGCTGTTTTTCCATTCCTACAAACTTTAACCAACTAAAGGAAATATGTTTTCACTAATAATGTCCAAAGATATAAATTTAAACACAATCTGTCTTTCTATATTCCTATTTTAGGTTTAACTTGTTCACTTGAGGACATGATTAAATCAAAAAATAATTTGTCTCTCAAAAGTTTAAACACCTCTAATAAAAGTCAAGGCTATAATGAATCATTTCCTACTTATTTTCTCTTTATTTATGACATATATAATTTACAGTTCAACTAAATAAGAAGAAAAAATCTTGCTTTTATATATAAGAAATTATTGATATGGATTTATATAGTAAATTTCGAACCCAAAACTTTGAAGAAAATGTTTAACTTTTGAAAAATTTATGAGCTTCACAGTTTGAAAATTTTTAAGAAAACAAATCTAAAATTTTGAGATAAATCTGAAAATGTTTCTAGGAAAAAAATTTATTCTGAGTTTCTAAAGTAAAAAAAAAAAAGACATTTGGAAATTTTCTGAGCTTCTAAAGTTGAAAATTTGCAATAAAAGCACAGGAATGTTTAGATGAATCTGAGAAATTTTCCAAAAGAAATAAAAGGAAAAGTCTGCGCTCCAAATTTTGAAAATTTGAAAAATTTCAATTTTTGAAACTCTGAAAATTTCCAAAAGTAAAGTTTTTTTCTAGCAAATTTTTAACTTTTATAATTCTGAATTTCCAAGATTGTCATGAAAATATCTGAGATTAATCTAAAAAAAACTCTGCGATTTTCTTTGGTGTAAATTTACTCTGTTTTTTCTGTCTGTCTTTTCTGGCTCATTGACCCAAATGCTCCGTCACACAGATGTGAATTGAAAACATGTGAATAACAACGGGAAGCCATTATCACATTAGACTTCTCGCTTTTAGTAAACTAATACCTAATTGATTCCTTTAGACTTTCCCGAAACAGCGAACCGTCAAGAAATGAAGAGAAATTGAAATTTACCAGTAGGCAGGATCTGACGTAGCAAACCTTTGTGAAAATCTGTCTGTGATTTTAGAAGTCGGCGAAGCAGAAACTCGGCGAAATCAAAGCTTCTGTTCCCAGATGTTTGGTTGAATCAGAGCCAGTAAAACCTCCAGGGAGAAACCCAGGGAGCCGGCCAAGATGGAGCAGCTGCTGCTGCAGAAACAACTTGAACCCGATCGGATTTAAAAGTGCTGATCTGTATTAGTCAGAACTGTCAGAACAATGGAGCAACTCCAGAACGACAACAATGAGATCCTTAAACACTTTATTTTTGGGTTTCTTAGCCGTTTGTTGGTTTTGGTCTTCGGGACAAATTTCTTCTCTAAATCTGTTTTTACATTCAGATTTAAAAATGATATGAATGGTGGGTAAATGTAACAGGGAGTAGCCATGTTTCCATTGACCATAAAATGGCACAAATTGGAATTACGAAAATAAATTTGCTCAGTGGAAACATGACAAGTTTGAAAAGACCTTGTGATCATGTGATCGACAACTGGATGTTACTACTGACGGAAACAACAAATATGACGACAGGAAGTAGTTGGAGGATGACGGTGCAGCGCGTTTTTTTAATGATTTGTAGTTCTAACAAGTTTATGTGATTTTAATTGTTTTTATTTAATCAAAACATCGCAATTGCAAAATTGTGTTTTTTCAACATGTGTGGCATATCGCCAAAGCTTTACAAACATGGAAACGCAGCTAGCGTACCGTTACCTAGCAACCCCAACAGACTTCTGCGCATTACCTAGCAACCCAAGCAGAGTTCCGCCTGTTACCTAGCAACCCAAGCAGACTTCCAGCAGGTTTGGTCAGCTGGTTTTCTCTATAATGGCTGCTGGAAAAGACAAAGTGTTTTGTTGTTGACTTACCATCCAGAAACCTCTTGCTGTATTCTTGTTGGCTGTGCAGGAGGCTCCACGTCTGCTTTTTAAAGATGTACAGTTGTATAGTTGAGCATCTGTTTGCAGCCATTTTTACATTTGAGTAGTAAATGCTGAGTTGGGGAGTGAGGCCAGAAGCTGCTTTGGGATTTAAAGTGACAGAGGCTCTAAAGCATCTCACAATAGGCACCTAAATCTCATTATACAAGAATGGTTTTGTTCAAAAACATGTTTGGTATCGTACAGAATCCGATCCTAACCAGCATAAAATGCCTCCTTTAAGAAAACAGCAGACATTAAGCAGAACTGAATAATATTTATTCACAGATCTGCAGTGATTTCAAAGACACATTGTGTGAGACAGGAAGGGACTTCTTTCTTTGCTTTCTGGTCGCCTCACGCAGCAGAACGAAGAGTCCTAGACCTCCCAGCAGGGCCGGTACACCCGTCCCACCATGCACCTCATGTTGTCCCTCCTCAGAATGGGGATGCTCAGCTGCTGGCCGCCGTCTCCGTGCTCGCCCCCCTGGTTGCTGTCATCGGCCCTCCGTTTGTAGACGGACATCCCGTTCTGCAGAACCTTCAGGTCCCTCCAGATCGTCGGGTCGGCGGCGATGACGATGACCTTGGACGCCCGCGCTCTGGCCGCCGAGGCCAGGTCCGCGTCGCCCAGGACACCCTCCATCGCCTCGTCGTTTAGGATGGAGGCGAAGGCCTCTTGCTCCAACGACCCATCTTCAGTCTTTCCCATGGGTGTCGCGTTGCAGTTGAGGAAGAGAGCGGCAGCAAAAGTGACGGACAAAAGGGATCGCCTCATCTTCTGAGCGGTCGACGGCGTTTTATTGGAGGAGATGGATTTTCTTCGGAATTGTCTCTGCTCTGGTTTGGACTTTGGACATCCATCGCCTTTTATACCGCTTCAGAAAACTGACCACGTCGTCGTCCTTTGTCTGTCAGGATGAAGAGAACAGTTGGGCGGAGATGAAGTGGAGAGGAGTTGATTAAAACCTCTGGTGTGTTGGCTCCTTCTAGACACTTCAAAATGAAAAAGTGGAAGGTCTTAATCCAAAATGGCCGTCCTTTAAAACAACGAGGACGGATGAACCGCCTGGTGTGCTTGTGGTGGTCGATGCTTCACCAAGAAACCAGTTTCCCCAAAGCTTTGTTGCAGAAACTGTCAAGAGGGGATTTAGACCCAAAGCTTAATGACAGGAAGAGCAAACAAACGTCTGTTGACGTGTTCGAGTCCTTCAGCAGCAGATCTGCTGACGTGTCAAAGAGTCAGGGAAACGGGAATCTGGTTTTAAATCCATCTATGGTTCATAGAGGAAAAGTACGTTAAAAAAGCTTTGATAGTCAAATAAAAGTGATTATAATCCTCTGATTTCTGTTTGTCCTCCAGCGTCTGTTTGATGTCCAAACGTTTTTTAATGCTGGTCAAAATCATCAGAGGATAAAACAGAAAAATGTTCAAATACAATTAATTAACCAAACATGCATTATTTTATTGTTTGTTGTCAAACATTGGCTATAAATTGTCATTTATTATATAAAATATTAAAAGAAAGGTCAATATGTTGAATTATTTTCTATTTCCTGGTCTAAAAAATGTTTTAGTTTCATCAGCAGCAAGAAAAATCAATATTTAGGCATTAGGAATATTATTTATCCAAAAAAATACAACATGTTGTATAATGTTGTCCTATTTTCTGGGAAATATTTCCAACTCCTCTCTTTCTCCTTTCAGCTTTTTAAAGTAAAAACTCTAGTTTATTCAACTCTTTAAAAATTAATAAAACGTAAACACAGCTCACTACTGTAAGTTTATCTTTCACAAACTTAAACATTAAAATCTAAAACTCGCTGAATTTATTTGACTCAAAGAGTAGAACAGCGATGGCAAACTGATTTTCATGTTGGTCCATGTCAAATATCTAAAGGTTCTTAAAGGGCCAGTTGTGCCAGAAAGTACTGATAAAACCAATTAAACTGTTAAAATATCAATAAATAGCTGTTCCTCCAGAATCTTGAGATTATTTTAGTGGTTTTTTCAATCAAAATTGCAGATTTAGGAATGTTTGTAAGGAATGTTTACAATATTTGTGCTAATGTATGATGTTAAATGTGACTTTATTACTCGCCGTATCAACTACAGGCTATAACTTAACATCACGTGAGGCTGAAGCAGCAGACAATTAAACTCAACGATTATTGACCAATTTTGAGAAAATCTGCAGTAAAATCAGAACAAAATGTGGAGATTTGTTGATTTTGTGTTAATTCTGCTTATTTGTGAAAAACTGGAAGAAATCCTTGATGTAATTTGGAGTCTAGAGGGCCACATAAAAAGCAACGGTGGGCCAGATTTGGCCCCCGGGCCTCAAGTTTGACACATGTGGCGTAGAAGATAAACACAACTAAATGTGGCTCAAATGTTTTACAGTGAAGGAATATTAGAAGATATAGAGTAGAAACTACAGATATTTATCTTAAAATGTAAAAGTATAAAGTAATCAGATACCTGAAGTACAGTAACAAAGTACTTTACAAAGCTGCAAATATGTATATATATACTGTATATATTTGCAGCGTTGTAAAGTACTTTGTTATAGTTTATACTTATATATATTTCATTTTAGCTTGTATTATTTGTGTAGCAGAAATAAATGTGAATCTGTTTCTCCATCTGTGCTAATAAACGAACCGATAACTTTCCCCTCATTCTTGCTGAAACGTTTCTCCATGTTTGCCCTCGGCTGTCAGCAAAAGGTCGACGTGTTTCTCAGGCAATTAGTTACTGGAGACTGAGGTTTTTCTAAAGGCAACATGTTAATGCGCCCCAAACTGCAGCCGAAGCTCAAAATCTCTGAGTTTGGGTGCCAACCTGAACGCCACAAGGCCGACACTCCGGCGTAATTCCACCTGGAAGGAAAATCCAGCAGCAAATTAAATTATGTTGGATTGGAGAACGTGTTCCTGTGGCTGAAATCACACAGACAGGTTGAGGATTTTCCTGGCGCAGCGTGAAATAAATGGTCACCCAAGAGGAACGAGACGTTCTGGTTCTGGTCGGGATCAAACTGGACAGTTTGGCTGTTTGGGTCGATCACATTATGAGCTTCAAGACAATAAGAAAAAAACTTTAATGTGTCTTGTTGCAGCTGATGACTGTAATTTATCACATTTATGCGTCAATAATCGTCATTAAATGAACAGTTTTATATAAACATCTTAATCCTGTTACAGCAAATCTGTAGTTTTCATCCAGAGGATCATTTATTTACAGATTCTGGCAGAATGACGTCTTTATGTGACTCAAAATTAAAATAAACATTTACGACGGCGAGTTAGGGCCGTGTAGATGGAAGAAATCAGTAAATGTTTACAAAAAATAACAAAATATTCTAGAATAAACAAGGAAAGTAAAAAAAATGTTTTTCAAACTCAGAAATAAAAAGAAAAATCTAAAATATTTCTGAGATTATTCTCAAAATTTCTCAGATTTTTTTCTAGCACATTTTTGACTTTTCACAAAAAAAGTCCAAGTTTTTTCCAGAACTTTTTTTGACATGAATGTAAAAGTTTCAAAGAATTTTTTAAAAAATGTTTTGTTCTACAAAATTTTTTCAGTGGAAATTTTCAACTTCTGAACATCAGAAATTTCCGCGTTTTTTCTTCCAAATTTCTGAGATGAATCTCAAAATTTCCAAGATTTTTCAAGCAAATTTTCAACTTTTTAAACTCACAAACGTCTTTTTTTTAAAGAAAATTTCCTAGATTAATATCTACATTCTTTACTGTCTTTTAAGCAAATTTTTGACTTTTGAAACTGAAACTTTGAGATCAATCTGAGAAATTTCCTAGAAAAAACACAAAAATTTCTGAGACTTTTGTCAGAAACTTACTTTCTTTTTTTCTATCTGTTGGAAAGCCTCCATCGTGCTGAGTTTCCATTTATACAGAAATAAAAAATATTTCATTTCCATGTGCTTATGACAGTTTGATCTGTGATTTTGTCTCCTGCTGGTTCCAGACAGAGAGGCGCCATTAGGGGACGGTCTTTACCTTTTCTATTCTGGCTCTTGCAGCTGCAGCTTCTCCACTTTCAGTTCCTGGAGAATCTTTTCGGTTTGTAGTTTTAAACTGAGGCGTAAACCTGTGAGCAGAACTCAGAATGCCGCTGCCTGCTGCTTGTTTACTTGAGAAGCTGATCCGGTTGACCTCTCCGTCACCTTGAACCCGATAATGAAGTGACAGAGATGAAAGGCGGATGCTGCAGTTTGTTGTTGCAGAATCGCGGTGGTCCGGCTTCAGGTGGGGGGGTTCGGTTCGGGTCGGTTCTGGTCGGTTCTGGTCGTTTCGGGTCGGTTTGTGACTTCGGGGGAAGATGAAAGTGAAGAAGATGAAAGCTGAAACCTCTCAGTAATTTGGCCCAAGAGGAAGTGACTCGTGGCCAAAGTGGTGGCGCTGAATGCGAAGATTTATCCCTCATCAATACATCTGCAGGGAGGCCGGTCGCCATGGCGACGGCCAGTCAACATCCAAGTGGTTCAGAAGTAACAGCTGTGGGGGTCTGAAGGAGACGATGATAGAGGATGTGTCTGATGGCGGCGCTGGTGCTGTTAAGATGAACCCAAAACGCTCGGCGACCCTGAACGCCTCACAGCTCGGCGACCCTGAACGCCTCACAGCTCAGCGACCCTGAACGCCTCACAGCTCGGCGACCCTGAATGCCTCACAGCTAGGCGACCCTGAACGCCTCACTGGACATTTCACTGGAACATTTGGCTGCAAAACGAGCCGGGCCCTGTTGTTGGAAACATGTAATTATTTCAATTTAAATGGCTCTTTGAAAAATAAAGAAACAGAACGGCAAAATAAAGGTCAACCAGAACCTAGGATAAAGTTTAATGTCAGGTATATTTTGAGAAAGAGAAACTGGCGCCTCTGAGCCGCTGCACTGCGGATCGTTTCTTAATCCAACACATCAAAATCAAGAATGCAATATTCTGACAATAATCTCAAATTTTCAACTTTAACCTCAAAATTCTGTTTTTTTTTTCAAAACTCTGATGTTTTCTCAAAATTCTAACTTTAATCTAAAAAATATTTGAATTCTGAGACTAAAGTCAAATATTTTGTTTCCAGTGTCTCTAATCCTCTTTTATAAATATATATATTAGACAAAATGTGTTTAAAGCATGTGTCTGCTCATACCTGACTGTTAATTATTCTGGATTTGGTCTTTTAGCTCCGCCCCCTTTTCTTCTTTTTTTTTGTCCACTAAAAATATAAAGTTATGAAATTTCTATTTCTCTCTTCTTCCTTGTGTCACTGGTAAGCTTGTCTCTGATTGGTTGGCCCAGTCAGACAAAACACCCAATCAGAGCCAGGAGGAGGAGGGTCTTAGCGCTGTCAATCAACACTATACTGGCTACTAAACAACTTACAGATACAGGACAACTTTTAAGCGCTGTCATCAGGGGTTATGCTAACTAGCCTTAGCATTCACAACATGCAGTAACAGAGAGGATGGGGTAGTGATTGACAGCGCTAAGACCAGACCCCTGGCTCTGATTGGTTGTTTCTAGTTAAAAGGGAAAAGGCAAAAGAGATCAATTTTTTCACAGATTATTCAACAAACATGCAAAATAATAATTTTTATAGAAGTTACATACTGCAGCTTTTAAAACCTCCTAAAGCTCCAATGTGTTGCTACATTTGGCTCCATTTTGCTGCTTTAATTCCAGGATATGTTGTCACTTCCAGCTGGAATAATCCCACGTCGCTGTGAAAGTGACGGCCGTGTTTCAGTCCAGCTCCTGACATCCACACAGCCTGACTCTGTTTCAGCCGCGCTGCCTGCTGAGCTGCTGGTGACCGCTACAGGGAAAGGTCTGCTCGCTGTTTCTCAGCAACAGAGGTTTGTTTCTGTGCTTTATTTCCACAGTAACCAGCACAGTGTTATATTTAGCCGGGTTTGCACTGATATGAATAAATAAATAAATACAGTGATTCAGAGAGGTTGCCTGAAAAATAGGAAGGAGGTTGTAAGGTGGTGACGTTTCTTGACTTGGATGTAAAATGAATTTACCTTTTAGAGAACAACAGTGATGTTTTGCTTCAGGCGTCTCAATTGTAGGTGGTAGAAAGGAGACCTAAAAACCGTCAGTGGATTTCAGAGAGCAGTGTTTTATATTATAATCAGGCAAAAATGAGATTATTTAGGTTTTTTTTTTTTTTAAGAAAGCTAATAATCTTTACTAATGTATGATAGGACATATAAAATCACAAATAAATCAACAAACACAACTTTGGTTTATCAATATGCAATTTTAACTAATGCAGCTTTAAGCTAACGCAACATTATCTCAACATCTTCCCACATACAGTATGACACGAATTAAATATACTGGTATACATTTGAACTATATGTATTATTTTTAAAGAAATTCTGGATTTTGTAGTGATATGGCAATATGGTGCCACTAATTCAATGTTAGCCATGCTAAACCTGAACCACTAATCATAAACATTAGCTCCACCAACGCTAAAGTGCTACACAAACAACACAGTATTTAGTGGAAACTAATGCTAAGGCGGTACTACACCAACATGGTATTTAGCAGGATGCTAAATACCATAGCATTTAGCCATAACTAAATGCATTTAGCTATTTAGCCATAGATAAATGCTATGGTATTTAGCATGCTATGGCCATTGCTAAATGCTAAAGCGCTACACCAACGTGGTATTTCGCAGACGCTAATATGAATGAGCTACACCAACATGGTAATTAGCAGAATGCTAAAGTGCTATATCAAAATAGTATTTTGCAGAAGCTAATTCTAAAGCGCTACACCAATATGGTATTTAGCTAAATACTAATGCGCTATACTAACATTATACTTGGCAAAAGCTAATACTAAAGTGCTACACTAACACAGTATTTAGCAGAAGCTAATGCTAAAGCACTGTGTATTATTTAGCATTAACTACATTGTATTTAACCTTTATGACAGCAATGATAAATTTGTTGTCATGAAGTGTCATTTGGTAAATTATGACACTTTTAATGGACTTTTAATGCAAGTTTAGCACAACTTTGCTTTAAGTGTCAGTATTTACCAAACAGTGCAAAGTTTTAATGCAAATCTTAATGTAACTTTCAACGCAGCTTTGCATTAAAAATGACATGTCAAACATTCATAAAGACTTGAACACTTGAACACATGAAGACTTCTTCATGTTCATGTAGAACATGAAGAATGTTTATATAAAATGTTCACAAAGTTTTTTACTAGAAAATATTCTGGTCTGAAAGGGTTATAATATTTTTTCAGGGATTTAATATCTTTCTCTCTCTCTTTATTTTTACATACATAAAGACCAACTTTAATGCCATTAAGAGATGCACCGATTCTGTTCCTTTAAAACAGCTAAACTTTCCTGAAATATTGAACTGTTCTCAATCATTTTTGGAAGAATTTCAAAGTTCTTCTTTGGACTTTCTGGAGTGTTTCTCTCTCATTCTGTAAACTTTATCAGGTAAACATATCGCTCAGTAATGTTCTGTTGAGTCCTCTTAGATGGAAACGCGTTGTTCTTTACAGTATTTCCGTAGTTATATCCACAAACAACGGGCTAACACAGCCTAGCATACGTCCACCACGGTTTCTATGACAACACTTCCGCGAAGCGCTGCCCGTTGCTACGGGAGACTCATAAGCGGAGAAACGGCAGTCCGAGGACATTTCTGAGTGGTTTCGCTACCGAGTTAGCAGCAGTTTTTATGTCACCATGGCCGAGGAGCCGGTCGCTGAGAAAAGCCACACTGGAGGAATCCTTAAGGACAACTGGGTGGAGGAGGTGAGCCGAGTTACCGCTGGCTGAGAGAATAATTATAATAATAATAATAATGAGAATAATGAGCTGCTAACTGCTGATGTAAACAAAAGCGAAACAAACAGGAAGTAGAAAATGGACTTTAAAAGTTGATCAAAACCGACTATTTTAGAAGTAACTTTTGAAAATGCATACATTAAACGAGTTTTTATTTATTTATTTTTATTAATCCCACATCTTTCTTATTAAATATTTTGGTCTGATGTAATATTCTTATCTTAGACAGCGTGTTTTCATTGGCTTTTCTCAGAAAATCATCTTAATTAACAGAAATAAAGGCTTGAAAACATCAAACATGTGTAATTAGTCTGTACATTATGTACTGAGTTACTGAAATAAATTAAATTACATTTCTAATTTACTGAATTGGCTTTACAGGCATTTTTATAATCTAATAAACCAATAGACCCCATTTAATAAAAATTATAAATTTATACATTTCAGTAACTCCAGCCTTTAATTAAACACATTTTATAAACTTATAACACAAAGGCTTATTTCTGTTAAGTGTCATAATTATCAGTTTACAGCAAATTAAAACTCAATATTTAGGACTAGAATATTATACCAGAGCAATAAAAACACTTGACAGGATTTAATAAAATGTATGTTACATAGCTGGGAATCAGCTGTTCCTGTTTATATAAACAATACCTGGTCGCCATGGACAATAATTATTGATATCGATTTTATATGAAACACATCGTCCAGCCCTACTTTCAGCAAATAACTTTTGTTTTTCACAGTTTGGATATTTTTTCTGCCGCTACTTCATTGAATTTGTGTGAATAAATGACATTAACACACAAAACGTTTCAAAGTGAAGGTGTGTCTGGTTGGTATTTACATTAAATTTCAGTTTTTGTCTCTGTGACTTCCTGCCAGAGAGCAGTGGCGGCTCTCAACATCGACGACAAGAAGAAGAGCATCCGGTTGGAAGGACACGAGGGGCTCATCACCATAAATCGAGGGTGTAAAATGGATACTTTATCTCTGTTCACTGCTTCTTACATCCCTCTGCGGGGTTCAGGAGTGAGGGTCAAAGGTCAGCGCCTCCATGTTCCTTCATCAGAGAATCACATTCCAGCCTTCACACATACGCTGATGACTGTCTTCTATTGATTTACTGTGAAAAGTCCTGTTTTCTGTGCTCTCTGAGTTGGTTTGTGTTTTATTTGGTGGCGCAGGCGTCAGGAAGGAGCTGCTGGAGAAACATTTATCCCAGATGATGCGGTGAGTCACACAACGCTTTTGATCCTGGGGAGGAAAATGTCATTTCTGGAAAGTGTTGCAGGAGAAAATGGGGTAATATTTACCCGTCTGGGTTAAATCAGACTTTATGGTGTTATTTTACATGGAGGCCAGTCATTTTGATGAAGGGCTCCCCCATAGAAAGTAACGTCCTGCTGCATGTCAGAGCTTAGAGGGAATAAAAAGCTGCACGAATTTTATGAAAACGCAGAAGAGCTTCTGAAGCCGTATATTCAGTTTCCTTTCTTTTCTAAGTGCTGCTGGTTCATCTCAGGGTTTCTGGATGTTGAGTTAAACACATGCAGAGAGGAATATGTATCTACTCATTTAAATACATTATTTTGACTGTTTGTCTGGATGTTTTAGGTTATAAAACATGTTTTTAATAAACAGAACAGAGTAAACACAATGCAGTTTTCCAGTATATAAAAAAAAGATGCAAAAGAGTAACTGCTGCTGCGTGTTACTGCTGAGCATAAATAAACATGTTTTTGTTCATTTTCATAAGAGGTTCTGGGGCTTCAAAGGTCAGAACCAGAACCTGTTAGGAAAACACCAGAGACAGTAATAAAACTTCAGTCTGATCCAGATTTGATCCAAATTAAGTAAGAAAACTTGAGCAAATCTTTCCAGTAAACTCAACCAAAGAAAACACAAAACTGAAATCAGATAAAAAATATTATTTATTGGTTTTAAAGGTGAACCCGGTTTATTTCAGTTGAACTTTCTTCATTGTAAACGTGGACCGGCAGCTTCCCTCTGACCGGCTCGCTTCCTGCCTCCACAGAGAGAAGGTTCTGGCCGAGATAAAGCCGGAACCGGTGGACCTGGTACCGGACTACAGGACCACACATCAGAGGCATTTCTGCGCTCCAGGATTCGTCCCCAGCAGACCGAAACCGTCGACGGTGCGTGTAGCTTCTGCTCCGAACTGCCTGACCTCTGCTGGGCTTCATGCTAACACCAGTTAGCTCTCATAAAATCAGAGGAACCGGAACATTTTTAACGTTTTTAACGTTTTTAACGTTTTAACGTCTCTCATCTCTTCCGTCGCGTTCAGGATCATGATTACAGAAACGAGGAGGCCATCACGTTCTGGAGCGACAACTACCAGAGGATCCAGGTGTGGATTTTATCACCTTTACATGTTTTTATACGTTAATAATAAATAATCATGAACTGAGAGCGACTCACCTCCGCCGGGGGTCAAACCGTTTTTCGTTTTGGCATCACACTAAGATCACGGTCCGCCTCATCGGCCCCAAAGTTTCCTGGCGAAGAGTCAGAAATTTGCTCAAAAAATTATAAATGTTGAGATTAATTTCAGAAATTTCACAGAAAAAATTTTTTTTCAGCTCCAAAAGTTGAAAATTTGCAAGAAAAATTTTTTGATTAATTTTGGAGTTTCAAAAGTTACAAAATGTGATTCCTGCACAGTTGCAGGATATTATAATGTGTAGGAAAGTATGAAATAAGGTATTACACAGAAAACAATTAAATTTTTTATTTTAATTTCTATTCCATTCTCTAAAAGGCATATAGTGATATTTATGGCTCCATATTTAAAACTGGTGAAAGTGGCTGATAAACAGATTATATGTGAATATAATCAGAATTTAAATCTCTTAGGGTTTTCAGTGTTGAATATGATTAAAATCGTCTCATCATATTTGACCTTTGTTCTGTTTTTGTTTGTTTTGGTCGGCAGCGTGTGTCGAACCCAAACGTTCCTTTCAAGAGGTCGTCTCTGTTCAGCACCAGGATCCCGGACCGGCTGGATGACGAGGAGCCCTGAGGCCTGAGCTCCTGCTGCAGTTCCTCACCTGTCCACCAGGTGCTCCAAGAGCCAATAAAGCCCGTCTGGTTTTGGTTTATTTTTCCTAACAGCTGCAGATCATTAAACCCGAACAAAACCTGGAAAATACACACGACTAAAAAAAACACAGGGTCGCAGCAGAACTTTGACTTTTTCCATTTTATTTTGTGACAAACCAGAACAAAAACAAAACAAAACAAACAAATATAATTTTTTTTTAGGTAGCAATATTTTTGTCAGTTGATTTTTGTATCTATTTCTGTGATTGCTGTATTTTTTGTTTCCAGTATTTTTCTGCGTTTAGCCGTTTGAACTCGTCAGCCACCGTAGAATCAATTATTTCAAGTCAATTATTACATTTTACTTGAGAAAACTTCATAATTTAGGCTGTAGATCAGCGGGTTGGTGATTCTGATGATGTCATGAAAAGGCCTTTCTGACTCTGCGCAGATCTTGTCAGGTTTAATAAAGTTTTAGTTTAGACTCCGTTACATTTAATTCAGCTTAAATAGAAACAAAGTTGGACTCAGAAGCAGCTGTAGATGTTTTTCCTGCCGGAGAATCAAACGATCCTGACAGCATCGATAGTTCCTGGATCATTATCTCTCCTCTGCAGCAACCTGTAATTAGTGCAACCGATGTTGAGCAACAGAACGTCCCTCCCACGCCGGGTCAATATCTCGTCTTTGTCCTTGAAGAAAAGACGGAGCTGCGTCCCTGCAGCCGGCTGCAGATCCACACACGTGGAGTCAGTCAGAGGACGATTCCTGATCCGTCCTCAGCCTTCAGAGGGGATTAGTAGGCGGTCGCTATGGAGACGAGTAATTTTAGCTGCTATTTATGCAGCTTTTCTCTCCAAACATTTCATTATCTCACAGGAAAAACCAATTTGTTGCTGAAACGCGCCGCGGCCCCGCAGCGGATCTGCACCCAACATCTCAAATGAAATGAGATGCAGAAATTTTCTGTTTCTGCTTTTTAATTTCGGGTTTGTCTCCGCTGAGCGGCGCACACACACACACACACACACCCACACACACACGCGCTGCTCTTTATCCAATCTGTCAGAACATTTACACACTAAAACCTCCGTTATTCACAAGTAAAATATTTCAACTTTATCTTTAAGCTGCAAAGTTTTAACCTTTGATTTGAGGTGAATTTTTGTCCATCCAATTTGTGCCCCACAGCATAATACTGCCATCACCGTACTTGATAGTTATCAGTGTTATCTGAGTCTTGGTGTCTGAACCTTTTTGTCATAAAGGTCAAACTAATCGGGTCAAGAGTAAAATAATAATAAAAAATAAAATAAAATAAAGTAATTAGAGTTATTATTATCCAGAGAAGATCAAAAACTTAAACAGTATTTTCCATATTTGCTGTTTTAAAAGAAAATCAAGTTTCCAGATTCTTTTGGACTCGACTGAAGAAATTTATTCTCAGGATTTGAGTCAAAACATTTCCTATATTTAGCCAGGATTAATACCTTTTGTTTTGCAGCAAATTCAACTTTTAAGTAAAAGTCTGAAGGTGTTACCATGGAAACCCAATTATAAAACCCGACGGGAAAATTCAACTGCAGTAGCCACCGTTCCACCCAAAGAGGGCAGCACTGAGCCCAAATATTAAACATGTTTACACAAAATGTGTACAATAACATAATTTATAGGTCCAATTTATACACTTTGAGTTTATCCGCTCCTTAATCCATATTAATGGTATTTATTGGAAATTTATGTTCATGGAGAAACATGTTAGGAATTATTTCTTGCCTAAAAGTCAATAAGTACAAAAAAAAACACAACAAATCCCAACTTATAAATGAAAAAAGAGTGCTTCACTCATTTTATTGAACAAAATATTTTACAGTGTCTTGGATATACATATATACATCAGCTGTGTTAAACGGTTGATCAACCCCCTGCAGTGGCAACGATTGCTTTTCTGTGCCTTTAAATCTTTCCAAAAATACGTAAAACATCGTCGACTTCCAAACACGTTATTACAAATCTGAATATAGAAAGCACAAAAAAATAAGGATTCATCTGTGAAAAGCACCCTCTTCATACAAAAACAACTTTTCTCTCTGTTTTATTAGTTTTGTTTAGTTAAGCAGGTAATAAATATACCTGGGATTCCCTCTGTTTCTGTCTGTTTTCGCTGGAAATCACAGTTAAGGACTTATTCTAGAACAAATAAAGTAGCCACGCCGTCAGCAGGCCTCTCAGATTACGTACACATCGGTCTTCTCCCCAAGAAGCCAATATGTTCTCATTTTACCTTTACCCTGAAAAAAACAACAGAAAAACACAAATCAATCAGTTCGTCAATGGAGACGCATCAGCGGTTTGATTAGGCCTCCATAACGGCCGACACCGAGGATCTTATGACACCAACACAGCAGGAAGGAGGCTTCGACTGCGGCGGCCATTTTGTTCCCAGAAGGTCTGATTGGCTCAATTAAAGGGACGGTAAAAAAAAAACAAGACAAGACAAAAATACACCATGCTGAAAAAACCAAGATAGAACTGCTACAGAAAATATATTTAAATTCCTATCAATGGGAAGAACATAAAGTGTTTTTATTTATTATATATTCAGTCATAATTAAATCAGATCGATGTACAAAAATACTGTTTTACTTGAGTAACTTCTTGTGTGGATACTTTTTACTTTTTGTTGAGAAAAACATACTGAGTAATGTTTCTCTTATTAGGAGAACAATTTTTGGGCAATACAGTGGAGCAAAACTAGTTCTATAAATTAATTTCCCCCAAATTAGTTAATCAAGTAAATGTAACGAGTTACTACTTATTACCAGTAGTGGGTAAAGTACTCAAAAATTTACTCAAGTAAGAGTAGAAATTACTATTTAAAATATTAATATTTAATATTAATATTTAAAACTGACATCATCAGACGGAAAAAAAATATCAAATTAAGTGGAAATTTTGATGTTTTAAGAACCAAACTGACAATAATTCATATAAGTAACAAAACAATAAGAAAATTATTGATTTTATCCAGGGAAGCTAAAGGTTTTTAAAAAGCAAAAATGCTAAAGCGCTAAATGAGAGATTAGCTCCTCTGTTAGCGTGTTAGCGTACCCACTACTGGATCCTTGCAGTTAACTTTTCATTTTAATCTTTTAAAAGCCAGAATTTGAACTTAACTTTGAATGTTTTTTACATTTTAAATCATATTTTCTGATCTTGAGCTGCATTTTAACTAAAAGCTTTTTTATTCTTAACTTGAATATTTTCTTAGATTGCTACTTTTTACCTTTAGGGGAGTAAAAACATGTTGAAGTATTTCTGCTCCTGCTACAGTCTGAGTTTTGGTTGCTCTATCCGCCTCTAGCTGGCGTAGCTCAAGAAAAGCATCCCACAGCATCATGCTGCCACCACCATGTTTCATTTAACCAAACTCTTTGGTCAGAGGCCAATCAGCTATGCTGTGACACAGACTGCTACAGGAAACGCTTCCTGCCAACAGCCCTCAACCTTTTATCGTTTTGGGATTAAAAACCAAATTTGAGGTGAATTTTGGGAAATTTTAAGAGCTTCCTCAATTATTTCCCATTTCTAAAACCTCTCTGAACGAGAATTAAATCAATTTCACAGGAAACTCTGAGCTCTTGTGTTCTGGAGAGGAAAGAACCTTGTATAAAATGATTCAACTAAAGAAATAAATAGAAAAAAAAGACTGAAATAATCAGATCTCACCTTCATTTCTACGTCTCCTCGCAGCTGAAGGTCAAAGTAACCAAACTCATCCAGCACTTCTTTGGTGGCGGAGGAAACGTGGATCTTTAAGGCTGAGAGGGAAACCAAAAGCACAGCAGAAATGAAATAAAAACCCTCTCAGTGTGGAATTTAAATAACTCCAGCTCTTACATAAAACCCACTTTGAACAGAGAGTCAGAAACCAGCAGCTCAGAGAAAAACCTGGTTAGTTTAATTAGTTAACGAAGCAGAAACGATTCCCTCCTGCTGCAGTTTACGGCTTTTTACTGAGAGAAACATCAATTATTCACCAGAGGAGACCCGATACAGGAAAACACTCAGCAGATGATCAATACATCTGGAGATCCAGTCGGAAAATGTCCACAGCTCACAATGAGGCAGCAAACTGAGAAACTAATCTGCTGTTAAGATTTAAAGAAAACGTCTCATTTTTAATTTATTTTATTTATTCCTGACATTAGAAATATTACTTACAGGAAAATAACACAAAAGATTACAGAGAGTTCCTGGTCTAGTTTTAGTGCAAATAAGATAAAATTATTTGCACTAATAATTTTAGTGCAAATAAAAGTAAATTTTCAACAAGAAATAAGAGCTTTTTTCAAGTAAATAATTCATTAAAATTGATTAGAAATACCTATTTTCACAGGCAGATTATTTCACTTATAACAAGAAAAAAATATCTTATAAGTGAAATAATCTGCCAGTGGAAATATTATTTCTCTTATTTGATTTAAATATTACGTTTATATCTTTTGCCCTGTGAATTGTTGTTATATTACGGTAGAGTATTAGAGTCATGCTAAGAAAAAATAAAATAAAATGATAAGAATAAAGTTGAAATAATTTGAGAATAAATTCAGAATATTTAGAAAAAAAAGTTGCAATATGACTTTATTCTCATAATATTAATTTTTAAACATTTTCTTAGCGTGGCTCTAAAACTGCGTCGTAAAATTCACAAGACAAAAAAATATAAACATAATAATTAAATCAAATATTATTAAAATATCTCCAGAGCACAGGCTGGTTTCAGACACGTCTCCCCGGTTAAAGCAGACAGGAAGTGATGTCAGCAGCTCTCACCCTCTCCGTTGGACTCCATGCGGGACGCCGTGTTGACGGTGTCTCCGAACAGGCAGTACCGCGGCATCTTCAGCCCCACAACGCCGGCGCACACCGGACCTGAGGAACCGAGACAGTCAGAGGGCAGGACACACAACATTATGCTGCTGCCAGCAACCAGCAACCAGCAACCAGCAACCAGCAACATCTTGCTGCTGCTGGTGGTCAATGTCTACAACTGATGGTTATTGTGGTGGAAAGAAACGTTGGATGGTTTTTACTTCTTCCTGATTCTATTCAAGCAGGTTAAGATTATTGTGGTGCAAAAATACGTTCATGTGTGATTTTAAACTTCTATCATGATCCAAATAAATAAAATAAAATAAACGGTTTAATGGATAAATGGATGTTTGGTTGGATGATTGGTTGGTTTGTTGGACGTTTCATTGGATGTTTTGTTGGATAGTTGGTTGGATGGTTGGATGTTTTGTTGGTTTGTTGGATGTTGTGTTGGATGGTTGGATGTTTTGTTGGTTTGTTGGATGCTGTGTTGGATGGTTGGATGTTTTGTTGGATAGTTGGTTGGTTTGTTGGATGTTTTGTTGGATGATCCAGTCGGATGTTTACTCGGCAGAGTTCTGGTTTTCTTCTCATCCTGCTCCAGTTTCTAACTGATGACGGTTTTGTTGCGTTACAAGTCGTTTCTGACCTTTGACCCCTGACCCAGCACCTGAACGCTGCGACCTTGTAGCGGCGGTCGACCTTCAGACTCACCGGTGTGAATGCCTATCCTCAGCCGGAGCTGGTCGTTGGGTCGGTGTCGGATCTTGAAGGTTCTGACCTGCTCCAGCAGCGCTAGCGACATGCTAGCCACCTCTCTGGCGTGGAGCTTCCCGTTCCGGACCGGCAGCCCCGACACCACCATGTAGGCGTCTCCGATGGTCTCTACCTGCAGACCGGACACAAACCGGTACAGCACCAGTTCACCACCGACAAGTTCCAGTTAGACCCACTGGTGACCCAAACCCACCTTGTAGACGTCAAAGTTGTCGATTATGGCGTCGAAGCAGGTGTACAGATCGTTGAGCAACGTGACAACCTGCAGGGAAAAATACATTTTATTCATTTAATTCAAACTGGTTTTTTAAAAGTAACCAGTAGGACAAGAAAATACATAACCACACTGTAAAAAATGTCTGTAGAAATACCAAAGAATTTTACAAGATACTGTAAAATACCGTAGAATTTTACGGTAAAAAATTCTGTAAAATTTTATTGTAGAAATTCTGTAAAATTTTACCGTAGGAATATCATAAAATTTTAGCATATAAATACCATAAAATATCGTAACATTTTATCATAAAATACTATAACATTTTACAGTAGAAATACTGTAAGATTTTACAGTATGAATACCATAAAACACCGTAAAATGTTTTTGTATAAATACCGTAAAATTCTGGCAAATACAGCTGCCAGTATTTCACCGTAAATTAGAGAATTTTTTTTTTTTACTACGGTGCAACAAGAACAAAATAATTAGTTTACCGCTTCTCTTCTGTTTGAAACACTTATTCAATTCGACCTTTTTCTGAATTTAATTAAATATATCACTTACCGACTCAATAATTATCAGACATTTGTAATTAAAACATCTTATGGTATTCACAAAACAAAATGATTACAAAATGCCTCTCATTCAAGAAATGTTCAAGAAAATACAGACCCATAATAATATTAATAATAACAATTGTAAATAACAATTACACTGCAAAAACATCTGATCGTAACAAGTATTTTTGTCTAGTTTCTGGTGTAAATATCTTAGCACACTTAAAACTAAAACTTAAAACTTTCTATCTCCACCACAACAGAGCTGATTCTCTATCTGTCTAGATAAAGTGACTCAACTCTGCGTCAACATCTCCCATCTAACAGCTGATCTATTTCCAGTCACACACAGAGTGTGTGTGGGAACACACTCTCTCTGCCGGAGATCACGACAGCGCGGTGTGGAGCGCTGGGAGCGGGAAGCGTACCTGCAGCGGCGTGCTCTCCGCAGACAGGGAGGTGAAACCGACGATGTCGCTGAAGTAGATGGTGACGCTGTCGAAGGCCTCCGCCTGAACCGTCTCGCCGCGCTTTAGCTGCTCCGCCACCGAGCTGCACACACACACACACACACACACACAGAGAAACAGCACTGTAAAAATGAGCATGCTAACCGCTAATGTTTCCCGTTAGCCACTTTAATTCCAGGGGGATGACCTTTTCTCAAGATGGCTGCTGTTTTTGCGACTTTTTAATCAATTATTGACACACAACGTTACCCATGTTTTCAACTTTGGTTATCTTGTTCATACAATGTTAAAGTAAAAATAAGAAGCAAAATCAGAAACTGAGGACTTTGATGTTTGCTAGTTTCAGTCCAGTTGTCAACAGGAAGGAGATGAACATGTGACCGACTGGGAGACAGTCGTCTTAAAAGTTAGATTCTGATAACTCTTCTGATGTGTTTAGCAGTTTAGTGTTAGCATCCAGGAATTTTTTGTGTTAGTGGTTTCGCTTTAGCTTTCACTCATTTTTATAGGTTTAGCGGTTAGCTTTAGCTTCTGCTAATTGTTTACGTGTTTAGCAGTTTAGTATTAGTGTCTGCTAATATTTATGTTCTTATCAGTTTAGTGTTAGCGACTGCTAATTGGTTGGGTGCTAAACAATTAGCTGAAGCTAATTAGCTAATGCTAATTGTTTAGGATTTTGTTATGTTCTAATTTTGTTATGTGTTTCGCAGTTTAGCTTTAGCTTCCACTTCTTTTTGTGTTCAGCTATTCACTATTCACTTGTACTAATCTTTTTATATGTGTAGCAGTTTAGCATTTGCTTATTTTTATGTGTTTAGCAGTTTAGTGTTAGCAGGGCTAACATTCTTGTTTAGTGAATTAGTGGTGAATGAACTTAACTTTTTTGGGGAATAAAATAACTACTGCAGATTTTAGTGGAAACATATTATTCTCCATTATAACCATAGCGGCCATTTTGAAAAATGTCCACCAGGAAAATAATACACAAGATCAAGAAAATATATATGATTTCTATGGTTCAAAATGTGTCATTTGATACCAAACAGATTTATCTAATTTTCCATGACAACCATCTTGAAAAATGAAAAACTATCAGATATGATTTCTATGGATCCAATGTAAAATTTGACAATTTTGCTGATGATGGCGGCCATCTTTAATTTTTAGTAGGGTTTTTTCAAACAAAAGTAGGAATAAGTAAGCTTCTGGTATCCACATGTGATAGATTTTGCAAAAATATTGAATTATCTGGTGCATTAAATAAGGCAGAGGCTCTAAAGTCAAAGAAAAAATGTTTTTTCAGCTGTTTTCTCCTTATTATCCGGCAGCCCTGTTCTCTGGCTGAACGCCTGGCCGCTAAAATCATCCCCAGATGTCAGTTTATCTGTACTCATGTTAATTTCCCTTCAATCAAACGATACCAAAGGCAGGAACATCTCGGAGGCAGAGGTCAGTTTGTTTAAATCTGGAGCGTGGTGAGAAATCAGATCTTCTGTTCCTCTCAGGCCCTTTTTCTGTCAGCCTAATTTCAACATGACGAAGGAGGAAGAAGAGGATAAACGATGGAGGAAAGCTGGATTTGCTCCGATCTGCTGTCTCTCTTTAATGAGCGGTTTCGCCTTCCTGTTCTTCCTCTGCTGCCCTTTTTATCTGCAGCGAGATAGCACTGCTGGGAAAAGCGTTTGAGTCTTTAATTAATACAGAGGTTTAGCGCCGCTGACAGAGTGTCACTGCGAGCCGGCGGTGGATCGTCCAATCAGCTGAGCTCCAGTTAATTGGTGGTTTTGGTTTTTTTCCCTTCCTTACTGTGGGAGGATTTGGTAGAGGAGGTTTTCGGCTTTCCGCTTCTCCTCCAGGTAGGCCTGCGTCCGTTCCTCCACCAGGTTCTCCAGGTTGTTGGCGTATTGCTCCATCCTGGACAGCAGGTTGTTTAGGATGCTGGTGCTGCCCTCCCTGTGGAAAATACAAACATGTAGCAACTCTGAAGAGCAAGAAATAAGAATATTTTTAACATAAGTTTAAAATCAGTGTTGTTTTTTGTAATGTTTTAATGAAATGTTTCTGTATTTTTAATATTTTATATTTTTTTATTTCATTGTATTTTTGTACGTTTCTGTCATTTCAAATTACATTTTCTGTATTTTTGTATTAATTAAATTTTTCAATTTTATATTATTTTGCATTTTTTAAATTTCAGTTTTTAATGTTTTTCAATTTTTTTGTATTTTTTACTTAAATGTTTTTTCATTTTTTGTAGCTTTTTATATTTGTAATTCCATTTCATAATTTTTTTCTAATTTTCTGTTTATTTTATAGTTTGCATTTTTTTAAGTTCAGTTTTAATCAAATCTTTTTTTCATTTTATATTTTGTATTTTTATTTCATTATTTAATTTAAGTTTTTTTTTAAATTTCTTTTCATTTTCTATTTATTCGTTTGCATTTTTGTATATTTTAATGTCTTTTGTTTTCACTGGAAGAACAGATATTACAGATATTATCTACTGTAAGAATTAGTTTTATACTTAAAATTTTGATTTGGAAAATCAGTTAAAAATCTGCGTTGTAATCATGTTAATTTAAATTTTTTTGTATCATAATTACGTCACTTCAGGTGTCCCATATGAATAACTAATCCTGGAGACATAAAACTGTCTTCTATCCTCAAATTTTAGCTGCAAATTGTGGCATTTAGTGGCTTTTTAAGACAACATTGATGCTCTAGAAGCTGATGCCTGGGTCTCGTAGGTTTTCTAATTACATGTGTTGCATAATGTTTATGCTCTACAATCATACGCTCAGGCATAAACACAACCAAACGCTCACAGTTACTCAGACGGAGCGAGAAGGTGAGTCATCCACGCCAGCATGGAGGCTAAAAGCGTCAATGTCTGGCACCTTCCCAGTAGCTACTGGGTCGTAGCAGCTTACAGACGCCCACATGCTGTTTATCTTTAAAGGAGCAAATATCAGACATGGACAACTAATGAGTAACGAGGCTCTGAGTTCAATCGAAAAAGGTCACATGAAGATTAGCGAGCCCAGCATTTCAAATTTAAATGTACAGTACAACGAATGCAAAAATGAAAATACAAAAAATATGTGAATACTCACAAATTAAATAAATGGGAGTTAGGACTGAAATGATTAATCGTGATTAATCGATTGTAGAACTAATTGTCAAATAATTTTGGAAATGATTAATCGTTAACTGGACTCAAAAAAAGCCATTTGGTGAAATAAAAAACATATTCAAAGAAGAAAATGACCTAAAAGAGTACAAAAAAAAATACATTTTGCATTATAATAAAAGAAACATTTGTTTGTAAACATGTTTTAGCCAAAACTCCTCATGTGATGTAATTTCATCTGGTTTGAATTACTGGGGAACTATTATTATTTTATATTAAGTTCCTTCTGCTTTCCAATTATTATTCACTTAATCCAAAAAATAGCCATCAGATTAGCTCTACATAGTATTGATGCCAAGTCAAGCAGAAAAGTAATCCCAAAAGGAACGCTATGTTGTTGCATTTTAATTTCTACATTTAAAAAATGAATTATTAATTTCAGAGATTGTATAAAAAGTCTTAAATGAAGAGTCTGCAGAATTTGGCAACTTTTTATCCAATTAATTGATTAATCGTCAAACTAATAGGTTAATAATCAAATAAGACTCGTCAATACAATTAATCGATAACTAAAATAATTGTTAAATAAAACTAAATTCAATATGATTCCATTAAGTTTTATTCTAAGAGTTAGATTGAAAAACAAAAAAAGGGCATTTGTAATCAATTAATCGTTTACTAGAGTATAAAGATTCAATAAAGGCCATTTGATGAAAAAACATCAGGGTTTCCCCCACTGTATTATAAGCCTGGCGGGCCTCCAGGCTTTACTTGTGCCCCCACCAGGCTTAGCATTGCTTACTTTTTAAAGTTTTTTTTTTTTTTTTTTAATATGTGTATTTTTTAAGACTTTAATGTTCAGGTATTAATCTCCCAATCTTTTAATAACACATAATTATCAAGTGATATTTTCAAATTTCCTGTTAATTTTATACATTTTTTAACTTAAAAACACAACGGGCCGCTGGATGAATGATTGCCAAGCGCCCAATCAATGATGGGGTTAGCAAGTGTTTTGGGAAAAACGTTGAACAGCAAATCAAATCTGCTGTAATTCATCTAAACTAGAACTAAAAAGGATTTATATTTTCAGTCTGAACCTCCTGCACTGCATGAAAGCTTCCAGTGAATGAGAGTGAATGTGTTCAGAGACAAACAATGGAGGGACTTCATGCTCGCAGTGAGAGGTCAGCGTTTCACAGCCAGCTTTAGACTCCCTGTGCCGGTTCAAACCAAACCGTTTGTCGCCGGACACCCTGTCACTCTCGCTCCCAAAATAACAGCCCATCCATCACGTCACGTCAACAACAAGCATTTTCCTAATGAGAGTAACCAGCAGACGGAGCGCCGAGGCACGGGCCGCCCAGGCCAACAGGAGTGGAGGGACGCGCCTGTCAACAGCATCCTTGAGTGGTTTGGAGGTCATCAATCATGAGGACCTCTCCACTTAAAACCACTCAGAGCTGAACGTGAGCAAAGCCATCCAATGTGGAGAAACACGGATAATAGAGGACAGGTCGAGCTGAGAGGAAAAACTCTCAATGTGTTATAGAATTGCCTCCAATATGGCTGTTTTTATATCACTGATGGGTTTGCACTGCAGTGGACCCGCAGAAGATTTAATATCTGTAAATGTTAGAGATATCATCTGGAAAAGCTTCTAACTGCATATATTAACTGTTCAAATACAAAATATACATTAATATGCTTTAATATGCTCAGTGGAAACTGCCTTAGCACTAGCACAGAAGCTAACACCCATGGTCTGATGGTCAGCCAATCAGCAGCAAGCAAAATGAATTGGGCTCCTGGATTGGTTGATGTGGAAAAGAATGAAAATAGTGAACCATGTAGTCATCCATCCTTCATCTATCCATCATCCATCCATTGTTCATTCGTTCGTCCATCCATCCATCCATCCATCCATCCATCCATCCATCCATCCATCCATCCATCCATCCATCCATCCATCCATCCATCCATCCATCCATGAGATGAGAAATGGTTTCCAATCCCGTCAAGTCGTTCTTGTTTTGCTCCAGACTCCAATCTCCTCCATCTTGGATTCCTGGATTTCTCCTCTAATATCTTTTTATCTCATCTGAGCTCATCTTAAAACTCGTTCCCAATCGTTCCTCTGCTTTACTTTGTTCCCACATTATCAGATGAGACACATCTGGACCGCTGCCATTCTGTTCCAGCTTCGTCCTGGACGGCCGTGAAAGATTTCCCTTTGATGATAGCGGATCATAAGCAACTTTAGCATCTCTGTTGTTCATATAAGCCCAGAACGATGAATCTCCACCAGATCATGACAGACGCTGGATTTAACTCCTTTAGTTTATATCAACTGCTCTCCATGTTTTTAATTAAATCTGGACCCATCTTAAAACAGAACACTTGTCGCCTGCATTTTTATCCAGCTTGTTCCCAGAGAACTTGCTCTGTTCAGAGATTTATGCCTTCCTCCTTCCTTATGCAATATCGAGTTACCCTGCTGGATGCAGCGGAGGGAGGGCTGCCTCGGGTGACATTGATTTTCCAAAGTACTTTTGAGTTCATGTGGCTGTATGGATCCTTTTTTCTCTTTCCAAAGTTTGAATGTTGTCCCACGGTGTCTCACAGTGTTCAGGTGCTGCAATGAAAACAGCACAACCTAACAGTTTGTTTTTCCAGCTGAGAGTCAGAAATCTCCAAGTCGGCTTCAGTCTAATGAACCGTGACCCATATTTTGATATTCCTGCCACAACTAGCAGAACGTGACCACTGACTGCAGCTGACAGGCAGAAAGTCAGAACCTGTAAAAGCTTCACGCTGCATTCACCAAGGCTCAATCCGCTGAACCAATGATGAATGTAAGCTCTTCTTTATCACGTCTCTTGGCAAAAATGTGTAAACAACAAGCAGTACAGCATGATCCATGTCTTCATGAGGAGCTTAAAGAAAGTAAAACCGTCTCATTGTAAATATGGGCTGAATGCTAAATCTCAAAGTTAAAGGAACAAATTTAAAGCGTATTTCCAACATTAGATTCTTGTGATGTGCTGCAAACACAGGAGATTTATTTAGTTTTTTTTTTCCCAGAAGGGAAAAAACACCAATAATTTAGTTCAATTATTAATGAAGCATAATGAGGTAACGATTCAAAGGGCTAACCAGTTCAATGACTCTTCACTCACTGTCAGATCTGATCAAACATCCCACACAATCATCCAAACTGAGGAATGCATTAAATATTGAGTTACTAAAACGGCTCCTCTCCAATCCTTTGCAAGACGGATGTTAAAACAATAACTTTAGGTTCAATAACATTCAGGTAGTTAGTAACTATTAAACCAGATTAAACCACTCTAATCCTGCAAATATGAAGTCATGAGAGAAAAAACACACCCTATGACAACTAATATGGTTTTCTTACACATTTGGGCAGAAGGACAGAGTGAGCAACACTAACTAAATACCTAGTGTGCTAACGCTAAAGCACTAATCATAAACACTAATTCTGGTAATGCTAAAGCGTTACACCAACATGGTATTTATCACAACCTAATGCTAAATCACTACAGCAAAAGGGTTTTTAGCAGAAGTTAATGCTAATTTGATAAAACAAAACGGTCATTAGCAGAAGCTTATGCTAAATCGCAATGCAGTATTTACTGGCCGCTAATGGTAAAGTGCTAACCTCAGTTCAAATTATCTTCCCCTGAAAGACTACAAAACATCAATTTAATTTTGACATTATAATCTACATCTTCTATAATACCCTAAAATATTGTATTTATGTTTACATCTTGTTCTCTATGGTCCGTGTTTTATTTTGTTCCTTTATGTTTCTTGTTTTAAAAAATGTTATTGGGTAAAAAAGAGAGAAAACATGAGGAGAGGAAACATAGCTGTCGTGCAAACAGGCTTCTCACGTCAAAATGAGAGCTTGAATATGAATATCTAACTACTTCAGGATATCTTTATAGGCAATAACCAAAACTTCAACACAACTTTCTTCAGCTAGAAGTTACAAAACAGCCACGAAAATTAGCATGTTAGAATTTATGTGGCAAAATTAATTTAGCAGAAGATAAGTTTGCTAAATGTTAGCATAATCGTGCCCATAACTGCATGTGGATATTTAATGTCGAAATAAATTTGTACATAGATGGTATATCAATATGTGAGCATTTCTAGTGAAAGTACTGAATATTTCATGTGGTGTCTTCATTTTTTTCCCATGACGGAACTGTTGCAGAGTTTCTCCAACATCCAAACTGCCAGCAGTGTATCTGGTTTCTGAGCATGTGTGTGCTTTAGAGTCACTTTGTTTCAGCAGAGATCCTCACAGTAACTCTTTCTGACAGATGCTCCACTCTCAGGGGAAAACATGCTTGCCTCCCTTCCTGCATTGACATAATACTCCAACCAAAATATGCACATAAATGATTCATAAGATCATCGCAAATAATACCAGAAACATGGACTCCAACTCTTCTGTTACTCAAACACACACCGACGTTCTCACAGGGCGCTTCCCGCTAACAACCGCCTGTCAGGAATTACAAACATTCATCAGAAACTGTCGTTCAGGTTTTATTTTTATTTTCATCCCAACACCAACGTATTGGACCCGTCAGAAACTACAAAAAATATCCTTCTATCAATCTCAATTTTACTTTTTATGTCAGGTCTGAAGAGGAAGATAGTAATATAATGTAATGTTAATTTAAAAGTGACCTATTGTACCTCCTTCAACAGGTAAGGATAGGTTTGTATATACAAAACAAGTTTATTACATTTTTTGTACAAAATCATTCTTATATAATGAGATTTTAGCAGTTTTAGGGCGTCTTGTCACTTTAAATCTAAATAAGCTGCTGCTGGCCACGCCCCCAAACTCAACGCTTACACTCACACAGGAAAATGGCTGCAAACAGATACACAATTATACAACGGTACACCTTTGAAAAGCAGGAGTGGAGCGGTAAAACCAGCTGACCAAACATACTGAAGCTCTGGGTTGCTAGGCAACGGGCGGAATTCCGCCAGGGTTGCTAGGTAACGGGCGGAATTCCGCCAGGGTGGCTAGGTAACTGGCTGGGCTTCTCTGAAGTTGCTACATTTGGAAGGATACCAAAAAACATGATCTTATCGCCAAAGAACATCTGGGTGTTTTCAGAAACAGCAGAGATCTAAATGGAAATATAAAACTGTACAAAAGGTTAGTTTTCCATAATAGCTCCCCTTTAAGTTTCTGATGTAATGAATCAGCCCACATAAGCTAAGATAAAGTCAAACACATAACTGTGGTTACATTTATTAATGAGATTTCTGCTGTTTCCAAAGGCTTTTGGAAATAAATTAACCATTTAAAGGAAAAAACATGTTGGACATACTTGTTGAGTTTTGCCATGTAGATCTTGATGTGACCGAAGTCGGGCCTCTCTGTCGGGTCTTCGGCCCAGCAGCCCTCCATCAGGATGGTCAGCTCCTCCGGGTGGCATCTGTTGTCTGTCGTTGGCCGAAAATACGGCTTCTGGCCGTTTCTCACCTTCTGAATGATCTCTGAGGGTGGAAGAAAACACACCTTAGTGTCTGATTGGAAAATGATGAATAATATCAAACACAGAAACAAAATGGAAAAGCTCATCATCTAAATAAAAATACCAACTGCTCAGTTTTGTTGATTTGAAGGGTTTTATAATAACATTATAAGCTCTTTGGTTTGTTCATGTGCACATTTTTGTAGTAGCATTACTTGATTTTACTTCACTAGTTGGAAAAAATTGAAATTTTTTTCAAAAAGAAAATTTTAAATGCAAAACATGTCACTACAACGAGCTAAACTTATCACATTTGAAATCAGCCTTCCAGCTATGGTAGTTGTTAAGCTAACCTGGAAAAAACTCCACAAACAAGAAAACCCTAAAAATAGCAATAAAATGTAAAACCTACTTAGCCCAGTTTTGTTGATATCTAACTTTTTTGAATTGCATAAACAAATAAGCTCTTAATTTGTTGAGTTATGTACTTTTGAATTAGCATTCATTTGTGACATTAAGGCCCTTTTTTGGATTTATTTTAAAAATATTTTACTCCAGTTTGTTGAAAACAAAGTCAAACATACACGACACATTATCAAACAAAACTGGATATATAAAAAATAACAGGCAGTTGTTTTAAGCTAGACAAAAAACACAGATTAGCAAGGCTAAACTAGGCTATGCTAAGCTAAGTTACACTAAATGCTAACAGATGCTAACATCTTAGGGTCAAAATAAAAAATCAGAATAACCTAAAACTAGAAAACAATGCAAAAGCCGATCACGTGCTGTGTAAAATACTAAGTTATTTTTTAAAGATATTAAAGTTAATTTCAACATTCTATTGAATTCTATTGATTATCGTGTTTATTATCACAAATCAGCAAATATCACTATTAAATTTGTTAAGGATTTATTTTAAAAATGATAATTGTTAAAATAAGTTGTGTCTCTCAAAATAATGGAAAGATATGAAGGTCAAAGTGTGTTAGCTGTGGTAAAAATGAAGTTAAGCTAGGCCAATTTACGCTAATAAACACAAACTTTTAAAAGCAAAAGTAAAGCTAAATCTAATCTGTACCCAGATTAAATTTTCTTTTTCAGTTTTCTGCATAATTTTGTTTTTAATCAAGCCACAACTGTGTTGATTATGCAAAAACATTCCTGCTAATTTCTTTTACAACAAATTCTCATTTTTCTTTTTGACGTTAAGTGCAGCAGATAAAAGCTGAAACACAACATTTAAAAATATAAACACTCATTTTTCTATTATATTTCCCAACGCACTCCAAGTTTTTACCACTTCTTTAGTAGGACACTTTTTCCCTCTGATGAATAAAACAAAACAAAGCTCTATATAACAATTTATTACATTTTTCCCTCTACAGTGACAAAAGACGCATAAAAGCTTTTTAAAGAATCTGGTTAAAATGGAAATGTTACGGTGTGAACATGAGGTTTCTGCCCTCAGGCTGTTAATGCATAAGCAGCAGGAAACGTGACTCTGAATAAAAGGTTTTAATCGAGGTTAACAGGTTGAGGAAGCTCCACAGGAAGGCGATTTATTACACTCAAGATAAAACCTTTCATCCTCCCTGCATGCATTTCGGCTAAATTCAATAATATCCTCAGTCCTGCTGTTATATTTTGCTTTTTAATATGTGAGATTCATCCCAGATGTAAGAAAAAAAACGGATAAATTAAGACTAAAAAGGAAAAACTTTGATCCAACATCTTGCTCTCATGTTTTCATTTATTATTTTTTACTTTTCAGATATTTTTTAGGCTCAACTCTGGGTTTAATGTGTCATTTTCAAAACACAGCAACTGACCAGGCACAATTAGAGGACTTCAGGTTTCCATGGCAACTGAAGTAGCTGCTCTGGAAACGGTTTATTCCCCTATGGAGAGGAGTTCGACTTGTTTTTCAATCTACTTTTCAACAATTGCAAGGAGAGAAAACCATCCATTCATGTGGAAATCAATTCGACTCAGTTACAGAAAGAAAGTATTTCACAAAAAGAGCAAATTTTAGTGAAATAACACACAATATTTACAATTTACTGTTTTTAAAAAAAGTTAAACTACTGAAATCAAGAGTTTTCAGTTTTCAGCTAATTTAGCTAAGATAGGCTAGGCTAAGCTAGGCTAAGACAAGCTAATCTAGGCTACTGAAGCTAACTTTTAATAAACAAAATATAAATGGGCAATTATCAAAACTAAAAAGGACAACTGGGAATTTGATGATATAAAACAAATTACATGATAGCAGCATATTTAGCTAAGGTTATGTTAGCTAGGCTAAGGCTTCAAGAAATAGCAGCTAATTTTCAAATCACAAAGTTTTATAAAAGGAGCCCATGAATGTGAATAATGAAAAACAAATTTTACATCAAAATATCAACATTTTCCCTTTTTGGAGACAGTAATTATGTTTCTTGATTAATTTGATCTAAAATAAACTAATTTAAGGTAAGCTAGCTTAAACAAATCTGCCTTTCAAGACAGAAAACAATTAGCTTTCTCACAAATACAAAAAGATGGAGAAAAGGTTAACATTTCACGACATCTATGACATTATGGCAGCCATTTTTGGAAACAGTTTCCAAATACTGAAACTGTTTCTGCAAACAGTTAATTTCCAAATACAGCTAATTTAAGTTAAGCTAAGAAAGGCTAGGCTACATGTTAGCATTAGCTAGCTAACATTACTCAATTCTTTATGGAAAAACTGAAAGATTTTTACCAGATCATTCTGGTAAAAGAAAATATATAAATATTGTAAAAATTTAAGCCATATTATATTCTAAATATGCTTTACGAATATCAAACATTTCAGCTTTATATATGTTTCACTTAGAATGAAATATGGATTAAAGGTACTGTTCAAATAAAACATTAGGTCAAAAAAGAAAATACTTTACTGCAAGACATCTGTGTCATAATTGTATTTATAAATTGGTCATATTTTAGTGAAAAAAAAAAAAATTCTTCCTGTTTTCACCTAAGCTAGTAAAGTGAGGCAGACATTTTGTTGCAGAGTTAAAAGTCTAACCTTTTAACTCTGCAACAGGTTTTGGAAAAGTAATTTTTTCCACCTTGCTTGCCAGAAATGATCCTTTCAAGGTTTCTCTATATTGTTGTCATTTCTCAAAGATACACGGCTTTGAAAAAGTACAAATTTTACCCTCATTTTAACTCAAAAACGATTCTGAATTAGAAAAGTGAAGTTAGATTACATTTAAGAAATAATTCACTTTCCTTCTGTTGTTTTCATATTAGTCTTGAGGTTAAAAAGTGTAAACTGACTGACTGAAACATTGTTCTGTGATGTTATTAATAACTTTTCTGCAGTCGGACTGACTGTCTTTTCCGCTCAGTTATATGATGTTCAGCTGCATGATGACATCTGGCCGACACGTCATGTTACAGTGAAAGGAAAACATGCAACACAGCGCTAAAAATAAATATTTTCTTGATCGTGTCTGTTTAAATTAGGTGGAATTCCTTTTAGGTTACTTCTTTTATTTGCAAATTTTGCTAATTGAGCCACTTGAAGGCTCGTAAAAGACAGCTGTGTTTACCTTTAGGGCTGAGGTCCATGCCCTCCACGTAGAAAGGTCCGTTCCTCAGAGCTATTTCCTGCAGGATGATGCCAAAACTGTACACATCACCCTTCTGAGTCCCCTGAGGAGGGTGCCGGTCGTATATGAGCAGCTCTGGAGCTGTCCACATCTTCTCTGGAAGAAAACACACAACGTGATAAAACAGAGGCAGAGGCTTTTGTGAAACGGCATTTTGGAGCTGACTTACTTGCATAGAGGGCATGCGAATCGTCGTTTTCGAAAGACGAGCGGAAGCTAGCCAAACCATAATCTGTGATTTTCAAAACAAATCGGCTGTCCACCACACAATTAGATGACTTCAGATTTCCGTGGCAGCCAAAGTAGCTGTTTTGGAGATAGTTCATTCCCTGGTGAGCAGAAGTCAAGCATTAGCATGCTTCTCTTTCTGTCTGCTTTTGTTTCTCTATGTCAAAACAGCAAATGCAAAAAAATCCTGGCATAAGAAAATAACAAATTTGACAAGTTTGCAAATGAGTACAGAAATACAAACTCCTAAGTTCAGAATGAAACGCACTACTTAATGGCAACATTCTGGATATTTTGTCTCATTTTCAGCTAATGGAATTTAAAACTTCTAAGCTAAGCTACGCTAAGCTAGCTACTGAGAAATAAACTATTAGCCTCTTATTACAAAAAAGCCACATTTACTAATAGAGTAAAAAGTTTATACAATATGAATAAAGTTTACATCAAAAAGTAAAAAAAATAAAATGCAAGGAAAGGTAATTTTGTCAGAAATACTAATGGTTAAAGTCTGCCATCTTTTGAAACGGCCCAGATATTTCTGTTTGCTAGTAAAGGAAGGCTAATCAGGGCTAAGCTAAAATAAATAATTGTTTTTAAGAAAGGAAAACAAAGACTCATTACAGAAGTGTCAAAGCAGATACCAACAAACTTATGTATAAAAATATTTGTAAGAATTTACATTTTTAAAGTTTTCTTTAGTACTTTAGTTAGCAGACGAGACGCACTGTCAAAGATTTATTTGATTACTAAACATAATATTATGGTAGAAAACACTTTATTGATTATTACAATTTCTTAAATTTGATTAGTATATGTTCTGGCATTTTAAATTTATTACACTTGGAAATAATCAACTAGCTTAGCTGTTGTAAGCTAAGTTAGTTTAGCTAAGCTTAGTTTAGTTGAGCTAAGCAAACTAAGCTAACTTAGCTTAGCTGCTTTAAGCTAAGCTAGTTTAGAATCGACAAAAACAAAGTTTAAAAGCTAAAGAGAAACTGGTTTAAGGAAAAAAACTAAATTACTTGTTACAAGAAAAAACAAAGTTTTATCTGCACGTAAATTTAACATGTTTTTAATTTAACAAATACAATTTATTTTAGTTTTTACATAAATTAAATCCTATCTTGGAACAACATGATTATATTAATGAACTGTTATAATGTTCTTTAACTGGACATTTTTGCCATTATTTAAAAATAATTTAATCCTTCCATTGGGGGAAAAAAAATCTACCTCGTTTCATATTTTGTGGAAATGTGGAACTGATTTAGCCGAAGCACTTCATCAAGCAATCAGTCCACCAGAATCTGGTCATTAAAAGCAATCTTCTAAATTGTTCCCATGATTACGTTTAATCAGAGTTTATGATGAAATTTCATTTGTTACCTACAATTCCCCAACCACTTCAAGTCAACAACAAACTTTAAAACAGATTTTCCTTCTCAGCTCATGTGACACCATGGCAACGCAGAATTATTGGTGCATATCTGCATGGCACAACAAGCAACCTTTAGCTGGAGCCCAAGCGAAAACACATGAATCAATTTGCTGCCTTTGACGTCTGGTTCGTGTGTTTACCGTGTCCGCAGCCTGAAGGCCACTCACCTTCACGATGTCATTGATCAGCGAGTAGCGGAACATCCAGTCCAGGTTTATGCTCTCGTTCTCCAAAATGTCCTGGAAGAGGGAGAGCAGATAAAAGACAAAAAAAAACAACTTGAACTTTGCCGAGACTTTTCATCTGCCAAAGCAGACTGAAGGTTTACATTAGGATGAAGAACAGAATCAACATTTTTTCCTTTTCTGTTCATCTTCACTGACATGTGCGGAGCCTTTGCAGGGTATTAATGAATAACTGTGAAAGTTACCCGAGTTGACCCGTTTCCTGGAATCTGGAGCTACATCACATCGGCTTTTCCCCAAATGTTAAAAATGTTAAAGTTCAGCTTTATCACAGATTCCCTGTAAAGTCAGGAGTCCTGGCCGAGAGCAAGTTGGATTATCAAAAACTAAAAAATTATTTCAGAGGTGTATTTAAGACAAAAGTATGATGGTGTATAAGAGACATTGTAGATAGATAGGAAAAAACCTCTGAAATTTTTACATTAAAACATTTTCTAGAAAAAAATGTTTCTGACCTCCAAAAGTTGAAAATTTGCAAGAAAAAAATTCAAAAATTTTGAGAGTAGTCAGAAAATGTTTCTAGCAAAAACAAGGAAATTTCTGACGTCCAAAAGTCAAAAATATGCGAGAAAAAAAGTAAGTGTGCTAAATGTTTTCAAAGTTAGCTAAATAGCTAAATGAAAAATTGGCTCCACTGTTAGCGGATTAGTCAAAGTGTGTCCACCACCAGAAGCAGTTAAGTGTGTGTGAACGATCATATTCATCTCTCTGCTGCTATTAACCAGACATCCAGTGTGAAAACAAGAGGAAGTTAAGTACCCAAATGTTTTCAAAGTTAGCTAAATAGCTAAATGAAAAATTGGCTCCACTATTATTGGATTATCAGAACTGTGTTTACCCCTTGGTATCAGAAAAAAGCAGAACAGATTTTAATTTTTAAGAACAATTTCAAGCTTTTCAACATTTTCCTTCCATTTCACCAATTTGTAGCACTTTCTTACTGTCTTTAATATGAAATCCTAATAAAATAAACTAAAGTTTGTGGTTGTAACAGGTCAAAAAGTGAATAATCATTCGGCTGTGGAAGTTACCTGCAGGCTTCCTCTGGGGCAGTACTCGGTGATGATGCAGATGTTGGGCGGGTCGATGCAGGCCCCGATGAACCTGGTCAGATGGTTGAACTGAACGTCTCTCATCTGAAAATAACCGCACAAACACGCGGCGGCTGTGAGCCCCGACTCTTTCCAAACATCACATTCCCAAACCCCACGGAAACAGAGCACTGACGGCTCTTTTAGGCACCGACTTCTCAGGACAACGCTGCCAGGTTTTCATCAAAATAGTCTGTTTGCAGTGGACCTGGTTGTGCCGGCTCTGTTTCTATGTGTTGAGGGAACCAAGTTGACACATGTGCATGTACTGCAAGAGGTTATGAATGGGCCAGTGTGCTGAGGAGGATTTGATTTAAAAAGTTAAAAAGTCGTGTTGGGCAGGAATATCAAAGTGGAGTGAAACTAGGAACTAACGATTAATTTAGCAATCGATTAATCGCTTATTATAACGATTAATCGTTACATTTAACAATTAAATCGATAAAAAGGTCAAATTCTACAGATTTTTCAGCTAACCACTTAAGCCTTTTTTATACAATATTAGAAATACAATAAAAGATACAAATAGATAATTGAATGCTTTTTTCAATTAAGAAAATAAACATTTTATTGCCTAAAATGCGATAACATAGCATTCCTTTAGTAAACCTGAACCGGGTGAAGCTAAAACTTTCCGAATGAAGAGTTTTGGCTAAAACATGTTTACAAACAAAAGTGTTTTTATCTTAACTGCAATTATTATATTTTATTAATCAATTAATTGCGAATGAATCCGATTAGTCATTTCAGCCCAACTAGAAACAATAGATTATTCTGACGATTAATCTGTTAAAAGATGTTCAACTAACCACTTAAGTCTTTTTTGTAAAATATTAGAAGTACAGTAGAAGATGCAAATAGATTATTAAAGTTTTTTTTCAATAAAAAATTTACATTTTATTGCCTAAAATGCGATACCGTAACATTCCTTTGGTAAATCTGAACCAGGTGAAGCAAGAACAACATGATTTGAGGAGTTTTTTCTTAACATATTTCAGGACAAAGATGTTGTTTTAACATCTTTAAGATAACAAAGATATTATAATTGGATGATCGATTAATCATGATTAATCATTAATCAGCCCTAACCAGAAACATTGGATTTAATCACTAATCAAACGCTGGTTTTATAATAATCTTCCAATGCAGATGTTTGAGGTCAAGACAGGGAACATTTGCTGCCAGATTCCTTTCATGCGAAGGTGTGAATTTCTCTTTTGTAGAAGCAAATGGCACAATCCCGGCGCTTTCACTCCAACCGGTAAACGCGCTGACAGAGGCAGCAGTCAGAAAAACCTGCAACCAGCTTCAAAAGAACATCACTTCAACAGCGCTCTTTTCTTCTCCGACCCGCAGTGAGTGACAGCCGCTCTCACGGCAAACGCCGAGCGTTAGCGGCTCCTGTTTCACGGCTCGGGAGAGAGACGCTGTTAGCCTACCCTTTGCCCCATTTATTTTCCTCTGCTGCACCCTGGAACACAAGCGGTTAAGTTTCCACTGGCAGGCACGGCCGTCTCCCCCCATCTGGCTGGCTTGCTTTCCTTCCCCTGAGCTGAGGTTTGACAGGCCATCAGGCCCGCGGGGCATCTCAGACCGATGGCCACTAACCCGTCCTCTCCAAAACGGCTTCGCACAAAATGACCCAAAATTCACTGCAGAACCGCAGAGCTAAAGCTACGAGAGCTGCAGGCTACAAGAATGATCAACAGCCACAAGCATCCGTCTTGTTCGTGTCTGCCAGTGTAATTTCCAAGTTATGGCTTCCCCCCGATGCCACAGCGAGTTTCCATCACCAAACCACATTAAGTTGTAAGATTTTTGTCTTTCCTCTAGCTACCTTATCGCTTACTCGTAAATATTTCCCAGCCGGAGGGGCATTTCTATCAGCCGCTGCTGCCGTTTGTGTCAAAAAGAGGTTTAAAGATATTAGTTTCTAGGTAACAAACTAGCAGCAACACTCAGCAATGCTTGAACATATTGATAAAAGCCAGACTTTCATTTGTTGGTAGGAGGGAAACAAAAGGTTTATTAAGTCAGAAACAGACTCAAACTCCTGGAAAGGTGTATCGATTGGAAGATGGATACATTTTCTCCTCTGACTGCAGCTGCTTTAATTGAATGTCAAGACAGTTTATTTGCACACAGACATTTCAGAAAACCAGGGAGCTGACAAACGTCTTCTGGAGTGAATCTGGCTGAATGTTGTGAAATGACTCCACACTAGCTCTGTTTTTAACAAATTCTTAGAGTTTGAAAAAATAGCAAAGCAGAAATGAGTGGACGGATTTAACATATGAACCCAAAGCAGCTGTCTTGTAAAATAAAACTTTCGCTTGTTTTCTGGGAAGAATGAACTGATAACAAAGGTTTCTGAGCAAGTTTTATATTTATGGAGCTAACGGAGGTATGAGTGAAGATATTTTTTCTTCTCTTTCCAGCCGAAACTCCTTTGAACCAGGTTTGATTTAGGGACAGAGCTGCCAATTAACCAGAGGTGGGAGAAACTGAGAGAAACTCCCTACAGGAGAGAGACGGGTGGAAGGCGCCGTGTACGTGACTGATAAGATGTAAAAATAGAATTGTATGTGTTAAGTTTCACTTCTCCTTCTCTCTTGCTTTTCTTTTCTCACACGCTGATCTCTGATACTTTGATTTTCTAAATAAAATATCTAAAGACAAATGCGTATTTCTCTGATTGATTCAGTTTCTCCCAAAACGAAAAAGAATTTTCCTAAACCCAGCGTGACGTTCCGCCCCCCTGCTGGAGGGCAAAAAGCTGCTGGCTAACCGTGACTAGCATTAGCTTTAGCTGTTAAGCTATTAATGTGACGCTAAATTTTAAATGTACACGTGATATATAAAGGAAAAAGGGATGCAGTGCTTTGCTGTGCTATGACAAGGTCAGAAAAAAAGTTTTAATTAAGAAATAATTGTGAGGGTGAGGGAAGTAGTTCAGCTACGCTAGCTTGACTATGACAATCATAACATGTAGATGTGATGTGGAATTCTGTGTGTTTCGGTTTATTTAAAAACTAAAAAAAGGCAACCTAAACACACCAACTCTGACATCATCAGTAGAGCAGGTGTTTAAATTAGCTAATCAACCGCCGCAGTGTTAGCTCAGCTAATAGCAGCAGTAGCTAATCTACCACAGCGATCATTTATTAATAATCAAAAATAAACGTCAAGCCTGAAAACATAAAACTATAACAGACTGAATGTTCTGTTCTCTGTGTGGGAAATGTCTGAGTGTTTTTTTGGTGCTGAATCCTGAAATGCTAAGTGTTGACTTCTGTAACGGATGTTTACATAAAATAAATACTCACATGTTTCAGCTCCATTAATACTTGTCTGGTCAGCTCTATCCTCTTCTTGTTGACGTGTTTAATGGCCACCAGGTTTCCCTGTGTGCAACACAAAACACCTGTGAAATCAGCAATAACATTCTGCATAAAACAGAAGAAAATTCAAAAGAAATTTCCTTTGATAATCTTAAAAAGGAGCTAAAATTTATTTATTTAAAGACATTTTGAAAAGACATTTTCACTTAAGAAAGCAAACATTATATCGCTTAAAGTTTGACAGCTTTGGCTTAAATGCTGCTCTTAATATGTTGTTTCTTTTCACAAAATGATCTATTTTGAGTCTGTATATTCTAGTTAATGATTAATTGATTAGTAAATTAGTTGACTATTATTTCAACAGTCAATTAATCACATTAATCGTTTAGGTCCTAATGGGAGCAAGTCTATATGCATTGAGATATGTGGAGATCTCCATCTAACTTATCTCCCGTCTGCTGGCAGAGTGCATTACTGTCTGTAGAAACAAAACAACAGACAAAGGTGTTTTTATCTTAAATGCAAAATATACACCGTTTTGTTCAGTTTTGACTTACATACTGCTCTGAAAATGTACTTCTTTCCACCAAATGGCCTTTTTTCAGTCTATATTCTCCAGTTAACGATTAATCAATTACTAAATGAGTGGACGATAATTTCAACAATCGATTAATTACGATTAATCGTGTCAGCCATAAATATAATTGAATATTTGTGGACTTTTATATATTAGTGGGTGTGTATATATATATTTGAACCTGTATGTGTAATTTTAACTATTTAAACATAAAGAAACTCAAACTGTTGTGAAATTTTGAAAAAAACTCAAACCTAAGGTTTGACTAGATGCAAAACTGCAGCAGAAACTGGCCTGTAAACTCCAGTTAGCGATTAATTAATTACTAAATTAGCTGACAATCAATTCAACAATCGATTAATTACAATTAACCGTTTGCCAATAGGGCTGAAAAGATTAATTGGTTAAAAAAAGGCACATAAATGGCCTGGAAACTCCACTTAATGATTAATCGATTAATAAATTAGCTGACGATCAATCCAACAATTGATTAATCACAATTAATCGTTTGCCATTAGGACTGAAACGATTAATCGGTTAAAAAAAATGGCATATAAATCATAAAAAGCAGCTGCGAAACCAGTTTTCTGCAGACAGAACATCCAAGTCTGCTGAAGATCTGCAGACTTTCCTATAAACTAGAGATGAAACTTGCCAGCGGCCAAGACGCGACCATCTGGAAAGGAAAAAATAAGCTGCCTCTGTAGCAGCAATGCAAGGTCAGCCGCTGGGTCTGATTTAATATTGAGATTTGACTTTTGTTAAACGAGAAACATGCAGTCAAAGAGTGTCTCACTGCAGAGAAAACACCTTGTATTGAAGTTTTGCAGGTTGTCAAGGATGTTACATCACCATGTTTTCTCTCTTCGCGTTTTAATCACCTCAGGTCAGCAAGGAGAACTTCAGAAGTTCATCTGCGTCTCCATTTAAACAAAAATAAACATCTTTCTGCTAAATACAGCTCTTTGTGTCACCCCCTCCGTATAGCACAGAAAGAATTAGCAGCAAGAAATTAATGGTTGTGTTCAGACTGAAGGAGTTACAGAACCAGACACACACACACACACAAATAAAAAAAAATAAACAGAAAAGCAAACTGACGCATTCTGCAGCTCGCATTAAAACCAACTACCTAAATTCGCCCACACACTCTCTTTCTCTCGCCTCTCTCCAGCTCTCCGGCTTTCTTTCTCTGCACATGTGTGTGGGTGGGAAAGGAGTGTGCAGGAGTTGAAAATGTCAGAACTCACTAAGCCTTACCTTAAAATAGCCGGTTTTTGCAAATAGCTGATATTTTCCATGGGCAGTTATCAGGGAGCCGTAGCTGGATCCTCTCTGGGAAGATGAGCAGAGGAGCAGAGAGGAAGAACAGAGGTCTGTTACCGAGTTTCACATCAGAGAAAACAACAGGAATTATGTTTCTGGATTCCTATAATCCCGCTGTTAAGTCTTCGTTTGTAATGATTGCAATATCAAGCGGGAAGCCGGAGAAGTTTGGAAAAACACGGCCTCAGAACAAGACAGAGAGGCAGTCGTTAAAAAGGTGTGTGCTTGTGATTTTCATGAACGCTTCAACGTGTGGGAGAGGAGATGCATTAGGGCTTCGCACCCTGAATGCGAGGAGCGGGGCCAGACCCAGGGCTTACTTTAACGACCATTTAATGTGCGTCTGCCGCTGCAAGCCCAGCCACCTTGGATCAAACCGCTGGAAAAGCTTTCAGGAATGTGTAAACGCGCAGAGGATTTGGGATTCTCTCAGGGCTGCAGCTCAGAGGGGAGCAAAAAAATAAATAAAAGAAATGGTTCAAACATTATTTTACATGCAATATTACAGATTTTGTTGCTTTCTTTTCTAAAAAATTACAGAAAATATTTTCAAAAAGTGGATTTTATTTCAATAATCCCTGCTCTGAGTTGTTTGATGAAGTAGTAGAGAAAAGCTATGAGAATATTAGCAAAATAAAGACACGATTTTACCAGAAGAACGTCTTAAAATGATGAAAAGAAGCTTCTAGAGTTAACATAATTTGATGTATTATCTTATCTGTAAAACCGAAAGATGATCAACATCCCTCGTTTAGTTTATATGTAGGAGTTCTCATAAAATTATGACTTTATTCTGGTAATATTAACGCTTTGATATATTATTTTCACATTATTTTGACTTTATATTGTTCTATTACGACTGTATTCTTGTAATATGATGACTTTATTCTCTTAATTTAAAAATCTTGGCCTACACGTTACATTTTGTCATAAAGTTGACCTGAATTCAAAGTCCTAATAAAGAGAAGCTGTAAAACATGCTAATGAAACAAGATGGCCGCCGTGGGCGTGTTGACATCACCGAACTATGGAAACCCAAAAAGAGAATAGGTGAAAAAAAATCCACATTTTCCAAAAATGAAATCTTCAAAAACCAAAAATGTGATGTGTAAAAGTATTAAAACATTTTTTGATATTAATCAAAGCTAATCAAGGTAAATACAAAATGTAATCTTCAAATTAATTTGTTTGAATCAATCGATCCAAACCAAACTAGTCCTAAGTGAAAAAATAAAAATTCCCATCAAGTATTTTTGATACCTGAGAAATTTCTGTCCTCTATTCTTTTCAGAATTAATTTAAATGAATAAATGTTTCAAACCTGTTGACTTTTGATCAGAATCGACACAAATTGCATGTGGTGTACCCCAAGGTCCCGTCCTGGGGTCCCTTATGTTTAATATCTACATGTTCACAGTTTATAACAAGCAATGCGATCATAACTATGCAGATGATATACAGCTTTACATTATGATGTCACCAGGTGACTCTGAACCCATCCAAGGCCTGAACAGATGCTTAGAATAAATCAAAAATCAATGTTTATTTCAGTTGAATAAATACTTAAATGTTAATGTTAAATACTGTAAATCCCGCCGTCTATGAGCCCAACCAGGTGAGTTACATTCACAGACAAATGAGCTTGACACTAACAAGTAGAAGCCATGAATAAACTGGAAAAAACAACTTTAGAAAACAATATCAGTCGCTCTGTTCAATACTCCCGTTCTGGGTGTAATGATGAACCCTGACTTGAACCTTCGGCCTTCTATCACCTGAAGAACATTTTCAGAATTAAATATCCCAGAAAGAGCTGGAGAAACTCATCCAGGCGTTCCTCTTCAGTCACATTGATTATTGCAACAGTGATTTATAATGAGCTGCAGCTTTCTGATTGACTTTAAAGGCACATCTGTGAACGGATCTGCTGCTCTTGTATGAACCTTTCATACCGCTCAGGGCTAAAAAGAACCAGAACCGAACATGGAGTAGTGGCATTCAGTTTTTATTCTCCTCTAATCTGGAACAAAAGTCCAGAAAACTGAAAAATTGTCGGAACACTGAGTTCCTTTAAACCAAGGCTAAAACCCCATTTATGGGTTTAGAGTTGCCTTTGATTAATAATAACTGGAACATTGTTAATTTAATCTGTATTCATGTTCCCATTACTTTTATGTAGTATTCATCACACTATAATATATTTAATTACTTTGAATTGCCAATAAACTTGCCTTGCCTTTGACTAGAACAACCCAAAAAGTCATTAAGAGATGAATGGTAATCATTCCTGGGTGTGGCTGCAGACATTTCCAAACAAATCTGGTTAATTCCTGGTTTAACTGGGGCTGTTTTCTTGGTTTAAACAATGGTTTAGCCCTTATTAAATGAAACTTTAAAACTGCTTTTTGAATTACATCCAGTTTGATTAAATCAAACACAGTTCAAAATGGTAGCACAGCTCAATAAAAACCAAAACAAAGCTTTTAATGTGAGATCAAGTGGGTATCACCTCATTTATGTGCTTTGCATCATTATTGGCTTTTACTGCTGCACACTAATCTGTGCAAGTCTGTTTACCTGTGAGAGGGTCAACCTGCTGCCGGCTCGTTTGTGGTATTTATTGGGGCTTTCGAACTGAAGATCCTCCCACCGAATCCTCCACAGCATTCCAGCCAGCTCCTTCTCCAGCTTCAGTTTCCTGATGAAAGCAAAGAAATTAAGGATCGTTAAACTGACGTATTTTCTCACAGGAATCAGATCTGGGGGAGGTAAGTTGGATAGTTTCTGAGATAATAATGGGTTGCAACAGCACCAGATGCGTTTAAATGGAAGAAAATCCGAATTTATGCTTTAATTTTCTGGGTTTGGAGAATTAAAGCAACATGGATTTAATCTGATAACTGGTACCAGATTTGCTACATTTGCTTGGTTATGTTTGATCGCCGTCCCATGTTCAGAGATAACCATCTGGATCTGATAGTGACCTTCGTCACATCCAGTATTTTGTGTTCAATCACTTGTGTGTTTTTCTAAGATTTTAATTTCACTGATCCTCGTGTTCTTCAGCTGCGTTTTCTGCTTTATGGTCCAGAACAGGGAGTTCTTTGAAATAAAAACTCACGGTACAAATGTATAATTTAGTCAAGATTTATGTCTTCATCACTTGACAATGGAGCGTTTATAACTAATGGTTCAGCTTGTTCTTTAACAGATGTTATTAAGATCATAAACAAGACATAGACGATACCTGAAGGCTAGCAAAAAGATAAGAAAGGAGTTTTTACTGAATGAAAACCTTAGCATCTGGTTAAAAGCACCAGAGAGATGAAAACTCATGTAGCTAACAGGACACATCAGTTCTGACCTTTGACACACATTTAACTGCTTATATTAGAGGGTACACTTCCGCTGGTGCGCTAATAGTGGAGCTAACACTTTGCCTAGCTCTTTAGCTAACTTTAAGAAGACGTTTACTGATAAAAATTAGTTAACTACTTCACAATTTCACAATTGCGAAGAATAAGAAACGCAATAAAAATCACATGTGAATAAGTTTGTTCACGCAATAAGTCATTAAAAAACACGTTGCGTCATCATCCTTCAACTACTTCCTGTTATCGTCTTCTTTGTTGTTTCCAGCAGTAGTAACTTCCTGTGATGCAAAAAAAAAAGTGTTTCCATTGCAGATTTGAGAAATAAACCAATTTTGACACGGCAGAAAAGCCACTTCATCCTAGCGCCAAAACTTTAAAATTAATAAATGTGAGTTTTTTCCAAAACTGCCGTGTTTCCAGAAATCGAATTTATTTTAGTAAATCCAATTCACCCAATTTTATGGTTAATAGAAACGCTGCTACTGGAACACATTCACCAGTCCAGGTATTTACAGAGTTCCACTTCAAGGATATTTGATAAAACTCAAATTAATATTAAATCTTCTTCACTGTAAAAACACAAAGTCATACCAACTATTTTTAGCCAGTTTATAGTGTGAATATCTTGACACACTTTAATTAAGACAAAACAAGCAGCTTTTCTGCAAGATATAGGAGCTTGTTTTGGCAAATAATTCCTAAATATTGATAAAAAAATAAGTTCTAGTTGCACTGGCAGATAATTTAAATCACAACAAAACATTTTCCCAGCTTAAAAGTAAAATAATCTGCTAGTGGAACTAGAGGTTTTTATTGATATTAAGGCATTATTTACTGAAAACAAGAAAATTCTACTGAAAAGTTTCTTGTAAGTTAGTTTTGTCTTACTTCAAGTTTAATAAAGTATTTGAACTATGAACTAGACCAAAAATCCTTTATAAAATTTTGTGTTTTTGCAGTGTTTTACAGTCTTTAAACTCCAGAAAGGAACCAGAACTTTTGATAACATTTTGAAACTGTTCACTTTTCCGTGAAGGAGATTTTGGGATCAGTTTAAGTGTTTAGTTTTGTTCATTTTTCCTTTTGTATAAATAAATCAAACAAATGTAAAGACCTTAATTTGTTTAATAATATATTAATTTTTTTTTTAATGAGTGCTAGAATCAATCAATGGTGTTATCCTTCTGATTGAATTAATTAAATATCCGTTTTGAGACATGCGTTTTTAAAGTTTAGTGGTTGAACTTCAGGGATGTGAGCTTCTCCACAATGACAAAACAAACGCGCCCACATGTCTGCACAGCTTAGCCAGAGTAATTCATCTCCTCATTTTCTTTGTCAGTGATATTTCTGACATGTTTGAGGATTATTTTTGAGCATCCGTCTGACTGGCAGTCTCTCCAGAGAAGATGCATTCCAGCAAATCAACACATCACAGCTAAAAATCTTACTAGAGCAGCTGCTTGCTTGACATTTAATGATTCACACCCAAGAAGAGAAAAAAAAATCAGAAATGAAACCTGCAGAAAGCTAGAAAGCACATTTTCTTGATTTGTTTTTATTTGCTTTCCTCTTGTCTTTTTTTTTTTGCTGTTGTAAGGAAAAAGTAAGGGTTTTATTTATGGTTTGAACCTTAGACGTGAAAAACGAGCAGAGAGCAGGCATGCCAGGGCGATCCGAAAGGTGTAAAACACTTCCAGATGGCTGCAGGAAATTATTACAGCGTTAGCATGTCGCCCCGTTGTTGCCGTCCAGCCAACTTGGCCCCAGAAGTGGCTTCTTTATTAGTTTTTTGCCACTATGTCACTAGTATTAATTTTACTGTTGTGCAATCCAGCAGACTAAATGAGACGTGAGCATTTGGAGGACATTAAAGTGCCAGCGCCCCTCCACCACCACCACCAATTTTCTATTTAAAGGGTCTTGTTTAGAGACTTCTGGCAGCCAGAGGGGCGAAGTGTGGTGCTTCACACTGGGCCTATTGTTTCTCCATTCCCATTTGTGAATACCTTCCTGCGGGACCGACCCCCCAGCCCCCCACCTCCAAACCCGCCTCCATTAAAACAACAAAGTCACTGCTACTCTGCTCAACATCATCTCACACTCCTGCTGCCCGGCAGACTCCAAAATCAGCTCACAGCACCAGACAGTCCAGCTGCCTGAATGTAAAGTCCAAGAACCAGCCTTCCCTCCGTACAGATTTAGACTGAGAAATTGGGTTGTTTTGTTGCAATAAACCTAAAAATATGCATTAGAAATGCACATATGTCATATAAAGGCACATTTCAGGACTTACTATAGAGTAAATCTGTGTTTATTAGGGACTTCTTCACATTTTAAAACATAAAAATTGCTCTGGAAAAGGAACCCCAACTTTTACTTGCTTTCTACTAACTATTATTTTCATAAACGATTAATCAGATTTTATAAAAGGGCCAAATTCCACATATTTTTTATTTAACCACTTAAATCTTTTCTATATAAGAAAACATTAATAGTTCCAACATCTTGCATTAGAAGGTAAATATTTTATTGCTTAAAATGCAACAACACAGTATTCCTTTAGTGTAGCAAAGGATGCATCTGCAGTCAAAAAATGTTTCTAACGTGTCAAACTGAACTCTTTCTGTTTGACTTAACATCAATTCAGCAAAGTTCTGATTTTCTGATTATTTTTTTGATTAATTAGATGCAAAATATGCTAAATAAGAGATTTATTTTCAGAATTGGAGCCAGGTGTAGCTAAATCTGCCACTTGAGGAGTTCTGGGTGAAACATATTTACAAAAAGGTTTCTTTTTTTTATCTTAAATGCAAAATGTTTTTATTTTTTGTGCAGTTTTAGCCTAATTACTACACCGAATGTGTTGTTCTTTCAGAAACTGACCTTTTTCAGAATCTTTATACTCCAGTAAACAATTAATCAATTATTAAATTAGTTTACAATTATTTCAATTATCGATTAATCACGATTAATCGTTTCAGCCATACTTCCAACTCAACATGGTGAACAAATCAAAGGAAAACAGATGATTTAATACACATATTTCCTTTTATTTCATTCCATGTTCTATCAAAATTGCTCATTTTACAACAGCATCAGTTTGTGTATCACAGGAAAATCTTGTCAAATCATCCATTCTACCATTTCCTTTATGAAATACACCAGCAAATTAGCATAAAATAGATACAAATCATTCAAACCGACATTCCTTCGGATACCATAGGCTGCAATCATGATTGAAAGGAAGTACACCCTGTTACCAGGTCCTGAAATTCTGTTAATCTAACCTCAAATGCGCAAAAAAGGCACAAAGCAGATTCAAACTGTCTATATTTATTGAGTTCCTGCTGTTTCCATAGAATCTAAGATGGCTGGGGTTGCTAGGTAACCAGGCAGGGCTCGGCTGGGGTTGCTAGGTAACGGCACAGTGCCCATGGAATGTGACTCAATATTTGACCGGTTTTTGAAACGGCTCAATTTCCAGACACCAAAAAACAATAACTTATTGCCAAAAACCAGCTGAGTGTTTTTCTTAAGCGTATTGGTTGTTTTTAGAGGAAGTAGACCCAAATGTATGTATAAAAACGTGCAAAAATGTGTAAATTCTATAAAAAATACGTTTGAGTTAAAGTATTTTGTAGACACCTACAAACGTCCAAATTCTGTCCCAGATTTTAGTCAAATAATTCAAAGGAAAAAAGCACAAAACACCTAAAAGGTCAGAAGTTTGATGATATCTAAAACTTAAATAGTAAAACGTAACTATTGGTGGTTCAATACCAAAATATTCAGCATCACAAACTTCTACATTTTGCTCTAAAAGTTTTAGATGAAACTATGCGATAAAGAAAATAGTCTCACTTGCTTGCTTGTAAGCTTTACTTCTTCCTAAAGCCATGTTTCTGGAGACATTTATGACATTTATAATGTCTCTTGTTGGGCTGAAATGATTAATCGTGATTAATCAATAACTGAAGTAATAGTAAACTAATAATTTAGCAATCGATTAATCATTAACTGGAGTATACAAACTCAAAAAATGCCAATTTGGTGAAAATAAAACAGAGCAGTAAATAAACCAACATTTTGCATTTAAATGTGTTTTAAATGCAATTGGTATAACATTACCTTCATTTATTTCAGACATACCAAGGGAATAATAAAGACGTTTTAATTTTAGAAAATAAACTTTTATTTTCTTATGAGAAAATGAATCATTTGTGTATTTGTATATTTTAACATTGTATAAAAAGGTGCAAGTTTTTAAATGAAGAATGTGTAGAACGTGTCTACTTCTTAATCTGATTAATTGATTAATCGCCACAATAATCGGTAGGCTTGATTACTAAAATAGTCGGTATCTGCAGCCCTTATCTCTTGTTCAAACATCTCAAACTTTCTATGATTGCCTGGAAAAGTTGCTTCTAGCCTGACAGAAGAATTAAATCTGTAAACAGAAAATAAATTTGATGAAATCCTAAGCACATAATTGTAAGCAAGGTTCTAGAGAACAGGAGTCCTGCTATCAAATCAAAAATATTTCTTCTCATTTTTGTTTATTTTTTAGAAAAAAAATCCCCATGGAGTTTGATTTTCCTCTGAATGAACAACAAGACGACTCTAATTATGATTTTTCTGCATAGATGAGACAAAAACAAGAGAAAAACACCTGATATCAACTGTTGTGTTGATGCAAAATATTTGCAGATTTAAATGTGACCAAATGTCATCAGTGGGTCAATAATACAAACAACTGCAAATCTGAAACAAAATGGCTGACCTAGTCAAAGTCCAGACTGAAGAAGTGTAGTAGGAGCGAATGTTATAAATAAACTAATTATAGTTCAATAAATAAAGACAGTTTGTATATTTGAGGTTCTGCTTGAACAACCCTGGGGTGTACTTACTTTTTAACCACAATTATATATATTCAAGAAAAACAGCATCAAAACAGCAGTAAATACACTTTTAATTATACAAAAAAATTAATTTCTTATCAAAAATATAGAAATTAAACATGTATATCTCCCAGATATATGAATTGCACCTTGAGGTTGAGAAGCTTATCTTGTGTTCTGGGGAACTGCAGAACATTTCTGACATTTTAGTGGCATATTTGTGGGTCAAGTTGTGGAAATCAAAGGCCTGAGCAGCAGCAGCTGGCTGAGGCTAAAGGCAGCTGCTAAAAGCTCTGCTGTCCGCCGCTCAGTCCATCAGCGAAACCCGCGCTGCTGTCTGCAAAAACAGGAAGCCATTTGTTAGTCTCTGGTTTCAGGCTCAGAAAAACGACACAAATCTCACATCTGAATGCAGGCGGGAAGCAGAAAGTTCCCTCAAATGACATGAGTGACGTTCAGATTTCGGTCGTTTTGTGGAAAAGTGTCTAAAAATAGTCGCAGTTGAGATGAAAGAACCAAAATATGGGTCAGACCTACAAATACGTCCCAGAATTTCCAGAACGCAAATAGAAACTTGTTGCTTTAAAGATGCAAGGATGTGAAAAAAAGTATTAAAAGATTTCTTCTTCTGTTGTTTTTCATGTTGTCATGTTTAAAAAAATAATAGTTTTCTAACGAGGATTTCAGTTACAGATACCAAAATTAATCTATTTAACAGATTAAACTTCCTGTAAAAACAAAAAGTCGTAAAAAGTGAAACATTGACAATTCAAAGATACTTTATTGATCCTAAAGTGAAATTAAATGTTTTACTGCAAGAGCACAAAATTTGACCAAGTATTTTTGTTTTGTTTCTAGAGCAAATATATTATTACACTTAAAATAAGACAAAACTAACTTATAAGTAACTTTTCAGCAGGAAATAGGAGCTTGTTTTAAGTCAATAATTCCTTAATATTGGCAATAAAAAGTTAATCACCAAATTATTTAATTTTTAACAAAACTTCTTTTCCTGTAAGTGAAATAATCTGACAATGGAATTGGCACTTTTTCATCAAGATTAAGGAATTATTTACTTAAAATAAGCTTCTATATCTTATTTAAAAAATTACTTTTAAGTTATTTTTCTCTCATTTTAACTGTATTACAGTATTTTCTCTAGAAACTAGACAAAAATACTTGGTAAATTTTGTGTTTTTGCAGTGTGTAACTCATTATCCAAGTTTCTGTAGATGCTGATGGCTCTAGCATACGGCAATACAGCTCTAGCAGTCTGTGTTACAGCGGTTATGAAGAAGCCTCTGACTTAAGACAGTTTGTTGAAGAGGATTTTCTGTAATGTTCATCGTTTTATGAAGAATCCTTCGTTTCAGCGCCGTCTCCAGAGGTTTCTGATGATGCTACGCTAACCGAAGATGGCAGAAGAAACTCCTCTCTCCAGTACAGAGAGAGACATTATGGAAGACGGGTGGAGCGTCCCAGCAGAGGCCAACCTACCAAAATCACTCCAAAGGCGCATCCAGGAATCATCCAGGAGAAGAAGCCGGTGAAACATCTCAGGATCAGAATCTGATCGTTTCACACCAAAATATCCAATTTGTGCCGCTTTGAAAACACGAATCCGACTGTTTTCAAAGCGTCAGCAGTCTGAACGGTGACTTTTACGTCATTTTAAAGTTACACATGCATCATGATTCGTGACCAGAATAAATCAGATGCAATACATCTGGATGTAAACAATAGCTGAAAATTATGATGATGAAATTATGAAAGAAGTTTTTGTCACCCTAAAAACCGACTCTTTTATTTGCTTCCTTTGTGATTTTGCTGATTTTGTGACGATACCGTCGGCTCTCATTGCTGAGTAAACTTTAAAGTAGATCCATTAATGGCGGCATCCATTATGACTTGTTGCTGCAGTTCAGCGTCAACATTCTTCTTCTGCACATTTGGGTTGTTTTGGAGTAATAAACGGTTCACACACAAGTCTGGCTGCGGTCGGGTTTAATTAGTAAAACGAAGGATCATGCAAAAAACAGAAAAGAAAATCGCATTTTAGCAACAAAAACTCATCACATTTAAAAAAAAAAAAACAACTTCTGCATAAAAAAAATCTTATTTCAGAAAAAAAATTAATTCACAGCAAAGTAAAACGCTTAGGGAGCAAAAAAATGTGGCTTTGTGTTTTTTCCTCCCAATTAATTAATGAAATCCTCGTTAGAAAACAGTTTTCTGCATCAACGCTCATAACTGTCTTCGTTAGATGATGTAAAAAATTTAGAAGTGACTAAGAAGAAGTGACAAAAGAAGAAATTAAAAAGGGGGCAATACATTTTTTGGCACCGGTTACAAGGATTCTGAAAAAACGCCAAGAGAGCAAAACTTACCAGACAAGCATTCAGGAAAACTACCTAGTTTGGAAACCTTGAAGCGCTTGCTGAACTGTGAGCTGAAGAGAGGAGAAAAGAGAAGAAAGAGCTAATTGACTGAGAGTTAAGCACACTCTCTGGATCAAATTAAATGTTAGTTATTTCATTACTTGTTTTTCGGGGGGGTAATTAAGTCAGATTTATGTTTAGTGGAATTACCTCGCGTGGATAGCTGCTCCTCCATCTTTCCTCCGCCGTTCCTCTGATCAAAATCCATTCTGATTGGCTGGTGATTAACACTTGTTTGTGTTAATGGTCAGTATTGGATAAGTAATCAAATTACCGGTGTGATTTGTTAGCTGTACAGTGGTGCATAAGTTATAAGCTCAGAGTAAAACCGTCTAGTACAGAAAAAGCAACAAAAGAAGAAAAAAACATTAATTTCCTTCCCTGTTTGCAGATATTACCCATGACATTAACTCGGGGTTATAAATCCCTTCCAGGAGTTTAATTACTTGGAGCATGCATGATTTACTGAGGGTGTAATTAAATAAGGCTACGACATAAAGATGTAGACGGTGCCACTTGGGACACTGAAACTATTTTGTTTCCGTTGTTTTTACAGCTGAATGTTCAGCAGAAAGTTAAAACCATTAGACGAGCTTTTATTTCTCCTTAAACACACACATAAAACCGAACAGCTCGGGGGCGTCAGCCGCTAGTTAAACACTTAGCTAAACACCATAATCACTTAACATTCAGGACACAATCATTTCTAAATTTAACCTGCGTAAAACTAACTGCACAGTCTGCAGGTCAGCGAAGTCGGGTACCTAAGCTTAAATTCAGCCAGCTAGCTTAAATGCTGCCATTGCTGAAGGACTTTTTCAGTTTTGTTTTTTAAAATGTGGTTATGTCAAGTAGTGATGAGCAGTTAGCATCTAACCTTCATTTAATATTCTCCGGTTGTGCTAATAGCGGAGCTAATTTTTTGTTTAGCACGTTAGCGAACTTTAAAAACCTTTTGCACACTTAGCATCCCATAAATTAATTTTCCAGAGAAATTTTAAAGCGCTAATTTACTTGGTTATTTTGTAAACTTTCGGTTGAATAAAGTTTGACATGTGTCAAAGCTTCGGCTAACCGTTAGTAATTATCCAAGTAATTAGACGTTTATATTTATGCTTTTATTTTGAAGTGGGCAGTTCCATTTCCTCTCCTCACTTTCTCTTAAATAACTTAATTTAAATCAGAAAAAGTACAGGAACAAAATAAGCAGACAGTAGAAAACAACATAAACATTAACACAACATCTAAGGGAAATAAGTAACGTAAATAAAAATGTCAAAATCAAATTGGTTCTCGAACATTGTAGTCTTTCAGGGAGACATGTAATTTAAATTGAAGTTAGAGCATTAGCATTAGCTTCAGCTAACTATCTTGTTAGCATAGCAGTTTAGCACCAGCAAAACTAATGTTTATGATTAGTGCTTTAGGGTTAGAGCAGCTAATATTTTAGTTAGCGGTGCCCAACCCTGATATTCTGGAATGTTCTTAATCTGATTTATAAAATGTAAATAAAGTATATAAATAAAAACTATAAAAGTTTTAATCATAACATCAGTTTATACGTTTAACTGTTAGCCGCGGGAACAGGGTACAGAGAGAAGCTACTTTCTAGATCTGTTGGAAGTTTTTACAAAACTTGCGCTTTTAATTCTATCTGTATTTAAAAAGAAAGAAAATGAGTTAAATTAACTACAATTGAAAGATGTAGAAAAAATGTGTAAGATAAGGTTTCATTTGATAGATTTTTTTTTTTGCATAAACCAAAACATTTATAACATTGGTAACATTTTATATATTAAAATCCGACCAATAGCAAAGCTGGAAAGCCTGTTTCAGTTTTAAAACACAATGCATCTAATGCTTAAAGTGTCCTAGTTAAAGAATACCTATTATGCTTCTTTGAGCAGGTTAGGATGACTCTATGGGCTACAAAACATGTTCATCCCGTTTTGCACAAATTCATTTAAATAATGACATTTCAGTCTGCTCAGCTCTACCTATATTTAGCTGTTTTAGGGTGTCTTGTCACTTTAAATCCAAATAATCTGCTGCTGACCACGCCCCCAACTAAACATTTATATTCACACGTGAAAATGGCTGCAAACAGATGTGCAACTATACAACAGTACATCTTCGAAAACCAGAAGTGGAGCCTCCTGCGCAACCAACAAGAATGCAGTCAGTGGTTTCTGAATGGCAAGTCAACAACAAAGCTCTTGAATTTTTCCAGCAGCCATTGTACAGTGGTAAAACCAGCTGACCAAATGAGCTGGGGCTCTGCTTGGGTTGCTAGGTAACGGGCGGAATTCCACTGGAGTTGCTAGGTAACAGGCTGGGCTTCTCTGCAGTTGCTACATTTGAAATGATTTTTTCCAGATACCAAAAAAACATGAACTTATGTGTTTTTTTTAAGTGCTTGGGCTGGTTTAGAAACCCAAATGGAAGTACAAAAACGAGCAAAATGTGAATTGAACAAATGCATTTCAGTCTCCATGAAAAATGTTTTTCAAACAAGCAGCTTTTTATTTTTTAACCCCAGAGGGAAAGAAAATGAGCTTTTAAAACACACTAATGATCATCAAGTGAGAGTGGCAGCTTTTAGGGGGCCAGCCTATGAGCTCACCTGGCAGCTCAGGCAAACCTCATCCCTGCGTTTTGCAAAGTCACCTGCTGAGCTGCTGCTGCATTACATAAACACACACCAGCCTCAAACAAACTCTTCTATTTACTCCCAACTTTCAATAAAACGGCACTAAATCAGTTGCAGGAAAGGAAGTTTTAAGCCAGCATTAGTTCCGTCGAACTCACCTGTAAATGAGGAAACTGGAGATCCCGAAGATGATGAGCGCTAATCCAGAACCGACGGCGACGATGCCCAGAACGGGGAGCTGACCTGGAAACAAGCAGGATAACAGCGTCACGGCCTCATATGTGCAGCAGATGGCCATGATGGTTTCTTAGAAGTCTGAGGGAGAAATATGTGTGCTGAGAAAAATCACAGCTGCACCGCTGCAGCCGTCTGTCAAACCACCAAACAGCACAACCATTTCACATCCCTGATGCGCATTTAAAACCCTAATTAAGTCCCGCAGTAAATCACTGCACAACCCGATAGCCGTAATTATGGAAAAGCTTTTCTTTTTTTTTCACCCCATCCGACTGTCTTAATTTACTGCCATCTGAATCCGACTGTGGAGTTTAGATTATGATCTACATATTTCAGCAGGTTAAATATGTGCAGAATTTAGGTGGAGTTCACACTGTGGGAAGAGCCGCAATAAAACGGAGAATTTTCCCTCAATGATTCGGTTTAACGGCCTGTACAGCATGAAACCATCTGCAACACGCCGCCGCAGTGCAGGACAGCGACACACACACACACACACACACACACACCCCTACTCGCACACACACACACACACACACACACACACACAACCTGAAACAACCCTGTCCATGCTGGGAAGAGATTAGAAAATACTGCAATGGCCATAAGTCATGATGTACGGAAGAAGATTAGAGCCAATTTCTTAAAAGGTGCAGAGAATAAAAAGGAACAATAGAACAAATTTCACATTGAGCTTTGAATCTTTAAAAACATTTTTGGAGATAATTCATTTGTCAAAAAATAATCTTATCCAGTAAGTGGGGGGAAAAACAACTGACCAAACCAGAGTCCAAACTATGTACAGAAGAAGATTAGAGCCAATTTCTTAAAAGATGCAGAAAATAAAAAGAAGAAGAGCGCTAATTTAATCTCTAGTTTTTAACCTTTAAATTGTTTTGGAGATAATTCAGTTTTCGAAATCTAAATTGAAGGCTTCATTTTTTCTGTGTTTTGCTTTTTACAGCCTTATTGTCACTTAAATTGTATCAAAATTTATCTTTTTTCAAAATTATACACACAAATAGTCCATAAGGACAATATGGAAAAATGTTTTGAGAGTTTTTGCAAATTTATGAAATACAGAAGATGCCAAAATCACATTTATGTAAATATTCACAGCTTTTTATGGTTTCAAGATTTTGAATTGTGACACCATGTTATAGAAAATAATTACAAGCCAATTAGTACATTTTATATGGTTTTATTAGCAAACCATTTCTGTGTATTAGTGGTCTGTTTCATTACTCAACACAATTAAATACCTTCAGTTGGGTGAACAGAAAGGAAAAAATTTGGATAAAATAACTCTTTCTAACATCAAAACCATAATTTCCTACAGATAAAATTAAGCATTAGCATTCCCTACAGTTCAGTTTTATGTACAAATAAAGTGGGAAAAATCATTAAAAGTCAGTTGTGTGCATCAATTTCCTAACAGTCCATTCATTACACCATACCATCGTTGCAGGAAGGGTCGTCTGTGGAAAACACACATGGCGGATTGTCCAGTGGCGGTCCACCGCTGGGCCAGTGGATCTTCTCCGTCTGTGACCAAATGATTTCTTTACTGCTTCCGTTGAAGTACGCCACGACCTGCCGACACACAGAATGGAAGCTAACGTTAGCATTGGGGTGTTTTCACGCCTGATAGTTGAGAAGACTCGGTTCCTTTTGAGACCAAAGTGGCATCCTTTGTTACATTTTCAGCTGCTGAGGTTCTCTTTCACACTGCACTGTCAAAAGAAACCGTTTGAAAAAGCTGTTCCCCTCCCCGCCTGTGGAGGCGCTGCAACAAGAACCACTGAAGAAAATGACAAAAACTTCTGAAGACACTGAGAGAAGCTTCTTAAACAAAAATGGAACAGTGTCAGATTTTAGCATTTGAAGGTTTTCTCTTTAGTCTTTGGTAAAAGTTTATGAAACTTTTCTCCCGGTGGCAATAAACATGCTTTGGTTGTATTTACCCAGAATGCCCTGCTCTGTAGTCCACTTCCTGCTTTTGGAGAATTAATTTTCAAGGTGCCATTTTGCATTTAGGATAGTTTGTGTTTTGTGGCACCTGAAGTCCACAAAACACTGAATTTAAGTCAATTTATAGGAAAATAAATTCCTCCTAGCATGAGTGCTAATATACAGGTATGTCAATAATTAAACATTTCTCACTGCACCATTCCAGTATGGATCATAATGGTTTTATGGACATGATCCAATGCAGAGTAATGCAGTTTTTTTTTCATCACGAGTAACGTGATAACAGATGTTACTACTGGTGGAAACAACAAAGATGACAACAGGAAGTGGTTGGAAGATGATGGCGCGCCATGTTTTTTAATTACTTATCTGTTGAACAAACTTGTTCAGATGTGACTTTAATAGTGTTTCGTATTTAATAGAAACACCACAATTGCAAAACTGTGTTTTTTCAAAATTAGCAGAACACTGACAAAGTTCTGCAGACATTTATAATGGAAACAATTAATAATCGACATACACAGGAGACATATTTCATCAATAAAACTGTCATTTAACTTAATAATAAAATCTTGTTTCATTTTGAGGTTGAGGGACGTTGTGTGCATGTTAATATAAAGAGGAAAGTCATAAAAACTGCTGTTTACAGTTTGCAACGCGCTACGTAAGGTTAGCAGGGAACATTTTGAAGACGGTTCTCTGGAAGCCAAAAGTAGAAATGTTTGCAGTTCTGTTTGGGTTTGGACCTGTTTAATCTTTCAAACACCATCTGTGAAGTGTCTTTTTATTTCTTAACAGCAGTTTTACAATAAATTATCAGTGTAATGGTGTACAGTGTCTGTCTATGGCATTTAAACAAGAAGGAAGTTCACCCAGAGGTCGGATTGTGCAAAGCTGAATGATATGAACGTTTATGACAAGACAGTCAGAAAATAAACTCAAACAATATTAATGTTAGCACTGAAACAAGACTCATGTTGTTTGGGAAGAACAGACCAAAGTAGAGATGTTTAACTGTGATGTGCAGCACAAAATAGACAGAATATCTGCAGAAAAGGTTCGGTGATTCAAGCATAAAGGTTTGTTTTGCAGCCACTGATTTAAACATGAACTATTCTGTAGGTCTGAAACGATTAATCGTGATTAATTGATTACTGAAATAATCAGCAGCTACTTGAGTCATCAATTAGACAAAAAAGCCATCTGGTGAAAAAACAATATATTCACAGCAGCAATTAGGCCAAAACTGTAAAAAATATATATATATACTGTACATTTAGCATTTAAGCTAAAAGCAACTTTGTACATTTTAGCCAAAACTTGTCAAGAAAAAGTCAGAATTCTGGGAAACAAATCTCTGAATTTTGACATGAAAGTTTGAGAAAATGTCAAAATTCTGAGAAATTTCAAAATTGTGACAAAAAAGTCAGAATTCTGAGAAAATGTGAGAAATCTGCGAAAAAAGACAGGATTGTCAGATTAGTCAGAATCCTGGGAAAATTTTAAAACTGAGAAATTTCAAAATTGTATTTCTGAGAAATAATTCTAATTTTCAAAAAAAGGGCAGATTTCTGAGAAAAAAGTCAGAATTCATTCTTGTAGTCAAAACTCCTGGCGTAGTCCTAGGTTCTCTCAGTTCAAATTTACTAAAAGAAAGTTTTGTTCGCAATGTTCCCAAACATCAGAGCATGCGAAAGTAAAAACACCTGGCTGCTAAAATATGTTTCTGAGACTCTGAACCTGGACTCACCCCAAACTCTCCCGTCTCCTGGTTGGTCATCGACCACAGGTCCACGTCTATGTTTCTCGCATTTTTGTCATCTATGGTAACGAGTCCAGTGATTCCTAAGACAGAAAAATTAGCAGCATTAATGAGGTTTGTTGCTCAATCAAAATGCCATTTTCTGTATTACTGTTTGATATTTTTAAAGACTTCCAGGTGAATTACGCCATGGAAAAACAACCATAATTATCCATTTTAAGCTCAGACCTTTACACCGTTTTGCCTCTATAAGTACGATATGCCACAACACACATCAAGCATGAAAACACACTTTGGATTGAGGTGATTTGTAAAAATGTGCAATCAGGCTGTAATCACTGTTAGAAAGCTGCAGATTTAAATCAGATTCAGATACAGTTTTTCGTTTCGGTATTTAGTAGAACCAAACATTTGGCCGGGTTCAACAACAGAACATTCATCTGCTGTTTATTTAACAGTAGATGCACATCGAAAGTTAAAACACATGTTAATGTTTCAGAGGTCAGAGCACGTGTTCTTGTATGGAGTCATTTGAAAACAGGAAACGAACCAAGTAAAAACAAGAAATCCAATCAAACAAATTAGACAAACTGTAAACTGGTCATTTAAAACATACTTAGAAAGACAAAAATGAACAAAGAACTACAGTAAACATTTGTTTTTGTTTCCAAACAAACAACTGAGGGCGTGATCTATGTTTGCCAAGATTTATAATTCAGGGCCTGTTTATAAAACAGGAGTATACAGATTTTAAAAATGGATATTTGGTGAAAAGAAACATATTCAGAGCAGTTATTAGGAAAGAACCTGTACAAAATAGCTATAAATTTTGTATTTGTCTGTAAATTTGTCTTAGTACGGAAGACGATTCGGTCCACCGAAAGAAGAGAAAAGATTTTTTTTTTCTAAGTCACAATTCTAAAAAAAATAGTCAACATTTTGAGAAAAAATAAAAAAATTGTAAGAAAACAAGTCAAAATTCTGAGGAAAAAGACAAAATTCTAAGAAAATAAAGTAAAAATTCAGACAAAAAAACTCAGACTTCTGATGAAAAAAAATTGGAGAGAAAAAATTTTAAATTCTGAGAAAAAAATCTCAAAATTCAGAAAAAAGGAAGTAAAAATTGGAAGAAAAAAACTTGAACTTCTGAAAAAAAAATCTAAATTTGGAGACAAAGAAATTAAAAATTCAGAGAAAAAACAAACAATTCTAAAAAAAAAAATACAAACATTGTAGTTTCACCCAGTTCAGATTTACTGGGTTGCTATGACAATACAATATTTCTCTTATTTAAAGAAGGAATTTCATTATTTGCTTCTTTCTATCTTATCCTGTATTTCTTATATTGTATAAAAAAGGTTTAAGTGGACAAATAAAGAAATCTGCAGAATGTGCCCTTTTTATATTTGATTAATCGTCAGAATAATCGATTAATCATTAGAAAAGTCGATTATTACAGCAATCGTCAGCTGCAGCTCTACAAGTCAGTCATTTGTTTCAGGTTAAATGAACAGGTTCTTGGTAGAAATGTGTCACCCCAGAATCGGCGGTTCTGCGTCCTCATCGTGATGTTGATGCCGTCGTTCTGCACCCCGCCCTCCGCCAGCGTGTCCTCCAGCGCCATGGCGTACAGCAGAAAGCCATCATAGAAACTGCCAGCTATGTAGTCCATCTGCAACAACAGGCGTTACTCAAACCAACGAGAACAAGAGTTTCTGCAGCAGCAAAACTGCATTTACTCTGCAGAATCTAAACAAAATGCTGTTTTTACGCTCTCACACATAAACTGACTACAGTAACTGCAAACAGAACTGTAAACCTCATTCCTCATTAAGTTCAAGCAATTACTCTGCACAGTGGGATGTTTTCTCCGTCTAGATTGTCCCATAAAAAATTACAGAGGTTGTTGTGCAACTTAGAACTCACAGTAGTTTAATACTTACTAATGATGGCTCCAAATGAACACCGAAATCTCTCTGAGCTCTGGCATGGAGTCTCTTCTGGAAGTCCAGGTATTCTGGGTTCTCTGGGTTATGGTACGTGATGATGAAAACGGACTGGAGGAAGCACAAAACGGAGAAAAAGACGGATTAGAAGAGAAACATTTAGGTTTATTTCAAACAAGACGTGGAAAAAATACCCAGAAACTGTAGTCAAGTAAGAGAAGCGCTACTTCAACATAAAAAGTATTCAAGTGCTGAGTAACTGATCAAATGATCAATCATTTAATATTTAAAAATTACATCATCAGATGGACCAAAATAGAAAGTTATGTGGATATTTTGGTGTTTTAAGGATGAAAATTATAATAATTCATATAAGTAACAAAAAAATAACAAAATCAGACAAAAGAAAATGTTTGTTTAAATATAAAACTTATGAAACTTTAACAAATGCTGCAGGTGTGCGTCTGTGTCTGGTGAAGTTTTGGTTAAAACATGTTTGTTTTTCATTCAGTGGGAAGAAAATCCAGAACTTTTACTCAAGTAAGAGTAAAAATACTTCATAATAAAACTACTCAAGCAAAAGTAACAAGTACAGCGTAGTAAAAAGACTCCTAAAAGTACATTTTCCAGAAGTTACTTAAGTAAATGTAACTTAAATATCCAAGATAAGTAAACAAAATGACCAAAAATAATAAAAACACACACAACTGAAACCATAAATGTTAATAAAAAATGTTTTAAAATAATTATTGAGCTGATTTTAATCTATAATGTGATTAATTGAGTCACTGCTTGGTTGTTGCAAAATAAGAAAAATAAAATGTAGAGTTTACTTTCTGAAAAGCAGCAGTAAGAAAGAAAAAGAAATAGATTTTTATCAAATGTATAGGTAGACCAATAACAATAATTAATTACATTTATATCTCACTTTACATTTACAGAAATCTAAAAGTGCCAAAATCAATAAAATAATCAATATAAAATAACAGCAAACAAAGATTAGAATCATTAATTGAGAGGAATTTATGAAAAACATTTAATGAAAAAAAAGAAACAATAATATAGTTGAACGGGTGCCACACGTTTATCTATAAAAACAATGTAAAAATCATTATTTTTCTGGTTAATATTATTACATATAAAACTCATTAAAGTTTGCTGTTGTTACGTGACAAAAAATGCGAATCATTAAATACCTGCGGTCTAAAAACCGAACCCTGGGGCGTTTTTAATAAAGTCTGTCAGCATTGCTTTCTACTTAAGAAGCTGGGGATCATTTCTCGTGTCACAACAGTGATTAAAACCTCAAACTTCCACAAGCAATTAATGCACCAAAAAAACTCTGCGTTGCCACAACAAGCCGCGTCGGAACCCGCCAGCAAATCCATACAGAGAAAGACCTGCTTATTGTTTGACAAACAACACCATAGATACCCAGGGAAAGTATCTGGAGGCGCCGTTTTCCGTTCCTCCACGGTTACGTTTGGGGGTTTTAATGTAAAATCTGCTTAACAAGACTTTTCTTGTAGTTCAACTGAATGTTGTTGTAAATATTTTTAGCCAGAGTTGGTAACTGGCACCGATTCTTCAACTGAAAGAAAAACATTCGTGCTGCAACCCGGGATCGCATATCTTTCCACTAATTAGAGGTGACTCATTATCCTGCTGGGGCAACCCCAAAACAACGATAAAAATGAAAGAAAAAACACGCAAAAGTGTAAAATAGCATGTTTTTTTTTTACAGGGAGGATTACAGAAGAAGAACTGTAGGTTGAAGGGATGTGGCAGAAGCCCAGGGCTCAGATTCTGGGGCGTCCCAAAAAATTATAAATATATATTGTTTTCTGTTTAGCAAACATTTAGTGCATTAATCAAATTCTATTCAAAAATATGTTATTGATCGCAAATACAAATTAAATAATGAATAATTAGTGTATTAACACCAGAATAATTAAAGTAAATATATAAAGAATTAGCATTTTCTGCTAACTTTTGAAATGTTTAGTGTACGTAGCTTCCTCTAATTTAATCTCTCCAGATAAATTTGGCTGTTTTGCAAACTTTCAGTTGACTAAAGTTCATTTTCTGTGTTAAAGTTTTGGTTTTTGACTATTAAGAACTCTTCAAGCAGTTAAACGTTCATATATTCATGCTCTTATTTTGAAAACAGTTCAGCTTCCTCTCCAAACAATGATTATTATTTTGTACACAGAATGCATCAAGAAATAAAAGTCAATTAGAACATTAACTGAAGAAATATTTTTATTGAAAATTACATTATATTAATTCATAATAATGAGGTGATGATGCGGACATGTTTTTTAAATAATACAAAATGTAAAAATGGATTCAGGTTGTTGCCTTATTAAAAGAAAAACTATTTCAAATTTCCACATTTTTTGGGTCTAAAGTTGTTTTGGTTTTGTTGGCCAAATTTTTACCATTCTTGACTTGGGGGCCGGACAAAATCATTTCACAGGCCACAAATGGCCCACTGGCCACACTTTGAGCATCCCTGATAGAGAAAAGCTGCCCATCAACATCGTTAATAGTTAGCATGTGCAGTTTAACGTAATGCCACTAGTTTACAGCAATGTGTTTATATTTTCAATATAAAATAAATAAATTGCTGCAGATTTCAGTGACTGTTAATAAAATAAAAATAAAATTGTTCTCCTGATTCTCCACACTGGAAACACCCTGACTCCTGTCTGCTCCTGCACGTTAGCTAGCAATTAAACACCAGGAAACCCCCGCCTGACAGAAAACGCACTAATAGGGTTCCAGCACAATTGAAGCATTGTTTAGCTCAGACAGTAGTTGGCATTGTGAGATTTTAATTGTCTGTTTAGTTCAGTGAACCCTTTGGCTCTGCTGTGGCCCAGAAAACTAGTTTTGTACTAACAGAACTGAAGCCCAGTAACATTATATAATCCTCAGTGTCCAGCTAGCCGGACGTTTAGCTGTCTCCAAATCGATAACGCTAACAGATGGTGGGCACCTGCTAGAGAGTTTACCTGCTGGAGTAAAAATCACAAACTTTATAAACCAACATAAAGTAGTGCATTGTGGTGAAGTGAAAGGTAAATTATCCGTTTTAAAAGTTATATTAACTCTTACACTGAAATAAAATCTGGACCAAAGGTGTCCTAATTAGTAAATAGACACTAAGCATATTTATGTGTTGAAGCGCAACAAACCCTGGGAAAGTAAAGCCCCGCCCCCAGGCATCTCTGGAAGAAGTTCCATAAAGTGGGCGGAGCCAATAGACACAAAGGGGCGTGACCAAACAGGGGTGAATGGGGAGGTCAAAAGGGGGCGTGGTCAGGATGAAAAAAGTACTGTTACTAGTTTAGCGGCACTGTCTTTGTATTTTGCAACTATTTTAGCAACAAATCTAGAAACTTCCTTTTAATCGACTAGCGACAAATTTAGCATTTTCTTCATAGACTAGCAACAAATCTGGCAACTTTCTTTGTTTAAAAAAAGAAGCAACTTGCCACAAATCTAGTGATTCAGGGTTTTTTTAACTCAACTAAAAAAATCTATGGACTTTTTTCATTAACTAGCAGAAAATCTAGCTTTTTTAAATGACTAGCAACAGATCTAGAATTGTTTGTTTTTTTAAATAAACTAGCGACAAATTCAGCATTTATTTAATAGACTAGTGAAAAATCAAGCAACTTTCTTTCTTAAAAAAAAGCAACTAGCGACAAATCTAGTAATTAAAAAAAAAAAAAAAAAGACTACCAACAGATTTAGCATAATTTTTTTAATGGACTAGTGACAAAACTACCGACACTATTTCTAAACTATTTCTTTTTTAAATGATAAATTTGCAGGTTTTTCTGTGTAATTTGAGACTTTTTGGCAGATAAAACAGAGGAGACCCATTCCACCCCATTATTTCCATGTAAAAAGTAAATCACTGGTGCAAACAAGAAAAAATGCTATTGATCAATGATCAACACGTTCGCTATTCCAACTCCTGACTCACCACTAGGGGGCGTGTCTGAGTGAGATGGTTTTATACCTGAACCAGATACAACCAAGCTGTACAGTTGTAACCAATAGGAAAATTTAACTGCAGTAGCCAATGTTCAACCCAAAGAGGGCAGCACTAAAACAATTTAAGGCAGAATTAAACAAATTTACACAAACATGTCACAGTTTGTACAAAAACGTAAAGATAGCTCCCTTAAACACCAATTTGTACCATTTATCTTCAAAAAAACGTGGATTTTAGTTACCATTTAAAGTTCAATACTAAGTCTGATTGCTAAAAACTACAAAAATCTGAGACAAGGTGGTGGCAGCATCATGCTATGGGGACAAAGACCCTAATAGAGGCTGAAGAAAATATGAAACTGGGGTCAAGGTTCATCCTCCAGCTGGACAATCACCCTAAACATACAGCAAAAGATAAAGTTGGGATGGTTTAGGTGGCTTTAGAAAGGCCTAGTCAAAGCTCAGACAAAAATCTAGTTGAAAATATGAAACATGATATAAAAATTTTGCATTTCATCTGGCTGAGCTTCACTGATTCTGAAAGAATTGGTTGGAATAAAAGTTAGCTGGAAGCGACCAGAATAAAGGAGCTAGAAGACAAATTATGCTATAACTTTCAAATATTTGTTTGAAAAACATTTAATTTACAATTTGCATTACGATGTGTTGGTTTATCATCTAAAATCCCAATAAAATGCATTACAGTTTGTGGTTCTCATGTGATAAAATGAGAAAAAAATGATAATTTAATGGGAGAAATTACCCAACCAGCTGCAAAACTAAATCACCATAAA